>NC_089648.1:107807400-108136566 GCF_037042795.1 Molothrus aeneus
TTTTTTTTCTGCCCTTGATGAACAACAGCAGCAAAAAAAAAAAAAAATCATTAAAATGTCGCTTTCTTTGAGTTATTTTTCTTTCTGGAAAATCGGGTTAAAAATAATAATTATGAAAAAAGCAACCAAAAGTTACAAACTTCTTTTGGGTCCCAAGAAGTTGAGGTCGGGGAAGATGAAGGAGCCGGAAAAAAAACCCAAACCCACGCCACAGTTTTTTTGTCCTGAATGTGGTTTTTGGAGGCTGGGATTTCTAATGATTAGGTTTTTGTGGTTTATATATACAGGACTCTCTGGCTAAGGCGATCATTATGCTGATGAGAGTCAGCAGCACGTGGTGCTTCAGTCCTCAGACTTTTGCAGCCTTCAAAATAAATAAACCAATGTGCATCCCCCCCAGGAGGAGAAACTCTCACCCACGGGGAGAGGGATGGGGAAGGGGGGGAGCAGGAGACGGTCTCCGATCTCCACTTCTCTCCGGGTTTTTTCCATTAACATTTTTGGGATTGTTTGTTTAAATTAAAAAAAAAAAAAAAGTCACGAAAAATCTTGTTTGCAAAAAAAAAAAAAAAAAGAAAAAAAAGTAAGAATAATCTGGTGCCAAAGAGTTTTTTGCTAAGTCTCCGGTAGTCTAAAGCCTAAACCATTTCCTTGAATGAATGAAAGCTATAAAACCCCCTTCAGACTATTAAGGTAAAGGGAGTCTGGTTTGTTTTCTCCCTTAAAAAAAAAAAAAAAAAAAAAAAAGAAAAAAAGGGCAGATCTTATTAAAAACCATTTACATACCCAATGGTATGAAAGTGTCACCGCCTCCCCGCGCAGATAACAGCCTATCACAACCCGCCCTCTAATTTCTAAGGCTTTACTCCGACTTGCTACTTCCACCTTCTTGTAAAAAGTCGGCGCTGCGTGTGTGCTCCTTGCTCGCCGCCTGTGTGTGACTCGGGGCGCTGTGTGTGTGTCTGTCTGCGCTGGGGGGTGCAGGGACGTGGCCCTTCCAGGAGCCGTTCCGAGCCCCGAGCCCGGCATCCCGACCCAGCCGGGTTTGTTCCCCCGGACCCTGCGCCAAGAGCCGGGCGGAGCAGCCCCGGCGGAGCAGCCCCGGCGGAGCAGCCCCGCGTTCCGGGCTCGGGGTGTCCGTGTGTGGCTGCCGGTGCCGGGCGCACCTCCGGGGCTGTTTCTGCATCCGCGGAGCCTCCGCGCCTCCTCCTGCCGGGCGGCACCGCTGCCCCCGCGCCTTCCTGCCCCGCTACCCCCAATTTTTGTCCCTCCGGGGCAAACCCCGGCTGTGCCCGGGGAAGGTGCGAGCAGAGGCGGCGGCGGCTCCTGCCCCGCTCGGCTCCGGAGCAGAGAACAAACAGCCCGCAAGCTCCGCCGATCGGTCACAGGGGAGAGCTCTCGCTCCGCGCACCGCGGCTGCGGCTCCGCGCCCACCCAGCCTCGCTCCGCAGCCGTGCCCCCATCCATCCATCCATCCATCCATCCATCCATCCATCCATCCATCCATCCATCCATCCATCCATCCATCCATCCACCCGTCCTCCCTCCTTCCGCGGCTTTCCCACGCTTGCCGCGGGGAGCATCACCCCCGACCCACTGCCTCGCAGGGAGCTGTGCCCTCCGCTCGTTCATTTCCTCCACGGTTGGTTTTGTTTTTTTGGTTTATTTATTTTTTTTTTACTTTCCTTTTCCCGGCCCAAGGTTGGAAGGGCTCTGGAAGTTTTCTGTCCTGTTGAGAAGACGCGATCCATGTGGGTAACGCTGCAAACCCCTCCTGAGCTCGCCCTACTACTCCCGACAATCACAGGGATCTGCTGTTCCCCAAAAGTGGCCACAGGCGTTCCCAAGGCACAATTACTCATCACATATATGGATTAGTATATATGCAGAAGCTCTGGGTTGCTGTGGTTGTGATACAGAAAATAATTTTTTTCATACTTATTTTGGCAAAATATTTATGTCCATAGATTCTTTTGGCTTCCTTCCTCCCTTCTTTAGCTGGCTCTAATACATTCCCAAAGAGCCATTCCAAAGGCGCTAGAAAGAAGGCAAAGAGTTGTTTTATTTCCAAATGCTATATAAGCCTGACAATCATGATTTATTTCATTTCAAACAAGAAGATACCTTTCCACTTTTAATTAGTCGCACTAAAAATTTTACAGTCACCTCTCTTCCTACTAAAATAAAAGTTAATTAGGATAAACTAAAATAAGTCATTGGAAGCTACCAGTTTAAGGTCACTTAAAATAGTCCAGAGTTATTTATAATGTCAAAATAAAATTTTCCACTGAGTGCCCTAACAAAGTTTCAGGTATCTGGCACAGCTGATTTTCAGTCTCTGTGCAAAAATATCTTTCTGCTGAACATTTACACATTTAACAGGAACTTACTACAGTCTGGAACAGATCACGGCTCAGAGTTCTAGAATTTTATTTAAATGGTTATGGACAAATTAATAAAAGTACCAGTAATGTTTATGGACCTACATAAAAGCTGGATGGGATTTTTCAGAAGAAGTCATTCATGTTATGATATATATAATCTGGAACGTTGGCTTGGATTTGGCTGGAATGGAGAGCAACCCTGCTGCTCGGCTTTCCTCGGGTTTTATTTCAGAACTTCTCGGAATTTTAGCACTGGTTGCAAAATGGGTCATATTTTAAGATCTTAGAGAATTGTAGGAGGTTGGTGAAAAAATGTGCTTGCGCTGCAAGTTATATCTTAACAAACACCTTCAGATCCACTTTATAGTATCGAATTTTCATTAGTATGGCTGTGCTTGCTGCAATTTATATTGTCTTTTAGCTTTTTCACTTTTAAGTGTGTTATGAATACAGCCATAATTAGACTGCTTTTGGACAAAAAGGTAATGATTTAAAGAGCACTGAGTTTGTTTACCATCACATTTCTAAAACACAGGCCCAGTATGTTCCTGTTGTAAGTACTGGGTGCTCAAGATGAAAAATAATTATCAGATATGAAAGATTCTAACCTGGATGATGTTCCCTAAATAAATAGTTTCGATGCCAGTTTGCTGGGCTGGAATGTGCTGCAAATATGATGAATACAGAATTTATTTTCAGCCTCTCTGTGTATGTAAATAGCCTTTGTGAAACGGGAATAAATGAATGGGTTCACTGGGTTTGTTGTTGTATTTGATATTTTTAGCCAGGGCGACTACAGCAATGTCAGCAATTATTACTATAGTGAAAGAATTGCCAATATTCTTGTTTCCAACATCTACCTTTCTCAAATTTTTTATTCACTCATGAAAGTGTGCATCGAGCCAAAATATATGAACTTAAGTAAACTTAATGCTAGGGCAGGTTTTGCCCGAACTTCCATTCATTTCAATAGGGGCGAGATAAGCTCCAGTGTCTCTTGGCAGCACTTTACTTTCACTTTGGTTGGAAGTTGACTGTTTGCCCAGCTATTCTTTGCTTTTTCTTAAGTATGACAAATAGTAACTCCAGATTAGCACGTTATTCGGTCTGCTAAGTAGGCATGTGGTAATGAGTTCTGTAACTGCAGCATTCTTACTCAGACCATGGACTGCCATGGTTTGTTTAACTACTGTATCCCTGCCCCACTGATTTGCAGCCCAGATAAAAGAAGATTCTTTGTGTCCTGAAATTAGTTGAAACATTTAATATTTCAGCATCATGCACTGCTTTTTAGCATTTATAGTCCCTGATACAAGCAAAAGCAAAAAGATTTGATAGGCAGGCTACAAAACAACTGCATTAAAAAAAAAAAAAAAAGAACTAGAGAATTTTACTTTTCCCCCAGCATTTTCAGTAGAAAATGAGGACTGAGATCTGAGACTCTTGTGCTCTGTCTCATGATCTGATGCTGAACATTCTGGGATCTCAGACAAGACTTTTAGCAAGCTTTTCTTCAGTATAGAATGCAGCCCTAACTGCTACCCATATACATTTTGAGATTTTTGAAAAATATGCATATAAATTCTGAGAGGTCCAAAGATGAGCAGGGCTTGGCACCCAATAATCCCAAGAAAAAAAATTTGGAAATCTGGTACGAAACCTGCCCTGTCCCTGCTGAAAAACTGTTGGCTTCTCCACAGCACATAGCAAAACACAGGCTGTACAAACAACTAAGTTTACTGTTCTGAATTTTTCCTAAATAATATATTTTCTGCTTCTCTTAAGCAGGAATTGCAAGCCTATGTCTTATTGTAGAGTTCTCCCATTTCCCTCCCTGTCTGAAGCCTCTTATGCCCCATTGGGACTGCACGTCTTTCAGAGAAGTTGAAAGCAGCAAATGACAATGTCATCATCATGAGGAGCAAGAAATGTTGGCCTTGTAACTTGTTACTTGTCATCTTGTAATGGTGTTGGAAAGAGAAAGTATGACCTGTGCTTTCTGGCACTAAAAACCTGAACGTGTAGTAGGATTAGAAAAATGTATGGCCTGTCTTTCTCCAATATTTTTTTTTTTAATTGCAAAATGCAAACTAAAAATTAGCTTTAGGAAGTTGCTAGGGTTCTCATAGTTAGGGGAAAATCGTCATTTTTCACAGCAAGACCAACTTTGTCTCTTTCCATTAATTTTCCTTCCAGCTTCAGTTTAACTAATTTCAGAGTGAGGAAAAGGTTTTGTTTTTTTCCCCCCTTGGATGAATTCAGTATATTGTGTTAGAGATATAAAGGCTAAAAAGTGGCAACTTATTTTTTTTTCCTTATTTCAGGATATTTAAAAGCAGCATGAGCCAGAAACTGCACGGTTGTTTATTCTGTTGACCTTAGTGAAAACTGGTTCTCTTGACTAACTGTGGGGAAAGTGGGTGGTATAGCTGTAATTAAAAAGTGTTTATACCTCTGGAACCTTGCAGAGTCCCTAAATTTGCATGCTGTTTTTTAAAAGTCTAATGAAGTGCTCTCTGGCCAGATACAAGCTCCATAAAGCTCACGCAGGAGATGCTACAAGATGTAAATCAGTCTTAAGTGGGAGAGGGATTTTTAGTGTTTTTAACCACAAGCACAGCACCAGGTCCTTGCATTTACTCCCTCAGTGTTGCAATGGTGACGATTCCCATTGTAAATCTATTTTCAATAGCATGGATGGCGGGAAAAAAATTTCTTTGTTAATAACACAAGACTCAAAGCTGAAGAGAAACACTGAATAGTGACAGGCTTGTTCTAAAAAGGATGAAAACAGACAACTGTGAAAGAGATGGTGCAGTCACCAGGAGTGAAATAGAAGGAAGCACATGGTAATGGCAAATACTGAACAAGCATAATGGGCAAAGAAAAGCAACATTTTAAGGACCATAGCAATTTTTTTTTGCCTTTTCTTTCTTGAAAATTCACTCAGGCCAGACCAAGGCATCAAGAATAATCATGGTGTGACATAATGTAATCCTGAAAATGCTGAGCATACATCTTAGCAGAAATATGCGTGTGCCCCACATCAGGTGTGGCCTTTAGCCCTCGAGTGTGGGGCAATCCCTTAAGTTGAATGCTGTGTAATTGGCAGCCAAGTCACAGGAGACAACAGTGCCAGTCCCAAAACAAGCCATAAGGACAGGTGACAAAACATCAAACATCACAGGAATGATTCTCTCTAGTAATAGAAGACAAAGATCTGGCAGAAAAAATGTTATAGGTGAAGCTGCCAGCAGTATCTGCAGCTAAACTTGTCTACCACTTTCCAGTATAAGACCTTGTTTTCACTCACATAATGTTGCCAATTTTTAGCTGTTCAGGATGATCTTTTCAATCCTCAGTCCGCCTCAAGCTGAATTTTTTGGAAACTTGCAGTAGAAATACTTTTGCTACTTCTATGATCAGCATTAAGAGAAAACACATTGTTTCACAACATTTTAAGATTTCAGCCCAATATCTATTTCAGAGCTGGGATGGGAAGTTTTACTGAGTAGGAGAGGAATAAGGAGGAAAAAGCAGATAAGTTCCTTTTGTTGTCCCTGACCAAAAGGACCCACCCGAACTTGGCTGAGTTAGAAGCTGCTGAAAATTGTTGAGGTTTTTCTCACGCGTGCTCAGAACAGATGGAGGAGTTGGCAACTGAATTTTGCAAAGCCTCCATGGCAGCACTGGGCTTGCTAGACTGGATTGGATCTGTAGTCACTCAAGTCTGACCAATATTGTCCCTGACAGTAGGCTGCACTGTTTTAGAGGAAAGGATAAGAAACTCTTGAGTCAGCAGATAGAGATGGGATCTATTCCTCCTTTAAGGTCTCATCCTAGTTAATAGTAGCTCAGAAAAAATATAATCAGAGTGACTGTCAGCAGTTCAGTTTTAAATTGTGTCTTTTAGAAGTCTATAATTCAACCATAAAAATTCCTTACAGGCTGAAATCTGGCTTATACTCTTAGTTCAGAAATCAAAGTTCTCTACAGATTTTTTTTCAGTAGTCTGTTTTGAAGTGATAGAAAAAATAGTTATGTACAAATTCTGGACATTTCTTTCACAACACACTTCATCATTCAGTTATGATAAGCATGGTAAGTTCTAAACTATTTGTTTCAAATGGTTGTCTGGCCCTAGAAAGATCAAGAATAATTAAAAGCTTCACCATTAACAGTAGACATTCAAATGTGAAGAAGGTTGTCTAACCTTGGGATATTAGGAGCATTATGATATTAGGAGCTTGTGTGATGTAATACTAAAACCTGTTATTCTAGTTTACCATATAAATATTTATATAGTTTATTAAATGCACATATTGAAAAGCAAGGGAGAATCCTCTGTCTTCTCACAAAACTCAACACAAAGACAGTCACTAAGACGTTCTTCTATTTGAAATATAAGAAGAATGACATAACCTGGAAGTATTCAGGAGGAACAAGCAAGAGGTCCTCAGAGGGGGCAAAGCAGATGCAATATCTTTCTTGGAAGACCACAGCAGCTCTCATTACTACCAAGCTTCCCTTTGTAGTAGAGAAGATAGAGGAGCTCTTCTCATCCCTGGAATGCTTTCAAAGATCCTGTGCTTGGCACCCTGAGGTTAGCGCGATTTTTTGAGCAGATAAAAGCCCGTTACATGAAAGGGCAGATCCCACCCTCCTTTTTTTTTCTTTTTTTCTTTCTTTTTTTTTTTTTTTTTTTTTTCTTTTTAAAAAAATCATTAAGAAAAGAGAGGAAATGCTTATTCTGTCTGCAGTTCCACTGATTTCAATGGCAGCCTTCATGGAATAAGGTACTGCTTCCTGTAAGAGAAGCAGAGGTAAGGCTTCAGCTAACTTGCTGCTTCCAGTCACTCACCTTATCCTTTTGTATTTCCATGTCCAAATGTCCATCTTGGTGAAGAACATATTAAGTCTTTCAGATCATTATTTCCTCTACATTTTAGAGAGCTGGAATAATTTGTATTTTTAGGCACGAAAAAACCATCTTCCACTGTTTCTGACAATTGAAGAACATGGACTGAGGGAAGCAGAGGAAAGCTCTATTTACTAAACACCACATGTAGATTACCACTGATAGTTTTTCTAATGAAATTTATGACCTGTGTGGAGTAAATAGACTCCCTTTTTGGTAAAGAATCTGCAGCCAATCATTCATGCTTTCTTAGAGACGTTACTGTTCATGTTGCTTTTATGTGGAAGCCTACAGTAAAGGGTGATGTTATGTCTAAAATAGACAGTTGGCAGCTAAAAATGAAAAAAAAAGCTATTTCTAACATTACTTATCATGAGATTCTTGCTAGATTATGGCACATTTACTCTGGTTCAGGAAAGAAAGAAAAGATAATGATAGGACAATTATAATTCTTGTAACTAATATGTTATCTTCATGCACGTACTTGCATGCCCAGCTCCATTTACTGGCAAGTTATGGCATTTTACACATCTGAAATAAACAGAGAGCTCTCAGTGTGTTCAGAATGTTTAGTAAGTCTAAAAGCTGTTTGCTCTGTATCTCAGGGTAAATGAGAATGGGACAGACACTGCTTCTCCTGGTTGCCCATCCTGTATTCCCATCATCATGCTCCTCTTACGCTCCCCTTCCTCTCCCCATTTTATGTTCTGTGTCCAATAGAGGCAATTTATTATAACTATTTAAGGCAGTCATGAAAACTAAGTGAGAAGAAGAAGTGAGAAGAAGAAGTAAGAAGAAGGTTTACCATGCTTACAGAAATATGTGTTTCTCATGTACAAGTAACTCAGTGGCCTTCAGCTCTCCCCCTCTAGATTTACATTGGTGTGAAAGGGGAACGGAGCTGTTATTAAGTCTACCTGATTTAAGAGATACACACAATGTGTTTGCTTATTTTCTTCTATCATATGGGAAATTATCAATGCAAACTTCATTAATTCCACATTCCACAACAAAAGTATTTTG
Organism: Molothrus aeneus; assembly: GCF_037042795.1. NCBI lineage: Eukaryota > Metazoa > Chordata > Aves > Passeriformes > Icteridae > Molothrus > Molothrus aeneus. Next base: position 107,815,726 of record NC_089648.1, read on the forward strand.
AATTTGAAATGAATAAGTGCCTTTCTGAGCGATGATTGTTTGTCCTTAACTCAACCCACTGTACTTCAGCATGTGGGGCCTGTAATGTTACTGGGGCTCTGCCTTCTCTAGAGGAATGACCTGTTTTTCACGAGAGGTGTCAAAAATAGTTTTCCACCCTCAGATCCATTCAAGTACTAGTAAAAGTAGCTGCCTCAGTGGTGTGGACAAGGTCAGATAAGTTTATTGCTAACATAGCCCTGTTGAGGGCTGCATGGGATTTGCCTCAGAGTGTACAGAAGAATTTGTTACAATAGGTGTTGAACTCACTGACTTTGTCCACAGTGGATGAGCAGTTGTTTTCAACCCTGCTCCAAGATGTTTGGAGAGTGGGTGGGAGTTTTGACAGCAGTTGTCAATAACACATTGTTTCTCTGGGGCAGGTACATGCCTACCAAAATATCCACGCTATAAAGGCCTGGATCAGTAACCTTGGGATAGTGCAAAAGTCCCCTCTGACAGCATGGCCTGAGAATTTCTGTGCTGGTGTTACACTTGCAGGATGTCAGATGATGAGCAGGACTTTTAATGTACAGTCCCTTATCATCTAAAGCAATACAGAATTGAAGGCCACAAGCCAATTGCCAAAGATTATGCTAATTTAAAGAACAGTTAGTGGAAGGAAATACCTGTGCTGTAAGTGATCAGAGCTCTCACTATGTGAGGCTGCTGACATAATAAATAATGCTGAATTTTGCAGGCTCTTCACACACTGTGAACACTTCTGAGCCCATGTGAAAAAACATAAGAAACTATTTTGCCAAACTAGACTGGGTTGGGTATCTCTATTTCTTAGATGTTCATTAATAATTGACTAGTTCTGTGGAAGCATCATAGTATAATCCATAAGAAGTGGACTGTAAGAGAGGTTTTCTTTTTCTATGGCATTTATTTTTGCAATTACGCAAAGAATAAGCTGGCATTTGAGGAAGGAAACTGAAGCAGAAGTTATTTTTCAAGTGGATAAAAGAAGATGCTATTTTGTACAGAACAACTTCTAGTTGACCTTTGCAAAAAATGCCATAAAATACTATTTTGGCCACAAATGAAGCAACATTTTTAGAAGGATTAATGTTTAATCTGTCTGTCTGTCTGTGCAGGATTTTAAAAAGGCTGGAGGAAGCTAGCAGTCCACTTTCACTTAAAATTGCATCTGAAAAACTTTAAAACTGTGCAAGATCTTTCTCGGCTGTGCTGGATGCCATTAGCATTAGCATATTACCACAGAAAAGGAATCAAAGGTAGACAGTGAAATTCATAAGAAATCTTCCAAAAGCCTTCTATCCCTCAAAAACTTTTATTCCCAACAAGATCCTGACTGCCACAAAACCCACTAAAATATATGAACTGCTCAGTAGGCTCACAGAGTTGATAACAGTCTGAGTGTTTCTCGATAATGATAAAATACAAAGCTATATTAGATTGGAGAGAGCAATTTTTGAAGAATTTTGAAATCCTGGAGAAATTTCAGAGGGGTCAATTACTACACTTATACTTGTGGGATTTTTTTTTTTTCTTTTGAGTTGAGATTTTTTTTTAGTCATTGTCACTTTTTTTTTTTTTTTTGGCACTGGTGGAGGTTTCTGTCACACTGCATGTCCTGTCACACATTATTGCATGAGTACCATGCAGCCATTTCATGTCTTTCCTGGCCCTGGATGGTAGATGGATGCAAACCTTAAAAACAAGCAAACAAATAAACAAAACCAAAACCAAAACCAAAACAAAAAAAAACCCACTAAAAAATCTAAATACTTTACAAATACTTTTAAAAGGAGGGATAAAAGAGGTAGCAAGCATAGGGAAAGAATCTCTCCTGATTCAAGAGCTCTGTTTGGCACTCTGTAGACATTTCCCAGTAAAAATGCTTTAGCTGATCCCAGCTGTAATACTGGCTCATTGGAAAGGTTGACTGGGTATGTCCTTTGGCTGATCTGAACACACTCTGTATAGTTTAAAATCAACATCCTGACTTTTTCATAATTTAAAAACCGTATCTAAATCATTAGTGTAAGCGTATTTTAAAATGGCTCTGTATTTTCCATCATGATACTAAGTTGAAGCTGGCAGGATGGAAACTGGAGAGAAGTTGCAAAGAAATAGAAAAGTATCCTGCTCTGCTTCTCGGCTACAGGAATGACCACAGCTGCCAGAGAAGCACCTTATACAAAAGGAAGACTGTCTGGGGAAGAGGTAAGGATATTCTCAGGACCTCTGTTGAAAGCAGTACTTCTTATCCAAAAGAGAGATGGAAATATGTAATTGTACCCTTCCTTTAAAACCAGGTCTTGCTGCTTTCCTGTGTGTTAAGATCACACATTATTTTACACTGGAAGCTCGGTGCTAAAATCTAAAACTTAGAGGCCAAGTTCTGCCCTTAGATACACATGCACCAGTCCAATGAGCTCAAAGAGAGCTGTGTTCATATGTTTAGCAATGGAATTTGGCCCTAAATATTTAAATATTTATTCAGAGGGAAAAAAAAAAAGCTTCTCTGATATATTTGTATCTCATATCTAATGTACACAGATTACCACCACTGGGCACCCACCCTGAGAAGTAAGAAGTGTTAAAGAACCATAAACTCAGCATTCTACCTGCTCTGCATGGTCAAATAACATGAATTTGTTTCAGAACATTAAGGAAATTAAATCTTTAGCAACCTGTGGCTGATGTTATTTATTCTGCAGTCCAGTAGTAATTTGATGCAAATTGCTGGCACTATTCCTACATCTCAAGAAATTACTGTTTTGAATGGACTGATTCTGGAAACTTTCATTATAGGCATATGCAATCCAGAAGGACCTAATGTCCTCTGCTTGTATTTTTTTCTGCAGAAGAAAGCTCAGTGTTCTGTCTAATTCTCACATACCTTCCAAAGGCTTATGATTGGAGTCCATAATATTCTAACCATGTCATATGGAAATGGTTAACCTGAAGATCCCACCTGCTCTCTCTGGCAAATGACCCAGATGTGTTTTTGCTAAGGATACAAAGGATTCAGTAACCTGTAAATTTTCCTCAAGCAATATAATACTCCAATTTGTATATCTCATGTTAAAGTGAAAAGTAACTATATATAACCGCTATTTTCCTTGGACAAATGACAGCTAGAGGAGAGCTGAGTTCCAGGTTCAGATACCTAAATTTGGTTGACTAAAAGTAACTGTTTATATTTATGCTAACCATTTAAGCTACCATGAAACTCAATAGTGACCTAAGGCTCAATTCACTTGCCTAAAATTAAGCTTCCAATGCCATTAACAGCTGCCTTGGGCTACCTACCTAAAAAATCACCATGGATCTGGCATATCTGAGTCAGGATCTGTGTGAAATGCAGGTGGAGGGAAACAACATAGCCCAGAGGACTTGAGCTGAGCTCAGCCCTCATAAATGCAGTCAGTGGCTTCTACAGAGCACATCTAATGGCCAAACAAAGAGGCCTGTTTTTGGAGAAACTGGTTTCTTGCCTGCATTGACCATGGGGACTGAGTTTCATTGAAGCCTACTCCTGCTATTGTAGTTGCCAGAGTAAATCCTGGTTTTAGGGTAATCAGTGTGCTGCCAGTTCAGTCCAGCTTGCCCTGCCTTGGTTGTGCATTTTGTGCAGTGGTTCCAGTGAAATGCTGGCAGGCAGGGCAGCCAGAGTGATGGGCAGGTGTGATTACAGAGGTGATGAGTTTCTCTTGATGTTGTGCTTCAGGGAGCTCCTTGAGATCCATTTGGACATTTAGACAACCCTGCTACCTGTCCCTTAGCTAGAGAAGTCTCTGGCTACTAAGTGTTGGCTCTTTACATTGCTTGGGAGAATCGGCACTTCATCTGCTTTTACTGCTCTCATTTTTAGGTGACAAGGATATCCAGCATACTGCTGGAGATCTCTTTTCAAAGCTTCATTTTTTTGGGTACAGTCAGTATCATAAGAAAGACTCTTCACCAAATCCCACTTTCTTTTAGAGTCTTTTTTTCTGGAGCTCTCTAACCAGAGACGTCATACTTGAATATCTCTGGCTATAGAGGTGCAATGCATGATGTTGCCAAAATGCTGTGACCTTTGTGGTAAGAACAAAAGCCTTAATAATTATTAATAATCATGGCCAGTTGGGCCTTCTACCCAGGTCTTGCCTCAGTACTAACAAGGTGAGTTAAAAGTGATGCAGGAGCAATTCTTCGCTGCTACAAATCGTGTTTTTGGTTTGCTCTGGTGGTTATCTTGGTTGAGATCAAACCTCAAGCATTATTTCAGATAACATACAACTATTAGCATATGCTTCCTTGATTGTGTGTGGCAACTCCCAGCCCCATTTGTGGAAGCCATGGTTTTGAAAAGGGCACAGCAAACAAGTACTATTTAAGGCATAGTCTTAGGGCAGCTGACTGGACAGGCTGGAGGAGTCAGTGGCTGGGAAAAGGGCCCCCCTCAAGTAGTTTTTCTTCAAGTGCATTGATTCAGATCAGTTGGGAACAAAACCCTGCTTTTATCTTGTTTTATGTTTGATTCATATGCTGCTTACTTAAGGGCGTGCCTATGGGGCTGGCTACTGAGAAAAGTGTTAATACATGCCCAAAATGGCTACTACAGATTGAAGGTCTTGGTCACAACTGGATTACACAAAACAAAGCTCTGTCCTCAAGATCACGGTGCTACCTACTCCTGTCTCTCCAGGTCTTTAACTTCCAGCCATTGGAATTGCCTCAAATCCATTCTGGAACGGAATACATAATTATTTTCATATTGTGCTAGTCTACTCTCCTGCTTTCATCCCCACGAGCCAGGAGTGAAAAAGAGTTGGCAACTTTATACTCAGCTATTATATTGCAGAGTACACTTTAATCAGCACCCTAATAAATAGCACACCCAATTAATTGGGATATTTGCCAGCAAACCAATTCCTTTCCCTGTGCTTCAGCGGCTGTAAATGATGGATAAATAGCATTCTTGCTGTTGTCTGCGAGCATATTTGTTGTAATTAACAGGTACAAGTTGGTCTTTTCTGGCATGTGTTTCCTCAGTAAGTTGCTCCCTTTTTAGTAGGCTCCCTGCTCCATGCAGTTACTAAAAATAAATAACAGATTTCCCTTTCAGTATTTGCTTAAATCAAGGCAGCTCTTTTGTACTTCAAGAAAAGTAATCTATCCATTACATTGCTATATGGTTTTGACAATTAAAGGTAATAATTTAATTAGCATATTTCTTCTTTAATTAGTATGGTAAAGAAGTCTTTGCCACACCATGGAATAATTTACAATAAAGGAGGGATTTCTGCTGCAGCTCTCTAAGGCTACCTTTTTTGACCAGGGGTTGCACGGTGGTTGGCTTTAAAGTGGTATTTCCTTGAGGGGGACCCTCAGAAGTACAATCTATTTTAATAAACTGGTATATGCTATGATTTACTGTAGACATCTGACAATTTCTCTTATTTGGACATCCTTTGACAAAAAAGTAAATAAAAATGAGCATGGTAAACTTTTCTAATCCCTGCATTCCTCACAGATTGCTTTAGTGGCAACTGAAAAAAAAATATTGGAAGTAAATGAATATGAAAAGGGAAATGGTACTGGAGAAATCTCAACAAGAGATCTTAAAAACCAGGATGGCTATGGATCAGCAAAGGGTAGAAACATTCATGTAATTGAAGGAGAACACAATTTGTGGGTTATCTGAAAAAAAAATTGTCTGGGTTGGCATTTACTTTGACTTGTTGGCAGGAGGAAAAGAAACCGCCCTGTACCACTGCATAAGGTTCCTTATTAGTTGTGGCTTCAGCAGAGGCTCCGTCTCCTCTTTGGAGCATGGAGGATTTCTTTCATTACATAATCTGGAAATTTTATTTTTTTTTTAACAGATTGAATTTTTTTTTCTCCTGTGTGTGCAAATTCTCTTTGCCCCAATGCTTCTATACTGAGGTTATTATGCTGAAGGAATGCAAGCGTCTAGAGTAACAATGGTTCATTTTCCTTTAATGACTTTGTCGACAGGATGGAGACATTTTTGTGGTGTGATGAATTCACTCGGTCTCCCGTTGTGTTTTCTCCACATGCTTTGGAAACTCTCTCTCTCCCTGAGAATTGTGGCCATCCACTCCAGCAAGAGCTTCATTACTTTATATTCATTGTATTTAAATGACACCCCAGTGGTACTGACCTTCTGGGATGATTGATGTAAATTATATGCTATGTAGGGGGAAAATAAAATCTTTTTCTGACTTTTTATGTTCTGCAGAGAAATAAAAAGTGAAAACAAATGACAGAGAAAATCAGGCCTATTCAAAGTGAAACTTTGTAAGCATTATGGGTTGAGCAGACTCCAGTTTGTGAAAGTGCTGAGACAGTTCATAATGACCTCATGATCTGAAAGGTGACCTGAGAAGGGGGAAACAATTTTGTATGTGCCCTTTTTCGGTTCTATGTAATACAAAACAAAAACGTGATCTTGTTTTTTTTCCCTCTTTGCAAGTATTGTAAGAATTCAGACTTGAGCGGAGAACAGCCTCTGCACTTTTACCAGCTAGACAAAGGCACAGTACTAGAAGGGACACCTCAGTGCTCTTTCCTCCTGTCTTCTAGCAGATTTTCTTGTATTCCTAGCCAGTAGGTATCTGTCTTGTTCAATTATTCTGCCAGAAGTTATTACCTATAGAAGTGGCAACAGGGGGAATGTTCTCTCATCAGCCCAGCTCATCATTGGGCAGGAGCTTCAATCCCTTGTGAACAGGTAACCTGCTGTGCAGGCAAAAGGGTTCTGCACAGCAACACAATTTGTCAGGAAATGTTTCTGTCAGTGCTTTTTCAGGCACCTCACCAAGTCACACTGCCTCTATCCAAGCTCCTGGAAGTTATGCAGCTCACACTGGACATGCTCAACCATATTATCCCAGAAATTCCTGTATTAAAATTACCATATGGAACTGGCATAGTAATTTATCTGTTTTTTCTATGTTCTTATATTATTCAGTCCTATCAATTCTGAGATATATAAAGATATGCATAGAAATGTCAGTAATATGCTGCCTTGCCTCCCTCAGTTTAATGTAAGGTTCTGACAAATCACAGAATTTGGCTAAAAACTCGAGTTGCCTCGAGTTTTTCTGCAGTACTTTTCATAACATGACAGAATGTTCTGATTCTCCTTTTTGCCAGGAAAATGCTTATTGATAATCCCTCTTTGGCTGGGGTTGCCCAGATATTTTAAAATGTATAACAGGAAGGAACTGTTCAGGCCATCCTCCTCACAGCAACGACTTAAAACTTTGCTGTGCAGGCAAGAATCAGCAGAGTGAGGCCTCTCATTCTCCAGGATAATATCTTGGTGTTTTGCCCTGTTGCTGTCAGTGCTCAGGCTGGTATCAGCTTTACTTCCATAATGGTAAGCAGCAGCAGAAGGGAGAGGGGCTGGCAGCACTCAGCAGCGAGTTGCAGAATCACCTCGTCTTTCTGAGGCTGATGTGGGAGGTGGGAACAGGGATGAAGCAGAGGGGACTGACAGAATGTTTATATGAAGTAGCAAGAAGGACGGGGAGTGAGTGGTAGCCAAAAAAAAAAAAAAAAAAAAAGTAAGGGCAGCAGAAGTCAGCTAAGAGAAAAAGAAAATAAGATTACTTTCTACTAAACTGGAATTCAGATGGTCCCTAGAGTGTTAAGATCACTGCAGTGGTTGCCAGAGCTTTCTTCTTCCTCCTTTTCTTATCCAGACCCCCAAAGAAGGAAAATGCTGAGATTTACATAAAATTACAAAGTCTCTAAGCTGTCAGTTTCTTAGAATGAATCCTAGTAAAATGATATACTTCTTGTTGTGCAGGCAGGAATTTGAATTAAAAAAGGACTAAGGAGGGCAAAGTAAAAGAGCGTAACTTTTGAAGTTAAACACAGCACAAACTTTTGAGAAAAATAAAATTTTTTTTCAAAGCACTAATAATTACTCCATTTACCTCTGTTGATCCCATTTATTAGTTCTACTTTATACCATGGCACACATCAGCCTGTCTCCCTACAAACCTGCATATGACGAGCAGAATGACCAAACTAAACTCACAGAAACCTACTATTAGGAGGTGTCCAAGGAAGAAGAGGTTGAAAGGAAGAAAGGAATGGTGGGTTAATGCTCCAGCTCACCTAGTCATGCCCTTCCCCATCAACCTGTTGAGCTGGCAAGATATAGGAAAAGGAAAGCCACCATTGCCAGGAATCAAGAGGAAAACATGGGTATGTAACCACACCAATGCACTAAATCAGCACAGCAAAGAACAGAATATTTCAACTGGAACAATCATCCAGTCTGACTGCCTGACCAAGTCAGGACTGACCCAAAGATAAAGATAATGATATTGTCTCAATGCCTCTTATACACTGAGAGAAGCAGACCATCAACCAACTCTCCATAAGCCTGTTCCAGTCTGACCACCCACTCAGTAAAGGGATGCTTCCTAATGTCCAGCCTAAATCTCCCTGGCTCAGCTTTGAGCTATTAATGTCATGGCTGAAATAGTACAACTGGATATTGCTGTAGCAGGATCCATTGCTGTTTCCAAGGGTAAAGACGAGCACAGGTCGCTGTTGTTTGCGCTGCTATTTTTGAACACCTGTACAAGGATGTGGCTGCAGAGACGAGGGTGTGCTGGCACCTGTGCTGAGACCAGACACCTCTGTACACCCACAGCTGTCTCTCCCAAAAATCCCCTGGCTTTTTGGACTCACACCAGCCCTGAACCCCCTTCCTGCTGCCCCCCAGCAATGCCTGGTGCTGAAGGGGAAGGAAAAGGTGGTCATGGCCTATCAGGCAGCACATGCAACACCATCCCTGGAGGTGTTTAAGGGAAGACTGGATGTGGCCCTGAGGGAAATGGCCTGGCTCACAAGGTGGTGATTGGTGCATAGGTTGGACTTGACAGCCTCAGAGGTCTTTTCCAACCTAACTAAATGTGTTATTCACAGGACCACAAAATTGTTAGGGTTGGAAGGGACCTATGGAGACCATCCAGCCCAACTCCCCTGCCAAGGCAGGATCACTTGGAGCAAGTGACATACGAACGCGTCCAACTGGGTTTGGAATGTCTCCAGAGAGGGGCAATCCACAAAATCCCCGGGCAGCCCGCTCCAGTGCTCTGTCACCCTCAACGTAAATAAGTTCTTACTCATGTCTAGGTGAAACTTGTGTTTCATTTTATAGCCACTTCTCCTCGTCCTGTCGCTGGGCACCACTGTAAAGAGCCTGGCACCATCTTCCTGGCAGCCGCCTTTGAGATGTTCACACGCACCAACACTAATCCCTGGCGAGCGGCGGGCCGAAGGGCACGACGGCGGCGGCGGAGCCGGCGGCGGGAGGAAGCGGCGGCAGCCCCGCCTCGCCCCGGCTCCTCCCCGCGCCCTGGGAAGCACCACCGCCCCCGCCTCCATCTGCGGGGCGGCCGCTGTGGCGGAACCGGCTCCTCCCCGGCGCGGGCGGCGCCATTTTACCCCCCCTCCCTCAGCGGCCGTGGCGGCGGTGCTGGTGGTGGCGGGCGGGGGGAACAGCGCGAAGCCGTCGCCGCTTTTCCGTCCCCCTGGTTTCTCGCCTCGGTCCAGGCAGCGCGTGGAGGGGAAGGACCGAGGTTCAGTGCCTGCCCCTCGCTTTCCCCTCTCGGCTTTCCGCACACGGGGTGGGGGGACCGGGCACCACAAGCTGCTCCCACCTTCCTTCCATCCTTCCTCCCCTGCACATCTCAGCCTCCTCATCTATCCATCCATCCATCCCCAGGGGTGAGCCTTTGAGTGAGTCACCAGAGAGAGCACGCAATTAGAGAGTGTGTTGCTATTAATTAACTTAGCGAGGCTGCTCGTTGTTGGGGCCTTCAGGAGCATTGACGGGGCGGTTCCTGCCCGCGGTACCTGCGGGGCGGGGGCGCGGGGGGCCCGGGGGCGCGGCGTTTGCTGGTGGCCTTCAGTGTTACCTTGGACCCTGCCCCGTCCTGTTCGTTTTGTCGCCTTGCAACTTATCTAGGAGGCGTTCCTAGGACTTTTTTTTTTAATATAATTTTTTAAAATACTCTTTAAAATTTATGTGGCAGTGTGGCCTGCAGTACACCGTGTACTGCTGGGTGTTGTTAATTTCTTCGTATCACTCTGATCTTGTGAAATGTGACTAGTTTATAAATTTCAGCTGGAGGAAATGGATTTTGTTTATTTTGCCTGAACAGGTGTGGTGATTCCCTAACTGGAAGCCTGTGATACTCCTTCTTTGCAGTCCTATGCATTTGGCTGCTCATTCTTGATGAGAAATTTTGGGTGCATACGTTGCTGCCATAGCTTAATGGTATTCCTGATATGCCAGAATGTTCTCATGTTCTCATATAGTGTTCCTTATAGAAAGTATTAGTCCTTACAGAAATTACTGGTGAATTTTAAAAGCCTAGGTTTGACAGTCCAGAAGAATATTTCTCCGTGTTAGCTGTGAGTGATTTTTCCACTTTAGAATATTTTTATACTTCCTGTTTACTGATCAACTTCTTCTAAGTTCTTAGAAATTACACAAATGGATGATTTGCAGTCGATGACTGCAAAGCCCATATACATGCAAAATATATATGACTGTGTTTGTGGAATAGGAGCAGGAACCTGATGTTGCAGACAGTGCAAGTTTGCTGTATGGCATTAGTGTTAGTGATTTATTATGAGACACTTGATTTCCTACTAGTGAATCTGTTTCAAGGTTTGCAGCCGTGTTGGTGTTTCGCTAAAATTTTCTTTTGAAGTGTTTTATGTAACTCCCACATCAATCTCTTTCTTGGTACAGGCCTTGCTTTCCCTTTGGCTTAAGGCAGCAGTGCTTACTTGGCAGGATGCAGTGCAGCCACCGTCTCTCCCTCTTTGCACATCTTTCTTCACTGTTGGCCAGATCCAAGTGGTGTGGAAGGCAGTGTCGGTCCTTTTGTTAACTTTGATGGACTTTACACAGGCTCCTATTTGCATGTTACTAATACACAAATCATATTTGGTTTTAGTTTGGTTCCTTTTTATCCTGTGTGTTGTTGCTCTGTAGGTGCAAATGTTGATGGCCAGAAGTAGCATTTCCAACTGTAACGGGATAAAATTAAGTGGTTTTGAAAGCCCTATCTCTGCTTGTGGAAAAAACTTAGTTTTCAGTTAGATAAAGAGGTTCTTAGTTATGATGATCATGAAGAAAAGCTTGAGGTCTAACCAGAATATACTGAAGCTGCAGGAGGAAAAGCTCAAAGTTGTGTCTCTGAGAAGTAAACAAGAAATCCTTTAGTGGCAGTTAACTTATGATTTTCAAATCTATGGATTTGAAGACATCTCTTAAGGTTTCACAGGATTCTGTGCCTTTAGAGCCTCTTGACTGTCATAACCAGCTGAATTACTCTCCTGGGCTCAGTTCTGGGTAGCACAGAACGGAGCTGTTTGAGAGTTGATTAGTCAATTAGTAACTTGTCAGCGTAAGCAAACTGTAATTTAGCAGGCTACAAGCGTTTTAAGAATTGCCTACATACAACAGCGTAGAGCAGCATTGTTCAGGTCGTTGGTGCTGCTCTGCTGTGTTGCCCTCGAGCAGTGAGACCAGCTAGACGGTGTCTTTCTAGGTCATCACTCACTGCAAGGGTGTTCTAAGGCAGGAGGCCAAACCCAGGCAGCCTAATTATACCGTAGAAAATAACTGAGTTAATGCTCTTGTTGCAGTTGTGAAATACCCAAATGTGTAGATAGACAAGCATGTAAAGAAAAGGAAATTAGTTAGGCCTATGTTCTCATGGAACCATGCAGTGGTGACTCAGTTACAAGCTTATCTGGAGCTGATCAAAAAAATCTGCCTGTCAAAGGTACTGAAAATGGTATTGATTTGATCTGCCATCTGTGTTTCAGGTACTTGGCATTTGTAGTGCTATGTGGAGTCATTATTAATTTTAAGTAATCTTATTAAGTGTTCTTTTGCAAGCTATCACATCAAATTTCTATTTATAAATAATCTTTGGCTTTTCTCTAGCCCTGTATTTTGCATATGTTTGAAGTATCATGTTTGATTAAAATCAGACTTTCACAGAGTCAGCTGCAAAGTTTCGCGTTCACACAGCTCCTTAAGCCATCACAGAAGTAGCAGTAATGGATAAAAGGGGCCAAGAGCTTGTTTGGAAGATGTGATTTCCAATAGACTTTTCCTGAAATGTAGGCTTTTTTTACTTGAAATGTCATTCAAGCATATGGTTTTTAAAAGCACTTAACAATGAAAAGCTCTATTGATAATTCTTCTCATTTCTCCCAGGTATACCTCAGTACTGGGCTTAATGGTTTTTTTTTTGAGTAAACAAGAATGCATTTTAGCAGGAACTTACTGGATATCACATGTGACTGTAAGATCTCTGAAGGGGGTTGGGTGGCCTGAATGTTACTGACATGTTTTTAGACCACCTTCTAAGGATCTAATTTTCATGTTTTGACCTTAAATTAAAGCCATGGCTGTTTTTCCTGTAGTTTTACTTGAATTAGATGTTGAATAGATGAACAACAGTGGAAGTAGATGTTTTCTCCTCCAGAGAATTTATAGTGGCAAGCACTGATTTCTGCAACAAGAACAGCCCTACAATAAGAATTGGAATATATTTTTTTATAATCTTAGCTATAGATTTGGCTGCTCATTCTTGATGAGGAATTTTAGATACATATGTTAATGCCATAACTTGATCATATTTCTGATATGCTAGAATGTTCAATTAAGGTCAGGGTGGACCTATATTATGAAATGATTTTAATTGTATATCACATGGTGAATCAAACACAGCTCAGGGTGATATGAGAGGAGAAGGGTTGATGTAATCAGTGTGATAGGTTGGGGAGATGCCATTTTAAAAGGAGGTGAAGGTTTATACAAAATTATACCAAGAAAAATACAGTTTAAAGCTAATGATAGCTTGGTTATGCTTCACAGAAAATCCACCTCTGTTAGTAAACTCTTAAATTTTAATTTACTTTAAATGGAACTAAAGACAGATGGGGACCCATGCTAACTGAAGGAGGTGCTTGCTGGCCAAAGAGCAGTAAACCATATTGGTGGGGCTAACCCGACCTCTGCATATCAATACAGGAATGTTTTACTTGTCAGAAGAAGCAAAATACTGAGCAAGTCATAATTGGGTCTTGTTCATCCTTACATGCCGAAATCAAGTATGCAAGTCCTTGATGAGCTGGAAGCTTTTTATTATCACCAGACCTGTGAGCACACCTTGTGTTTGCTTCACTGAAAATTGCCAGTGGTTCCCATGGGGAGGTCATGACCACTGAATTGTATCTCTATACAATTATTAAGTCATTCATATAGAAGGTTTGTAATACCAGTGTATTAAGAAAAAACAACTGTAAGTTGAAATAAATGTAGGCTTATAGGAGCCAGATTCTGGAAATTGTGAGAACTTGGCTGTTAGCTTCAGGTTGTTTGGTCTTTACACTGTTTTCTTAAAGCATTTTTAGGAAGGAAGGAAAAAGTCATTTGTGCCTAATTTGCAGTGCTCTTAACTGCCAGTGTGGCACAAAGCTGTGCAAAAAAGTGTGCACATTCAGTTCAGAGGGAGGTGGGTGTATTTATTGGATTCATTTTGCCTGCTTCCTTGTTAAAAACACATGTATCACTTCTGGAGAAGGACAGAGCTCTGATGAGACTGGAGTTGGAAACTCTGAGAAGTGTTTGTAAACACCTCCAGATGGGAGGGCAGAGCTCTCGTGTAAAATTCTTCTCTGTATTTCCCAGTCTCAAATAAAACAGTCACATCTGTGTATTAGTATTCTTTCAGCAGTCCGGACCATTCTGTGGTCTGGTTCAGAAGAAGCTTTAAGTAACTGTCATGTCTAACATGGGCATGGACAAATAGTAGCTTCAAGTACGAGGACATGCAGAGTCATTTTGAGTAAAACACAGCAGTTGTTGCACACAGTGGAGTCAGAAGGTTTTATTTTAATCTGAGGTTGCTTTCGCGACTTTTCTTTCCTTGCTAAGTCAATGAGAAAGTTGTGCTTGTTCACTACTTTTGTGTAAGGTCTTCAGTAAAAGTAATGCACAAGGACACCAGGAAGGATTGTTTTATCTTAAGGGATGTTGAACAGGACAGTTCTAAAGATAAAATCATCAGGATGTGTTATTCTTTGGATGAAAATCTATGCCTACATGTATGAGAAGATTTGTTTTACCTGTTGCTATCAGCCATGCATGTTTCTTCTCTAACTTCTACATGGGAATGAATGATTAAATTGCCTTTTAAATGGACAGGGGAAATTATGTTCAGTTGTATTCCTTGTATTCGTGTGGGCTTTCCAAGCATGTTCTGTTCCAAGAGAGTGTCATGGTTAAAGATGAGATGCTTATTTGTCTGGGTGGTGAAAGCTGGGCTATGCATTGACAAGCTATAAGATGAATTTTTCTTTCTGGTATTCAGTTTAAAATAAAACTACCCTAAGAATCTGGTCTATAAGTAATAAATGGAAGCAGCAGCAGCAGATGTAATGTGTTATCCTTAGAATGAATAGTGCATGCATTCTGCTTTGTGGTACTTTGTTAATTAATTAAAAATGAAAGAAAGCTGAGATTGCAGCCCGAGCTTTGAACAATATTCTTGTGTGCAGACCTGGTGCAGATGTGTCCCTGCCTGCCCACAGATTGCTTCTAATCCTGTATTTGGCCTGACTGTTCCCTGGAAGTTTGTGTCTTTATCTGCTTGGCTTCTTAAGATGCTGTGCTTAAAGAATATGAAAGTTATTCATCCTATTTCCTGTAAGCAAAAACATTTCTGATTTGTTGCCCATAAAGCTGGTAGTTTTGACCTGAACAGGTTAGAGGACGATAAAGTAATTTCATTGTATACAAGCAGTCATTATTTTGTTAATCCTAGATCACACATACACTGTGCTTATCTGAGACCCTTTAGAGTGTTTCTAGTTCCAGCCTGCTTGAACAGCTCAGGAGTACTTAAGGACTTCACACTTGGTGTTTTAATTTTCAGTTAATTTGTGCTACTGGGAGAGAGGGTGACAAGCCAAACAGTGTATGTGCTCTTGCATTTGGTTATGGGGTATTGGGTGTTTTTTTTAACTTTCTCTTATTTTTTTATAAGAGTATTGAGCATACATTCAGCCAGTCTTGCATGTGTTCAGCAGGGTTATGGTATGTTTTTGTTTTTTAAAAGAAGAGCAGTAACAAAAATCTGTTTTTCCTGTAGTTAATTAAGTTCTTACATCTCCAGTCCTAGAAGACTCTTATCCTATACCCTCTTGTCAGCTGGTGAGGCCATGAAATACTCAGTAAGAGACTAGTTAATCTAATTACTCTGAAGTAGAAGGTGTGGAAACAAAGGCATTAATTTTGATTTTGTGTTAATTCATAGTTATATTGGTTTTTCTTTCCTTCCTGTTTTGTTGGAATTTATAGAAATGAAAATTTGTCAGTCTTTAAATTTTTGCATGGTTTTGGGTTATATGTAAAAATGTATTTATGGAAAGACTGATATGATAACCATGTTAGAAGTATGCTCGATGAATTAAATCGTTGTAATGGTAACTTCTACTCTGTGTTCCTCAGCGTAAAAATTTTTGCAGGGATGCTATTTTTTTGTAATCCTGCACCTTCTTTAGCCTATAAACAGACATCAAAGAGAATCCACAAATTCACATTTGTTTTAAACTGACCCAGTGCAAACTTAGGTTTTTTTTTTCCTTGTGGTGAAGTGAAAACTGTATTACTATTAACTTTTGCTCTTCCTGAGTGAGTTTAGATCAGCTTCAGACTGTCTGTTAGAGGACTGTTCTGTAGTGACTGTCTGGGTGCATCTTTCTCCTTGATCTTCACGTGGCATTTCAGCAGTGGGGATTGGTGAAGGTGTCTGAGTAGTGTCTTAAAAGCCTTGACTGAGCCTCTGTTGTTCATCCTGGAGAAGGGGAGACCTCACAGCACCTTCCAGTACCTAAAGGGGCTCCAAGAGAGCTGGAAAGGGTGTGCAGTGATGGGACAAGGGGGAATGGCTTGAAGCTGAAACAGGGAGGTTAAGATTAGAAAAAGAGAAGTTCTTTGTTGTGAGGGTGGTGAGGCACGGGAACAGAAGAGTGGTTTCAGCCCTATCTCTGGAAGTGTTCAAGGCCAGCTTGGATGGGGCCCTCAGCGACCTGGTTTGAAGGAAGGTGTCCCTATACATGGCAGGGGGTTTTTATATATGCATTTACATGTTAATATAGTATAAGATATTGTCTAAATGTATAACCCTTACATGATCTTTTAGGAGCACTGGAATTCCAATTTTTATGTCTCTGAGCTGGATCTTGAGTAAATACATGGGTTATACAGATCACTTACTGATTGTAGAAAATTTAGTGTAAGTTAATATTGCTTGGTAATTTCAGAGTAGATATGAATTTGAAGGAGGGTTATGAAACAGAAATCTACCCAGGTATCTTACTGTGGTGAGAGGGATGGGCCTAAACCTGATGAGAAATGACTTAAAATTTGTTTCCCTCAACTGATAACTTTTGTTCTGCTGATTCATATAGAACAAGTGTTTTCTGTTATGACTCTTCAATGTAAAAGACATAGAGATTACAGTAGATGCTTTTAAACATTTATGTTAGTGTTTATATATACCTTTGAATGTGTGTATTTTACTATACATTTGGTTGCAATGTTTTACTTAGGAGAAAAGTATTTATAAAAGCTGAACCTACTTGGATAGGAACTCAAAATTACCAGTCCAAATAGTGTTAATCAGAAGTTATCTTCTTGCTAGAGTTCATGATTAAAATGCAGCACATTGAAATAATCTGTGACTTAATCTGAACATCTGAATTCATTTTATAGAATATGGCAAGCAGCTGCATTTCAGTTTGGAGCTAAAACAAATACAGTATATCGACCCATTGAAGATCACTGTAGGCTTTTCAGTTCCATGATAGCTGTACTTACTGAAGAAAATTTATTTGAGAGTGCTTCTGCTTTTGAATTATCTTTTATTTTATTTTTTTTTTAATGTCCGGAAGAAAGGAAATAGAACATACGGAGGATGGGACTTTGATGTGTAAAGAAGTTAATTATCTCAACCATCAAACAAAATGTGGGCTGTGGAAGTAATTATTGCAAAGGGTCTGATGAAGCCTGACAAGCTGTTGGTTTTTTATGTCAAGAAAATGCTGTACACCTGCTTGATTTGAAAGTTAAATCGTTTGGTTGCAATAGGAGGACCCAAGTTTGTAGTGAAGCAGTAGCTGATAAGCTTTCAGCTCTCAAACCACTGAGATGTAAAGTCTTCAAATTTTTTTAATTGAACTGTTCTTGTCCACTTGGAGGACAAGTTCAATCCATAAGAAAGGATTTGCTCTAGAATAGGACATGCATGAATCACAGGTCGTGCGCTGTGAGGAGGCAGCTGTGGAATTGGGCCCCATGGTTTTTGGGAATTTTGGGAGAATGTTTAATAAAGTAGCAGAACAGAACCTCATGGAGAAAGCACAATCTCTGTCGTGGATGTTCAAAGAAAATAGTTATTTGCTTCAAGTGATGTAATTAGTTTTAAAAAGCTCTAAATTTGAAAAAAAACCCCTTCCTTAAATCTTTGAATGTTATTCAGTTTTTAATGAATATACCGTTAATTCTCTATTTAGGAATACTGGTACTGTCGTATTGGCTATAAAAATATAGCTACTAAAATGAATCCTAATCAGTCCCAATGAAATTATGGACAATCAAATACATATAAATTTCTAAATCTTTAGGCTGTTTCTGCTATGGTGGGTACAAAAGCAGCTTCCTCCTAACTCCCTTCGATGGGTATATAGAGCTTTCCTATAAATACTGGCACCTTTCTTTGTTAAAGAGGGTTTTTACTTGTTTTTTATTTTTTAAATTCACTAATTTGACTGTTTAGGTTAGATGACTGGTAACTGCTGATTATGGCAGGATCCTGACAACAGTTTAGCCTTGTGTGTAACTACTCATGTGATTAAAATCAGACTTGAGTGGGAGTAAACTTGTGATTCAAGTTACACATGTGCGTAAGTGCTTGCAGGATGGGGACCTAAATTAGAATCTGCCTGAAGATGAACTGAAGTCTGATAATCTACATGAAAGCATTAATAAAAAAATTCAACTTATGACACCAAGCTGGGTGGGGTAGGGAGGCTGTACAAAAGGATCTGGAAGGGTTGGATTAATTGACCAAGGCCAGTTTTATGAGGTTCAACAAGTTCAAGTGCTGGATGCTGTACTTAAGTCACAATGAGCTGGTGCAGTGCTGCAGACTGGGGCAGAGTGGCTGGGGAAGGCCATGGGCAGCAGTGGGAAAGGACCTGGGGATGCTGGTCAACAGCAGCTGGGCCAGAGCCAGCTGTGCCCAGGTGGCCAAGAAAGCCAAAGGCACCTGGGCTATACCAGCAGTGCAGTGGCAGCAGGAGCAGGGCAGTGACTGTCCCCTGTGCTGGGCACTGCTGGGGTCACCTCCAGGGCTGTGCCCAGTTCTGGGCCCCTCAGTTCAGGACATTGAGGGGCTGGAGCGTGTGCAGGGAAGGGAACGGAGCTGGGGAAGGCTCTGGAGCACAGGCCTGAGGAGGAGCAGCTGAGGGAGCTGGGAAAGGGGCTCAGCCTGGAGAAAAGGAGGCTCGGGGGGATATTCTGGCTCTGCACAACTCCCTGACAGGAGGAGACAGCCAGGTGGGGTTCTGCTTTTCTCTTGTGTACAAAGCTATAGGAGGAGAGGAAACAGCCTCAAATTGTGCCAAGGGAGGTTCAGATATTGGGAAAAACTTCTTCACAGAAGTTGGAAATGGGCTGCCCAGGGAAACATTGGAATGGGCTGCCCAGGGAGGCGGTGGAGTGGATTTCTATTCTAGAGAACAATCTTATCCTTTGCATTTTGAAATGAAGAGAGGTAGAATCTCTTACAGGACAGCAAGCTATAGCAGTATAAAGCTTTTATGGTTGCTACTACTAATAGTGCAAGAAATGAGCAGTACAACTTAGCTGTTACTAGTATGTAGCAAACTGGAAGACTAAGAAATATAGAGAGAATAAATCTTATTTATCAGGGGACTTACACGGTATGCAGTTTTATATTAATTTTTTAAGGGAAAAATGAGACTCCCTTGTCCATATTAATGGAGTTTTCCATAATAAAATTTTGCTTAGTCAGTCCTTTAGTAAATGAAATTATTTTTTCAAATTGAATAGCTCAAAGCCATTTGATGTGGAGACCCTGTAGCCACACACTGCTACAATTTGACTTGCATATTGTTAAAGAGGAAAATGTAGATTTATTAATTACTTAATAGAATATAAGGGAAATTGTCCTGGATTTGCCTTGGAGCTCTTGAATGAGATATTTATATAGAAAAGCTGTAAAATACTTTGTGTAAAAATAGTACCTTCAGTGCTGTGAGTATTCTGATGGTGGTTGGGTCTCACTCTTTCTAATGCATTTCTGTTTTAAGAATTTAAGTTGTGTATGTGAAGGAGGTGTTTATTATAAAGGAAGTTTCTGATCTCTGTGCTCATAAAGTTTTTGCTGGCTTTTTGTGAGAATCACTTTGGCCTTGTTGGAGATGGTGTGGGTATGATTTACTGGTGGTTAGGATATGCAGGAATATAAGAGGATGATTGGGCAGCAGAGATTCTGATGTCTGGGAATACCATCTATTCCAGGGTAGTGGTGTTTTTATCTTAATACTTTTAAGCATTGGTACTTCTTAGGATACTTCTAAATCGTTATTTTAGAAACAGTACGTTTCCAATACTTTGGTTATAGTAAACATCAACCCAAGCTTTCTGTTGCCTCACATAGGCTTCTTTTTTGCATACAGACCCTTTACCTTCCATGTTACTCCAAATATCTTTTCTTCCTTTTAAATATCTAGTGTGAAACTCTCTTGGAAATGAAATACAAGTATTGTAAGTGCTGTTATTTCTTTGTTTACCCAGATGAGCAGCACTGTGGCCAGCCCGATGTCGGCAGTTGCCTCTTCAAGCAGTGGAAGAAAATCAACAAGCTTTACACTTGAATTGCAGAGTATGATGTGAGTACTCAAACTATCTGGCAGTATCTGCATTGTGTATTCATCTTTTAGCTGATGTCTTAGAATGTGTGAGTAAGGGTGATGGAGGGAAGAAGAGCAGGTGTTAGTGATGGAGCTGTTAGTGTTTTACTTCTGATTTGTAAAACATTCAGAGATGACTTGGGTAAATAAAACCCACATCCTCTATTGAAAGGAGGGTAAATGCTGCTGAGTAAAGAAATGTGTTTTTAATATTTGCTTTAGAAGTCTTTTAGAGTCCTGTATTTCTCAGCCCTTCATCAAAGAAAGCTAAACTTCCTGTTGTCATAGATATGTTTTTAAATAAATACTTTTTATTAACATCCTTCAGTGCTAATACAGAGAGATAAATTGCTGAGATCATAATATTACTGATGAAATTATGATATGGAATGCTTGTAAAAAAACTGGGGTTTGCCAGACAGGAAATAAATTTATTAGAAAAATAAGTTACTTATTCTTTTAAAAGAACACTGGATTCTCAGAAATGCAGGTTCAAGGTGTGATATTTTATATGATTTTGTAATTTGGTGGTGAGAGTAAAAACTGCTGCTTCTAGTCATGTGTTGTAGGCCTGCCTTTGCTGTTGTATAACAATTTCTCACCTGATTTACTACATGGGCAGTCGATGCATAAGGAGTTACTTGTCTCTATTTAAATGCTACAGAGAGTTCCCTTTGCAAAAGTGAAAGATGTAATTTGTTTTCATATAAGTGTCCTTATGAGATCACTAGATTGTTGTCAGATGGATAATGAGATACCTTCCACTGAGAGTATTTTTCAGTATAATGTAAATAAGAGTGTTGCCTTGTGCATCGAATCTTCTAATATAGATGAGTACATTGTGACAGACCCAGTGTTCTACTGTATTTAGTTTTCTTTGGATAGAATAATGGTACTGCACTCTCTTCTTCAAGAGACTTCTGTTTGGTAATTGTTCACATCATTAAGGTCATCTATTCTGAAAAATGCAACTATTGTTCTTGGTTGAGAAAAATAAATGTAACTGTATTTAAAAAACAAAACTTCAGAGTCGAATCCTGTGCATCAGTTTGGACCAGTATCTGGGGAGCCTGCATTTTATTGGATTGTGGACTTCCTGATAAAGTGTTTTGAAACTCCCCTTCCCCGCCAGTGTACACACGATTCTGTCAGAATGTAGAAGTTATTGTTGGCCATATAAATGGAAGGAATAGATATTTTCCTTTTGCTTCAGAACTGGTGCAGTTATCCTTTGAAAGCTGTGCAAACAGATCATCTGTGCTCCAGAGTAACATATTTCACAGCTTCATTAAACTAGTAGGAACTGAGGAAATTCCTTGACTGCAGTGAGCACATTGAAACTTAAATTTTTATTGTTTGCTGTGGAAAAAAAAAAAGGAGACTTTTGAAAATGATAGAGTGCCAGGGATGAACCATGCAGAAAAAAAAGACAACTGTTTCCTTTGGCCAGGGCCATAAAATGAAGTTATGCCTTTAAAAGAACTTTCTGTGCTCTGACAGAAGCTGACATTTTTTATAAACGATGTGATTTAGGAAGTTACGGATTCTCTCGTTTAGGCGATTTATAAAAAATTCTTGCTGACATCTTAAGATCCTGGGAAATAGCTAAGACTGGAGCAATGCAGTGCAAAAAAGGTAACATCTTCTTAAAGAAAAGAAAATAGAGGCTATCTCTGCCTAATTTCTTATTGTCAAGAGAAGGGTCACCTAATTGCTATAGTTTTCATAGAGTAATATGAAGAGTAACTTCAACTGGCCCTGCCTTTCTCAACAAAACATGTGCAGCAAGAAGATGAACTTTTGAGAAATTAGTCATATAGAGACATTAAGTGCTAATCCAGAATGTCAAGTAGTAGTTTATGTTGCTTTTAAAAATGGGCTGTTGGATTTTAGGGATTTAAAAGGCAGAAAGAAGAGAAGGTCTATTTTTGGAGTTAAATATCAAATCCTGTTGTAATCCAATGGCAAGATCTGGAAATCTCTAGATAAGAGTACTCATGGTCTGAAGATGGTATCTTTGATTAGTGTATAATTTACAGCACAGAAGTGTTGAGCTGGTGTTTGATTCCGTGGAATGCTTGAATTTACATGTAATGTCAAGCTTGTGAGTAATCGCATTTAAGGAGAGGATGTTATTCATATGCTACATTTGTTACATACATTACACCTGTTTTTGAACCATGGCATTGTAATGGAATGAACTGAATCCTATTGTAGTATTGTGTTTTTATGATAAGTTCAGCAGGGTTTCTTGATTTATTTGAGACGGCAAGAAATACATAGGAGTCTTGAAATCATAAAATACTGCAAAAAAAGCTGTCTCAACATGTGTACAACTTTTTCACTGTATACATAGATATTTTACTAATGAAATGATTCTGTTTTTCCTTTAAGAATATTTAAGATAGGTCCTTGGATTTGAAGGACTTTTTTGTGTTTGAGAAAAGAATCTGGTTTGTATGATGCCTAAATAGTACTGTGTAATTGGTGATACTGCATGTGCTGATTACCTTAAGAAGAATGCTTCTTAATCAGATTGTCACAGATCATCCAAACACAAGTCAATTTGCAGTGCACTACCTTTTGCATAGTTATGTTTGCCTTTTAATTGTTTAGACCTTGGGAGTTAAATTATATTTATGTTATACTAATTTAAAAGAGAAAAGTGCTATGTAGAGATTACTTCAACTTCTACATCCTTTACTTGTATTTGGATTTTTTATTATGGTACCATGGAGTGTTAAGCAATAGCTGTTAATAATTTTAAAAAGAGTTTTCAGTACATCTAGTGCATTTTGCTGAGGTTTGTTTTACTTAACTTTGGCTGATCTACAGCCTGTTTCTAAATTAACTGCTCATGTTAGGTGGGTTGCACTTAAATTACAGTTCTGCCCAGTAGATTCACAACCATGCTGATTTCACTGTAACCATTAAAATTCATAATTTGGTAGAGATCATCTATTTTCTAGTATAAGCACTACTTGCAGGGTGAATTTCTGGAAATCATGACAGTCTAAAGACTTATGTTGAGCAATTTGCAGCTACACAGGGAGGTTTTTATCTCCTCTCAGTAAAATGCCTTGCCTTCTCAAAGTTATCTTAGCTATTTACAAAAATTTTAATTATGGTGATCTGAATTTTCTTAATTAGCTTTTGTGGTATGCTTCATACCAAAAATCAAAATTTGATGGTATAAGATTAAAAAGATAAATTGTAATGGTGAAAGTATTGAGGAAAACAGTGTTTTAATTTGGTTTAAGTCTTTCTGGTTATTGACTGTATTTGCAGAGGTGAATATTAAAACAATAATACACATTACTATGATATCAAATTCCTGCTCCTAATTGATTGTGGCTTTCCAGACAGTGAAAATGTGTTCAGTTGTTTCAAATGTAGTTCCTACTTAACTTCCTCCAGCTTGTCGCTTACACTCACCTCTATTAAACTTCTGTATTGTGTTAGTGTGTAATAGAGATACTAATAAATTCTTCATGTTCCCTTTTTCTTTATGAATATATTATTTATAATATATTTTTCTTTTTTTTTAACATTCAGCAAATTATGGGAGACACCTAGTAAGAATTGGGGCCAGTTCTTAAATCTTTATTAAGACTCTCTGAACCTGTCTCCCTGACTCTTGGGATATTTACATGATCCCTGTTATTAAAGCATTTGAATGGTTTTGTAATATTGCCAATAATATTTCCCATTTTAGACTGGGTAGTAAATAGTGGTTCTAGGCCTCTGGTCACTCAAGGAATATCTAGAATAAATGTGTTCTTATTTCAGGCTTGCAATCACTGCATGGTATTTTTTTTATCCTCTATAAGGCATGAGCTATAAAATACACTATTTATTACCTGTTGCCACCTTGCAAGCTTGTCAATCAAATAAATCATCTTAGGGGTTTAGCTTGTTTAGGATTTCTCATCCATTCTGAGATGACAACATCTTAGGGAATATCATTCTAAACTTTTGAAAGTGCAATGGAGTAATGGGAAGCATGGCTTCTGAGCTGATCTGTCCTCCCGCCAATGTATTTGGATAACCTCTGCTGACTTGAGTTGGATTACTGCTTGTTGGCCACTGAATCCTTGGAAGATCTCATTGGTTTCTTCTAGTATCTGATGCTAAATATTTTTTCATATGCAGAAATGAAAATTCTGTTTGATAACCATAGTACTTACGTGTGGTAAAACAATATTTTCTTATCAGTTAGTTCAGGGAACTTGTTGCTCAGTGCTGAAGAAATGCCCACTGCATGTAGCAGTAAAGAAAAGCTGTGATTCAGGAGCTGTGCTTTGCTAGATTTGTGTGTTAATCCAGTTGTGAATACCATAATCACCCAAATACTTCCAGTTATTCACATTACATGCTAACTAAAAAAAAGATACTTAATATGCGTTTTGGGCTGTTTACAGGACCATTGAACATTTTACCCAAAGGGTTTCACTATGTGGCTTAATAAGATGGCTTTTAAAAATACATTCTCTGATTTCTAGATACTGTACAAAGTCTTTGCCATTCTTGCTAGCTCTTAAGGTCAGCTGGCTACTGGGTTTTTGATAAACATCTAAGTTTGTTATCTAATCTTCAAAACACAAATGGCTTTCTTGCATCTCTTTGTGACAATGGGTTTGTTGCTGCAAGTCCAGTTTACAATTGTTAAACTATTCCCTTGATTATTTTGTGGTTTTATCCTTTTATTTTTCTATTGCATCTAAATAATGTGTCAGCTTGACTCACCCTGTGAGGCAGATACAAATGTGGGAACTGCCATTTCCCTCATGCAAGGTTCCTCATGAGGTTTCACCTCATGCCAGGTTCAGTTCTTCCTCAGGAAAAAGTTTTTAGCATGTTGGCTTTCATATGTCTTAGGTTTCATGGAATGCTGAGCTCATGCAGACCTTGGTTCTGCTTGAAACAAGTAAATGATTATAGGGACTAGGAAGTTATGCTGAATAGACAGTCTAGATGATTGTTTTTAATAAAATAGTCCAGAATTTATCTAGCACAAAAGGAGCATGTGCTTTAGCTGAATGTTAGTAATTATTTTTATATCACACTGTATGATGAGATATGGTAGTATTCACACTGCCCTGCTGTGGCTGATACCTTATGACTTCTTTTGGTTGTTTGTTTATCCATCTTTGCTTTGAAGTTGATCAGTAAAGTCATCTGACTTTGGATAGTTCATTTGGCATGATGATGGAAGAAAACATCAGTAATGACCTGGCTGAGGGAGCGCTTTGGTTAACCAAACTGTAATTTGGGACTGTAAAGGATTTCTCTATTCTGTCCCATACTTGTTTACCATATTTGAACCCAGAATTGTGCTGAGATTGCACTGTTTAAAAATAACCAGTTTAGCCTACTGAGCTGAAACCCTTCCCTGCAAATACTCAGGGAGCGCTTTCCCCCTTGGGTAGAGATGATGGAAGGGCAGTGGCAGCAGATGTGGTACGTGGTTATCAGATCATGTGTGGCTGTTCCTATCTACCTCATTAAATACATGAGGCAAGAGTGGTATGAGATAGAAAACTAGGGCCAGAACTAAGTTTTCCTTTTATAGGTAGGATGAAATACAGGAAGGAAATTCATTAGAGAGAAATTACTACAGCTTTTTCTGATGCGGATGTGGTATTTTGAAGCTTTTAAAGGCAGAATCTCTTCTTTGCACAGCACTTAGCTCAACAGGATTTTGCTGAGGAGGCCTGATAGGGTTTGCAGAACTATTAATAAAAGATGTAAGAGCTGAAATGGAGTGAGTTTCAAAAAAGCTAAAAATTCATTTTTCAGGCTTCCATATTTCTGTACTGCATTTAAAGTGTAGTTATTTTAGGCCTCTCTTTTGTAATAGCAGAGTTTCATTTTACCTTTTAGTAGCAGAGTTCACTTGAAATACAACCTGAACTTGACCTTATTAGTGTCAAACAGTCTGAAAAACACTCATTTTATGTCTTGCTTCTTTCTCTTTTTTTTTTGCTGAGTATCCTGTCCCTATTTATGAAAAAGCAAGAGGTGATGGAGGATCTTAATTAACATCTTGAGTAGTACGCACACATAGAGCAAAGAAATTGTTGAGTGTCTGTACAGAATTATGAAGGAACATTTCTGCAAATAATTTAAAAATTACATTTGTACTCAGTCTGAAAAAGAAACATGAGAAGGATGTTTTTATGAGGGAAGACTGGAGATATTAATCTGGGTAACAGCTTTTTCTATAAACAGAATTAGCTGAAGTTTAGCATTAGTCTGGGTTATGTGTGTCTTGTGTTTCTGCTCTACTAGTACTTTATTTTTCTCTTGTCAGTTCAAAGTTAATGTAAGTTTTGCAGTTCATTTGTGAAATCAGTTTTGCTAAGTATGAGAAGTTACTCTAAGTTTACTGTGTCCTCAGTTCTACTCAGTTTGTTCTGAGTTGCATACAGCTTCTCAAGCTTCCTGTGTTTGAAATTTTGTTTTGATTTGAAATATTTTAAGATATATGGTTCCAGGATTTTGAGCTTAGATTCCTGAAACTTTCTGGTTTCAGGTTTTGACAGGTTGCTTTAAGGTATCATCTAGTACCTAAGTAAAAGATTATAAAATTTGGAAACGATTTACCCTAGTTGAGTGAAGACATACATGTTGTAACCAAATACTGATTAAGCCATAAATTAATATGATAATTAAATTCAGCATTTTTAAACTTTTTTTATTTCCCTAGTGTAATAAATTGTAATACATTAGTTCTAGCAGACTGAACCTGAAAATCCAGTTTAGCTGTAGCTGTGGCCATAACTGGCAGATGCTGCTGAAATCTTTAAATTGCAGCTTCTTGCATAATTTTCAGTCTGTTTGTTTTAGTCATATTTAATTTGACACTACTGATTGTATGTAGCATGCACTATTGTTACAGGACACTATTCCTCTGTAGAGAACCAGGAGCAAGGTGGACATTATTCATCTACAGAGAACAGCCAAACTGTGCTTGGCTTTTTCATTCTTCTGAAGTAATTCTGCCCCATACAATTATTTCCAGTTGGATTAGGTAATTAATTGAAAATGTACAGTTTGGATGTCTGTAGGTGACCAGAGTTAGAAGGTAAGTGCTGGTTGCTCTGTGTCCCGGGGACTGACTCAGAGCAAGTTCCCCATAGCAGCTAGTTCTGGCTCATTCAGCTCTCAGCTCTGTGGCATTGGAGGCCACTGCTTGTCTTTTTAATTATATATTTTTTCACTTTCTTTCCTAAAGCACAAAAGCTGTATTATCCTCCCCAGATTTTGCTGGAGTGATGCTGAAGTCTGCTCCCCTGGTATGTGTCCGTCTCTTTGGAGGTGCCTGACAGCCCTGAGCAGTTACAGAAATGTGCTTGTTTTTCTCTATCATTGTGAGTTCAACATAGTAATTTAGACTATGACGTTCTCCCTAAATTGGTCTGGAAGGTGATTAGTTTATCCTTGGATCCCACACTGGCTCTGGGACTTAAAATGAACCAGCTAAATAATGGTAGATGGAATATTTATCCTCCTGCATAGATTCTAGTACTTTGAGTACATAGCACCATCAATTTTTTAAAATGTAAATAAATAGCTTTATTGTACTTTTAATTTTCATCATGTTAATCCTACTCTATTATTTGACTTTGTTACATGTATAAGAGATATGTAAAAAAAAATCTAGATAATATACTACATATTAAATGTCACTATCTCTTTATATGATGTTTGATTTTAAATCCCTCAGACCAGTATTTGATCTTTTCATTTGTTCCTGTAGGACCTTTTTTAATGACACATGAAGGCATTGCAGTGATTAGAAAGGAACCCACCTTCCCCTCCACAGCTCCCAGGGCTGTGAAGTAACTGAATAGTAGCTGAAATTATTATTTACCATTTCTAGAGTCAAGCTGCAATTTCTTGCAGCTTGACTCTAGAAATGGTAAATAATAATTTCACAGGTGTGATAAAACTGGATGGCAGAAACCGCAGTAAGGACAGTGGCAAAGTGGGAAGTGGGTGGAGAAAGGACAAGAAGGAGAATGGTCTAATGACATGTGCTAATTTATTATACAAAATCATATTGGCTGTTTCTTTAAGATGTTAACTATGACCTGGTTTTAGTTTTAAAAAACACTACCAAGGACATGTAGTTTGTGATTAAAGTTCTTTTTGCTTTTGTAGAAAATGCTGAGCAAACAACTTATTTGCTTTCTTGATTTAGTGACTTCTGCTTCTTCAGTTTTCGGACAAAAAGCTCTCAGGACTTTCTGGTGTTAAAAAGCAGCAGCTTCTGACCTAATGTACCCTTCTCTGAACGATAATGTTTCTTTGTTACTTATTTTTAGCTCAGATTGTTTTTCTCCCCTTTCCCCCAACATGATTTGTACAACCTTTAGAAAATTGAGTAGTTGTGGTTTTGAATCATCCTCCGTTTCTAGACTGAATGAGTATTTCTGAAGAAGCACAGGATTGCTTGTGAGTGGACCTTTTTCTTACTTAAAAAGGCAACAGCCGTGACAGTTTTACCCCCTGAAAAAAAGCAGAAAATCTATAGACCCTTAATAGACTGAATAGTGACCCTGGAAAGGACAGTGTGTTAAGTACTTACTTAATTTTGTACCAATGGTATATTGCTAGCAGATGTCCTTTGTTTTGTTTTTACTGTGATTCAGAGCCATTTGTATAAAACATTTTGAGGGAGTATATTTTGGTCCTGAAATAAAGCATGACTATCCATTTAGAAACTACAGTGATACTTCATTGTGTATCAGTCTATATTTGACTCCTTGTTTGGGTTTAAAGCCTTTAGCATATCAAGTACAAGTACTGTTATCTTGCTGTGCTTTTGGTGAAGCACAGCAAGATAGCATGAACAGCTGATGTGTAAATACTGATTTAAAAAAGCCTTACAGAAATAAATTTGAATTCCACAAAGTATAAATGAATGTGTTTGGCTGTTTTAAGTGTGGGAGAAAGCTAATGAATTTGATGGCAAATTATTTTTTTCCTCTTAAAGTAGTTAGTACTTTTGTATTAAAGAAGATCCCTGTTAATTCTGCAAATAAGGTAGCTCCCTTCTCCCTTCTAAGCCAATCTTGTAGCTTTTATATTCTGAATTACTCACAGGCAATCCATACCTGAGGGGTCAGCCTGTGCTGCTTATGTTGTATGGATTTTTATTTAAATGGGTGCATACACACTCATTCCCAGTGCCTTGCCAGTATTCCTGCACCAGTTAAATAATAATCTCATCAAATCATAGAAAAATTAAGGTTGGAAGGGATGTCTGGAGGTCATTTGGTCCAACCTACCAGATTCAAATGTTAGGTCTCATTGCTCCACAACTATGAGAGAGAAATGCACTTTTATTTTATAGTCTACCTGGTTTAACTGCTATAGCTACAGTAGGAGACTGCTTTTTCCAATATAGCCAAGCTACTGTAACTATTCTGGAAATACTTTTAAATGTAGACTAGACTTTAATATTAAAGTAGAGTCTAAAATTACTAAATAAAATTAGATTTTGACTTTCTGGGAAGTCCCTTTCACTAGCCAAGTTAAAAGGAGAAAATACATAGTCTTTATGGAAGGTATGTATCAGTGTGGTTTAATATGTGACTCTGTACCTATGACTACTTTTTCTGTTAGACTGCAAAGCTCCTGCTATTATGAATTTTAAAATGTAGACTTTGGAGTAATTCTGCATATTTCCCTGAAAAAAATATAATGTAATGTTAAATACCTCTCTACCCTCCTCCCCCCACAAACCATCTCTTATCTGTTTATAATTCTTTGGAGAACCTGCACAAAAGCAGGGATAATTATTATTGTACAGTTGTGCTTCTCAGTTATGGTAAAATGTTTTGTGTTACTGTTAAAACCAGAGTATGTTTTATATGGCCACTATAGTGCTAAAGGTTAATATGAAAGAACTTTCTAAAGTAAGGAGTTTCAGCAAACCTGGAGACTTGATAAAGTATTGGAAAGGATGAAAAAGTATCCCTCTATTCCTCTCTTTTTTTTTTTCAGGAAAACAAGGTATTCATGTTTTCTTTAAAATAAATTTTGTCTATTTCTTTCTCTGCATGTTTATATATAGGCTTATATAGAAGCATTGCACTTTTCTAATTTCCAGTTCATATGAATCTACTTGGCTATCTGTGAGGAAACATGGGAATAAATATGTTAGGAGGCAGGAAGAGGATGATCTGTGGAAATACATTTCCATAACATCCTTTTACTCCTCTACTGCTTAGTAACTTCCAATTGAATGTGTATGTGTATAGTTGGCAGATTCACTACAATCAGATCTTTCTCCTATATTTTATCTAATAATTTGGTAAGTCAGTCCAATCAGTAACAGTGAAGGCAGACAAAAAACTTTGTCTCTTTATTTAGAGTCTCAGTAATTCTAGTTTTACTTTTGATAGATTAGTTGTAGAAATCAACATCTGTGTAGGTCTGAAACACTTAATAAAAATAATGCCATTAAAATTAGCTGTATGTAAGTTTGCTTTAAAAAGTGTAGAAGTATAAATGCTGATTGTCATTGACTGGGATGTGTTGGGAGAGTTGCAGAAATAGTGTTGGTCCTGGACTAGGCCCTTCTAGGTCTGTTTGTGCCGACTGCTATAGAATTACAAGGAAATAGCCCTATGCAGTGAAAACTGAAATCTGCTCAACTGAACCAGCTTTAATACAAGTTAAACAGGGCTCGATCCGTATCTGGTGACTTCAAGAGAAAAGCTCTGTAGAGGTTGGCAAACTTCTCTATTCTCTGTTTCCCTGTTAAATGCCAGTTTTATTCCTTCAAGAATGAAACTCTCTTTTGGAAAGCAATATATTAAAACAAGCTCTGCCTGTGAGTTTGCGCTGGCAGGATCTCCTGCTTTGCCTGCCCAGGTACGTTCACATACTGCTGCAGTTGTGTGCCTAGTGCTGACTTTAAAGTGACAACTCGGTGTCTGTTGTGTCCTGTTATGGTTCAGATGACTGAAAAGATAAGTGATCAAGTTATAGAAGGGGAGATGAAACTCTTGGGGGTTCTTTCTAATGAATTATAGAATTATTTTTGAAAAAGCAGTGCAGTGTTTGAATAATCAAGTAAAGTATTTTTCTGGAGCCAGGATTGCCATGGTAATATTTATCTTTGAATTCTTAAGACAGATAAAAATCAAAAGCCCAAACCACCAGCTATTTTTCTTTAATGTTTAGATTAATCCAGAAAAACAGACCAAAATTTTGAAAATGGCTTATTTAAACACAGATTGATTGACCTGTTTAAGGGGCATTTAATTTCTTTCACAAAAAGACTTCTCTCTATAGTGTCGTACAGCTTTAGGGAAAGTTATTAATTGATTTATCATTATGATCCTTTTGAAACAGGGAAGATGTAACACTTATTTTGTAAATTGCAAATTAAGGCCCTGGGCAGAAACTTCTGGACATCATTTAGTTTTAAATGGAGCCCTTTGTCTTCTCATCTGTTTTAATAAAGCTTTTCTAGTCTGATTGAAGTAGGTGATAGTGAAATGTGTTTGCTATCTGTAAGGACGTCTGATTTTTCTGTTGGCAATGCTGTTTCCTCCGTTCACACACAAGTGAAGATAGTTGTCTTAATAAAAATAAAGTAGGAATTAGACTTTTTTTTTTCTATCATTCTTTGGTACATGTTAGCTTGCCATGTGGCTTTCCATGTGTGCCACATGTTTCTTGTATAAGCATCTACTATTAAACACAAGTGTTGGTAGCTCTATCACTAACACTTCACATGCCCTACACTGAAAAGCCAACATCCTCTCCAGCTGATGAGAGCTGTTGCTGCTATTTTGGTAGTCTTTTGTTGCTTTAAATGTGGGGTGATGAAAGCATGAAGAACAGCTGCTGCTACTTTAATCCTATAAGAGAGGTAATATTCATGTGTTTTTATTTGTGGTTGGTGAAAGACTCATTTCTTTCTTGTTGTAGCTGAAAACAAAGATGTTGGGGATGTTTCAGTGCTGATTATAAGAATATAGCTGCCACTCCTGGAGTTGAGAAATTCAAAAAGTAGTCCACCTATTATAGTCAAGGGTGGAGAAAAATTTATTCCAGTGCGTTTTAAACTTCAAAAAGCTTTCAGTGTGTTTGGACTGAAGGAATAAGAAGTGTCAGCACGCTTTTAAACCTCTGCAGTTCAGGTTTTGCCTAGTACAGTAGTTAAAATTTAAATTACTGAAGTTATTCTGATATGCTTGCTTATAATTAGTGTAACAGCATATATATGTAGTCTTTATTTTTTGCCAAATGGAAAGGTCAAACATATTTTTCATAAGGGTACTCATGAGTTTCACCAGTATGTCTCAGGACTGGTCTCTTGAGACTGTTGGTAGAAAGAACTATGTGACTGTCTTGATATCTTCTTAACCTTAGGATTTGGCATGATCAGTCTTGGATTAAGAATTTGAATCACTTCTATGTCTAGGTCAGGACCTCTATCCTTAAGTCACCTTGGTTTGTCATCCAAAGTAAGATGGCCTAAATTCAAATCTACTCAATGTTGAAATACTAGAAAGCAATTTACCTGTAACAGTGTCAGTTTTCAGAAATCTGAGCTACTTTGTGAAAATTTTAAAGGGATAGTCCTTTACCAACGATGAAGCTTTATAGGAGTTTTTAAATTTATTTGAACCAGAACAAACCACTTTACAGCAATGACCATTAGTTGAGTCTTGTAGCTACTTTTGACATCTGACTGTAAAAAAAAGCTAGCCATGAACATGACTTACCTAGGTAGTTAAACTGACAGTTCAGTTGTTTTGTTACTGAAGCAGGGCTGAGCCTACCAGGTAATTCAGTTGAGGTTTTGAATTTTCTTATTTGGTCAAAATATTAGTCTATTCTTACAACTAGGATGTGCGGTTTTTAATTTTTTTAATTTATCTTTGCCTGTACTTTAGTTTGTGGAATCAACATTTGTCCGCTCTGAATCTTGACTGAAGTTATCTATCAGACGTTTAAGTATTACTCTCAACAAGAAAAAAAAAATAGTGGAACTGATTCCTATTGTTTGACTCGTTTGAAAACTAATGGTTCAACTCAAACTTGGGTCTTTTCCAACCTAAATTCTTCTATGATTCTATGACTTTTTTTTGTTGCAATTGCAAATTAAAAGTGAGTTATTACCAAATTCAGTAATAGAAACTGGAAGCATTTTATATGTACTTTGCATGGCGAGAACACATTGTCAGCAGATTATTTGGATTATTTCAGATTTTGAAAAGGATAATAGCACTGACTTTGCTGGGAATGAGATACAAATAGCTGTGCATTTACTTAAGCATTTTGCTGCATTAAGGCCCCTTTCTTTATAAATAAAACCTGTCACTGAAGCCTAGAGATAACAAGACTCATACTTGTTATTGGCAGATTTTGGGCATGCAGACAGAATCCCTGTAGATAAACTGGGATGTGAGCTTGTACTGCTTTGTTCATTCTGTCACACTTGGATTTATACCTGCTTTTTCCCATACTAAATGGAAAGTTGTTAATTCCTTTTTCATTCAAGGATATTGCAACCAGTTGAGTAAATTTGCGTGCACCTGAGCACATTGCTCACAGCAGCTTGAGTCACTGGAATATTTCCATCCTACATTTTCATGTGGGAAGTTGATTATGTACCAAAGCCCTTACCTTTATCAGTGAGTGTCACTTGTTAGTCACTGAATACAAGAGGTGTAGGACTTGGTGGGAACTAAAAGAATCTACTTATTCCTGTCTGAATCACTGAGGCAGGATTCTGTTCTGCCGAAACCTCCCTGACAGCCAGCTGTCTCACCTGCTCCAAAATCTCTAGTGAAGGAGATTTTTGGGCAATTTTCACTGAACTTACTTGTTTTTTGGATAGTTACTCCTTTGTTTCTCTAGAGAAATGATGGCTGTAAAAAATTACTTGGTGTTGTACAAGACTGTAAACAGAGTAAGATCAATGAGTGACTCTGGATATAATGTAAAATTAGATTGGATGTGGAGGATGTATTTTATCAATTCATAATAGTTTAAAAAGGAAAAAAGTAGATGTCTGAAGACACAAACAGGCTTTAGAAGATACATAGGTAGAGTACAGACCCAATAGGCACCCAGATAATCCAAGATGGGAACTTCTATTGTGGCATACATGCCGTAGCTGAAATCTGCCATGGAATACTGAACTCCTTTGTTTCTGATTTGTTTTTGTCTATTACCAAAATACTGAGGAAGGAAAAGTTGGTCACCAATTACTTTACAGTGATTTATTCAGTTCCTTCAACCTTTTCACATTGATCATGGTTTCTAAAACTGTTGCTAACAATTTCTCCGCCAGAAATTCTGTGTTTTGGAATTTTCCACCCCCCTCCCCACACCTTCTCCCTTGAAAGGTGGTGTCCAACAGGAAGAAAACCTAAAAAGTTCTTTCTGAGCTCTCATCATTGAGATAGGCAGAAATTGTCTATTTATTTCTGTATGTGGCAGGCCTGATAGTATCTGTGAGAATGAACTGAACACTTGCCACCAGTTTGATCTGGAAGTATTCTTAATTAATCAATTTTGTTGTCTTTTCACCTTTACACTACATCTTCACGGGTTGACTATTTCAGCCTGGCAGTGGTTTCAGTAAGGAGTGTATATGTATCAGGACCAGATAAAGGACAATACCTTGCATACCATGTAAGCTCTGCTTTTCAGAAGCTGACTGAGAAAGAACACAGTGATCAACTCTTTTTGTTCAGAATCCTGTATAGTACTGTTGCTATGACCAAGGCAGTTGGTGCGGTTTTTTAAATGCTGTGAATTAAAAAAAAAAATTAAGTTGCAGCCAAAACCAGTTTTCTAGTTGAAATACCTTTAAGTTCCAACCCAAAATAGGGGACAGCTATATTTGGTGATGGCACAACTGTTAGCATTGCTTTTTTCAGATTTAAAATATGCTTACACAAAGAAAATGGAAGCGTTTTGCTGACAATATTTGCTAAGCATTTTCCCAGCAAGAACCAAAATTACCAAGTCCTGATGTTGTGAGTCATAAGTACGACTTTTTAATATTTATTTTTTTAAGAACAGTCTTCTCAATTATATATCAAAATAAGTTAACCTTGGAGACAACTTTACTTGAATAAACACATACTCAGCAAGACTGAACTGATGATGCTGTTTGTAAACATTCTGCTATTGTGACTGATCTGTGTTGTCTTATAAAGGTCACACCTATGGATCAGTATTTTGTGGCAGGCATTGAGCAAATGTATGACAAAACCATAATCTTCAGAATTCCTGTAAAAGAAGTGAGGGATTCAGGGTTAAGATGTCTGGGATTTTCAGGCCAGGAACTATAAAAGCCATACTAGATAACTATTGCCATGTAAAAATCAGACAGTTGCAAAATTTTTAGTAAGGTGCTCATATTCTTTTTGATGATTTTTGAAATTAGAAGAATCATATCTATGATCATTACAAGAGCTTCAGGTGAGTTTGCAATCAGCTTCTTGTGGGAGCTGTGCCCTGTTCTGTCAGAAAATGGATGAGATAGTGGGACAGTAGACAAGTGTGGTGATGCTGAGAAGCACCCTTGAAAGAGAAGACCAATGGCCAAGAACTGGCATTTGAAAATGGGACCAGACCTATGCTCCTTATTTTCAAGACCTGAGACTGAGAAGATCATAAGTATGAGAGATGAATGGCAGAGTGCTGAAAGGACAAGTTTGCCAGAGTCAAATATTTGGCTGTGAAATGACGTTCTCCTACTACTTTTACCATTACAAAATGTGTGAGAATCTTTAAACCAAACAAATTTACAGGGAAATGTGAAAGAAGCATTAGAATTGCCATGAAAACAAGCTGTGTTACATGAATTACACATTGACAAAACGTGTGCGTTGCCTGAGCCTTAGTGCTCATGCCACCCTTGAGCCTCTGTGCATGTTATCAAGGACAAGTATTTTCTGGTGCTCCTCTCTGATGCATAATCCCAGTCTAAACTAGCTTTTCCTATGTATTAGTTTTCCTGCTGGAGTCCGTTATAAAACAGTCTTGCAAAATATGTTCCCAGAGGTTGCTGTCTCCTGACTTTGTTTTCCCTTATTCCAAACACTGAAATCAAGTTAGAGGTTCCTGAAGTATCACAGTTGCTTCTCTAATAGCATGCAGACTGGAGTAGTCAAGTTTGCTGCTTTTTACAGATGTGTATGGATATATGCTTGTGTATATATAAAACTGTAATGAAGTGAAAATCTGGAGGCAATTTTTCTGTGGCAGACCTGTGTAGACAGAGTTACTCAGAGAGCTGCCACGGAGGGCAGCGCTCCTGAGGTGAACGTGCACAAGTTCTGTTCCATCGGAACAGAGTGAAAGGTTCCCTACGTGAGTTCTTGGAAAAGCTGTGGGTCTCCCCTGCTAGGACATTTGTTAGTAGTCAGGAAAGGAAAGAGTTTACAGGTTAAGAGTATGAAGTAAGTTTTCCACCATCTGACCTTTCTCACATGCTAGCACAGAGCAGCTTTTCTGTAGCATCAAAAGATGTTATTGTTTGTCAGAATAACTCTGCTAATAAAACCTCTTGTACCAATGTATCTATTATGTTATAAAAAGTGTGCTACTATAAGCAGTTGTATTGGTGTAACTGCATTTAGCTAGGCCTTTTGCCATCATCACTGTCAGTAGAAATTTGCATATCTAACATACTCCACTGCTTTTCAGCATTACCTGGGTCCTTCCTTAAGGTGCACCAGATAAGCAAGTGACAACAGTTCTGTAAGGGGCCAGTGGAAGAGGAATACAGCTCTAGGCACTAGGTTGGTTACAAAGATGTTGGGATGTATATCATCCAATGATTTTTTTTTTGTTATTCTAGAATCTGTAAGTTTTTGTGTTTTCCTCTTGCTCCATGAACTGTTATTCTACATGTAATGCAGCTGAAATCAAGTAAGTATGATCTGATGTGCATCAATGAACTTTCTGGGGTCTGGTCTGGAGCTATTATTTATTTATGGGTATTGTCCCTGGTCTGTGTGTGGTAACTGCTAGAATGCTCTCAGGCTGTGGTAGTACAAAGCAAACCGAGTTTGCATGAATGCAGGTCACCTTCATGAGCCTGGTCACGTTCATCATGTGCACCATGAATGAAGGTAGAACAACTCTGCCCTTGGAGAAATCACTGCTGCACCTCGCATTAAAGGCTTGATTTCATCTGGTTAAGGAAGTGTAAGGCTCATGCCAGGGGGTATTTTATGAGTGGTTGTTGTGTGTTTTGGATACGGATTAATCTTTAGAATATTTCTTAGAAAAAGTGGATGAAGAAACAAACAGTGGTGTAAAACTTTGCAATCAAATTAGTGATGTAATAATCAAAAGCCAAACTCTTATTGAGAAGAGACAAAACCAGTCTGTGAGAATTGGCAGATACATGTTTTTTCCATATGCCATGCATTAATTACAGTTCACAGCTTTGATATTAGTACTTTTTGTACTAAGTTGTCCACCTTATTCCTTCTCACAAAGGAATTGTTTTTTTCTTTCTTTGTAGGATTGATTCATATTTGTTCATAGATGAGAGAGTATATCACTGATATCTAGGCATTCCTGTTTCCAGAAAAAATGTGGAACTCAATCTTCCTAAACTTGGTGATTTGTGGTACAGCATATTGCCTGCTGAAACTGTGCCTGGCTGGGATTCTTGCTGTTGTGAAGAATAACGTACTAGAATTTCATGCTAGGAGCTATTTCTGTTTGTTTCTGCTTGAGTTTTCTTTTTGTTTGGTTTTTTTTTTTTCTTTTTTAACCAAACACCTCTCACATAATTTTCTTTATAAGTAGTGTAATAAATGTGTTTTGTAGCATAAATATATTTGCTCTTGTTTGACTGACTCTTCAGTCACTGTATTCACTTCTTTACACTAAAGTTTACCATAATGAGCAGCTCGGAACAGTTTACTTTCTGAAAAACAAGTGACTACTGGTAATACTCAAGTGTGGTTTGTAACATTCCAGAACCAGCTAATACTAAAATACACTATTTTTTCCAACCTGAACTTCAAAATAATAGAATATGGATCTGGCATTGAGAAATACTGGTTTGAAATGTGTATGAAATAGATTTCTGGTGAAGAGGGAATTTGAGAAATACTTCTTTAAGAATTCTGGTGAGATACACAAACCACCTTCTGTAAGCTCTCTGAACATAACTAACATGCTGCTCAGTTTATTCAAAAAAGGACTGTAAATTCTGGAAGTTTTAACTTGATATGTTTGCAGGTAACATGATTGATGTGTAACTCTAGAATGAAAGGAGTATTTAGAGTCTTGGCTATCAGTTCACCAGTTCTTATTCCTTAAACAAAGACAGGTCAGATATTAGTCTTGTCCTCTGTAAGTGTTAGTTTCTGGCTTCATCCTATGAATACAGACATATGTAAACTCAGGAAATATCCTAACACTTGAGTGTCTATTGATTACTAAATTGGGAAAAACAGAATAGTGGAGGGGGGCTAGCCTATGTCACAAGATTTTTTTTTCATAGCTTCTCAGAGGTATATCATATTATAAATGCATTAGAAATGTTTTGCTCTGAGGATATGTAGCATTCCTATAAAGGTTAAATCAATAAAAATGATTTGGCCACATTCCTAAGCATGGCTAGAACAGGTAGCCCGTTGTTTAAGGTACCCTTGAATTTCTGGATCAGATTATTATGGTGCAGCAAAAAGGCTTACTAAAGGCTTCTTACTGTCTGCAGACGTTCTGTGTTTCTATGTGAAG
Organism: Molothrus aeneus; assembly: GCF_037042795.1. Classification (NCBI taxonomy): domain Eukaryota; kingdom Metazoa; phylum Chordata; class Aves; order Passeriformes; family Icteridae; genus Molothrus; species Molothrus aeneus. The sequence continues at coordinate 107,854,558 of NC_089648.1, forward strand.
ATATCGTCAGCCTAAAAAAACCTTCAGATTTTCTTTGCTACTGAAAAAAAAGAGCATTTTTATGTGTAGAGGTCTCAAATGTTGTGCTGTGTGTGCTGTAAGTTTTAAAGGAAGTTTTGCAACAAGAAGGGGTGAAGACACATCAGTAATTGGTAACAACCAGGTACGTAAAGAAGAGAAAGAGACATCTTTTAAATCAGTGTTAAGACTAGTAAAATTGCTGCCCATTTAAGTATCTTTTTTAGTTTGTTTAGATTATTCTTCTTTTATGCATATCTGCTGAAGGGGAATAGCCATTGTATGATGTATATTTACTGTATCTAGCCAGTTCAGTAAGCAAGTAAGATTATGAAATGTAATTGTAGAAGACTTCAAACTGTTACTTCAAATTTGTCTAACTTTATACAAAGCTGATAAAAATTTAGTAGCTATTAAATAGTGTTTATTCCATACATCTGGTTGATTTAGTAGACAGACCTGAAGTCTGACAGTAGACTGTTTTTATAGATTTAGTGCATTTTAAAATCTTTCAGGCACGTTGAAGAGCTACTGTATATTATTGTTACAGGGCAGATTTGTGTCTTACGGTGAGTGCATGTGCTATGCATCTATGCTCCTGACATTTTTATATAGGTTTTATGGAGCACAAGCTTACTGTAAGAACATGTCAATAAGATTAGAGTTCAGATTCTTATGGGTATTTTAAATTTATTTCTCTCAGTCTCACTGTGCCCTTTAAGAATGCTGGAATTAAACCAGTGCCTTTTTATCCTTGCTTCTTCCTTTTTAATATTTTTTTTTAAAGTGTGCGAGAGATTATATTATTTTTGAATTCTATCATAAAATGTGAAATTGCGAAGAGTAATTCTGATGATAAAGCACAGAGCCCACACTACTGGTAACTGGGACTTTTATGTCTCAAGATGTTTTTCAGTTGTGAAAATTTGATCAGTGAATTAACCGCACATCCGGCTACACACATCTTTGATCGGAATTGGAACATTCCAGCTCGTGTGTGTGTCTGTGCGAGCTGGTTCCCTCGAGTAGATTTTACACATGTGCACTACACATGTGCCTTGAAATTAGTTAGTAAATTAATATTATAATTCAAAGTAATAAAATTACACTTTTTCTAGCCTTTGTTTTGTACTTAATGAGTATTATTATAATGTATCTTTTTATCTGGGCAAGCTCAAGTCTTCATTTCTTTTAAGATGGATTAATACACAGTTAGCTCAGCTGTAATTAAGATTTTGCTTTTGCTTTTAAAGGTAATATTAAAATTTTACTTTAATGAGCGTAGAACTCCAAATTATTACAAGGTCATGACTGAGTTAATTGCCATCCAGAATAACAGAGCATGATTTTAGGTCCTATTCCTGAAACACTCTGAAATTAAAAGTTGTTCTAGCATTTGCATATGCAATACACAGTGGTGCACTAGAATGAAACTGTTCTAGCTCCAGTATGAAAATGATTTGCACTGTGGAAGATAACTTTCTTTCCATTTGATGCTAAATTAATTTTTTTTGTTACTTAGATGCTATTTTTTTGTCCAGAAATGACTGCACTTTTTCTGAATGTTGATTTCTTTAATAAAATATAAAGAGTGTAACTTCTGAATTTTAGTGTTTCTGTTTATGCCGTCTAATCAGAAAGGGGGGAAATAAAAATATACTGAATAGCAAGAAAAATATAGCACTTAGTTTTGAATGTACAGAGTTGGATGTAAGAGGGGTGGGAAGGAAGCAAAGTGAATGCCCTTTTTGCAGAAAATCCTTTTGGGAAAAGGGAACATTTTTACTGGTGTACACGAAGGTACGGCGCCTAAGTAAATAGTTGCTGCTTTCTGGTCCTGTCAGTTTTAAATAAACCATTCATTGTTATGGATTGGTTATTGCACAAATACCCAAACGCGGTGGAGTTAAACTTTGATACCACTGATTGGAAAAATGCAGATGATGAACTCTCTTAGTGTGAATTTATATGGATGGTCTTACTTAGAGGAAATAAGTTTTGCAGATTGTGTTAGGAAGTAAATATACTGCGGGCTGTAAGTAATCTGTCACAAAGCTGCTCCTGTGCTCGAGTATTGTACGATAGCTGGTAGAATTAATTCATCAAACTCTTGTTAATATTGAGTCACTAAGCTAGACCAGATGTGTCCCTTCAGTGTTACCGAGCAAATGTGACACATATTTTTTTCCTAAAAGCTTTCTATTTAAAGGTGAATAGATGATGCATTTGAGTGAAAGTTACTCCTGGAATTTATACAGAAAATGCTGCAAGGACATAAATATCACAGCAGTTCAGTGTTATGGCTCACCTGAAAGGCTTTTGGAGACATGTTAAATTAAAATAGCAAATTCTGACACTATGGTCCTCAAATTTTTTTTTTTCTTTAAGTTGTATCTTAAAATGCCTTTTAATTTCCCTTGAATCCTGTTTAATTCATGTAAAATTATTCTTGCTGATTCTAGATGAAGATTTGTGCTCATAGTAAATTTTTAATGTATTGTATTATTACAAAAATGCAGTTGTAGATGATTATGAGCTCTTGGCAGAACAACTCTGCGTTTGTATTAGGGATCTTTCCATGTCAATGTGGTTGTGATGGTTTTTTTTGTGAGCCCCTTCAGTGGAAATATATTGCACTGTGTCAAAACACCAGGTGACCTACAAATAAGACTACTTTGGCTAAAATGTGTTTTAATTTTGAAAGTTGAGGTGAGTTAAGAGTGGCCGGTCTGATGCCCATAAAAGCAGTTTCTCTTGTCATTGAAGGAGTAGAGGGTATGAAGGGACTGACGCCAGACATGTCTCTCTCATAATTTTTACCAAGTATTCTAAAACCAGTACTTCTGGCATTTGTTATTTCACTACAAGCACTAACACTTAAAATTTATCTAGAGCACTGTGGTAGCATTAATAAGCATAGTTGTATCAGTACAGGACCCTGGCAAGTTCCTCGACGGCATGCTAGCAAGATATGTGAAGAGTGGCAAATGTTCTTGGGGTACTGCTGGCAAATCTGAATGCAGTAGCACATTATCCTTTATGGCTTTAATGCTAGGGTGGAAAATATTGTACTGATTGACAAGTCTCCTAAATTTATGCTATTGCTAGTTTGACTTCTTTAACTTGAATGTCATGATTTTAGAAGTGTAAGTTAGTAGGAATTAGAGGCTTGAACTGTATACATGTGTGTGTTTGCACATACACAGCTCATTAACATTTCTTAAAAGAAAGAATATCCTGTTCTAATACCACACACAGATGCATTAAAATATTGTGTGTTTTTAACTCTGTCTTTTCTGATTTGTATTTATATGAATTACAGGTCTTTTGAGGGATTAATGCTATCTGGTAGTCAATGTACTTAGGTGTAATTATTTATCTATATTATTTTTTCTTAATGAAATCATAAGCAACCCTTTCTTTTGCTTGTGTGTATAGGGTCAAATATATTAAATGTGTCTGATAGAGAAATTCAGTTCAGTAATTACTAATGACTTGTAACATCCCCCTGCTCCGATTTGTTCCAGCAGAGCCACTGCACACAACATATGGTACTTGATGTACATGTGTGTCTGTGCATATAGATGCAAATGCATCTCGTTAGTGTTAATTTTCATTGTGATCAAGGCCGGATCCTGTTCCTCTGAACAGTATTATGTTATGTAACTGGCAGTGGCTCTGTCTTTCTGTTTCAGTAAACCACAGAGTAGATTTAGATCTAAGATATCTGACCATGAGGGATAAGTAAACAATGGTTTGGCACACTTACGGTTCAAATAAATTCTGGGGAAAATAAATGTATGTAAGGTCATCAGCTTTTAACTTTCCTTAATCAAGAAAATGAATGATAATAAATTTTAAGTCACTATGAAATGCTAGCAATTCGGAGGAAATATAATATGTAAAATAAGCTGTCTATCAGAAATATAGTAATCATATTTTAATGAATTCCTGCCAAAAACTTTTGCCATGGGGTTTTTAGCTATAACATATTAAAACTTAAAACTATTGTTAATTCCAGAATGGCCTGACCTTAATGAATATGGCATTTTTAAGAGACAGACAGCAGAAGAAACTGTTTCTACCCTTCTTTGTAAAAATAAAGGTAGTTTTATTGGAGATGAAAAAATATTATTAAGGAAAACTATTATGAATACAGTGGATAATGTACAGAAATACTTTTTAAGGCATCTTACGCACTTAAAGGAGAATGTAGCCTTTTTGCTTTAATCTTTTGCTGTTCTAAACTTAATTTTTATAAATAAAAACATTTAATAAGGAGTAGGTTGTGCAAAATAATTCAATTGCTCTGATTAAAATGACTTCAGCAGTTCAAGAGAGTCAGGAGAAAACCGATGGAGTTTTCCCTCCTGGGGCAAGTTCCTACATGAAATAGGAAACTTAAAGCTACATGGAGAAGGCTAGAACAGTACACAGTATGGTAACAAGCAGAATAAAAAATATATACAGGAAACAGATGCATGAATAATGGATTTTTTTTTTTCAATTGGAGGTGTTAAACTGCTTTGTGATACAGTAACCTGAGTTTATTTTGTCTTTATGCTCATCTTTAAAATGCTCTTTTTAGGGTGTGGTTTTCAGTATGTTAAGTGGCAGGTCTTATATTTATTTGTAGAAGAGAGCATGTTTATGTAAGGAAACGTGCTCTTAGATTTAGGCTTTATTAACTTAAAAACAAAAACACCTGAGAGCAGAAGATAGACCTCCTTAGCCTGTTTCCCATAAGAATTTAGAAGGCAGTTTGGAGTGAAGATATCTAATAGAAATGAAAGCTATTGTATGTAATGTTAGCACAAATGAATTTTGTTGATAGGAGTAGATATTTGTGGGGATTCTGTGGTGGAGGAAGTAGATGTTTTGTGGGTGACATTTGTCTCCTCATGAAAATCTGTGGATAATTCTTAAGTCTGGCAAAATTTCCAAGGAAAATCTTACTGAAATGGCACACAGTCTATTAATTTACTTCTGTGTATGCTTATCAGAATATATATTACATTTATTCCATTTAGGCAAATTAATTTTTATCTTGAAAGTAACAGTTGTATGTTTTCTTGTTGCTGTTTCTTAACTGCTTGTATGAAACTTGGATTCTCCCAGTGCTGAATTTGAGACCCCAAAATGCTTCAGGTTTTACCATCTTAAACTCACTATTTATCTTGAGGCTTACTTAATTAAAATATTATATACTCTGGGGCATATTAAACATGGCAATTTATTGTACTTCTTATTAATGGAGTGTATTTAATGAGTTTTCAGAACCAACTCCTTCCCCTGCAACACACAATGTTGATTTTTATTGGGTACATAGAGGGAAACATGAAGATAGTTTGATTTTCAGGAGGTGCCCAGCACTGACAGCTGCCCTTGGCTCCTGTGGTATTCAGGCAGAGAAATGCTGCACCTTTGCAGCTTGGCAAGCACAGGATAATTCCTCCTTTCCCTCTCTGCTTCAATTTCCACAGAAGTGTTCTGGACTTGAGCGTAAAATAATGCCAGATTCTGCTTGTAGCTTCAGCTTTTTGTATTGTTAGAGTTCTAGCAAGTATTTCTTAGTTGTTATTGATGTTGTTCATTGATGGTGTCTGCCACAAGGTGTGACAGTACATAAACACAGTTGCTATCTGTCTCTCTTGAACTGTCTGCCCTGCCTAGTTAGCATCTCTTGCCAGAATTGTTAGCTTCTTTTTTTTTTTCCCGTTTTTACTTTAATGTAAAGTAAGATATTTGTTACTTATGGCTGCTCTGAGCTTCTTGTTACTCATTAAAAAGTATGACTCTCTTCTGAAAGCAATTGGGAAAATAAAGCTGTAAGGTGCAATTTTAAGATTAATATTAGTCTGACCATGACCAAGAAATCACACAGCTTGAGAGGAATTTCAGTATTATTGTTATACTCTTAATGTGGGGTGGCAGAGCCTTTAAATATTTCTGGTAGAGTAGTTAATACAGCATGGAAGTTTGATATTTGTACAGTTTGTAAAGGAATTTGAGGTGTTACCCTATTTTGACTTCAGTTTTCAAGTATGCACTGGTGCATCATTAATCATAGGAAATGCAAAAATAAATAATATAGTCCCTTTGGATTTTTCATGTGAATACTTACCTTTTCCTTTTTTTGTATATACAGTTGAGGTATTTAGGTAACCCCTAACCTTTTGCTTCAACAAGGAGGTACAGTATAAAAATATTACCACAGTCTTCATATGAGCAGTTCTCTCTAAGAAAACCTCTAGATGAATATTTATTGAAAAAAAGCAAAGTTGCAACACAGAATGACTTAGCTTGGCCTGAATATTATATTTTAGACCACCAGTGAATAAAATTAAAAGCACATGGATTTTGAATAACTAGAAAAGGTTGTAATTGATTAGCACTGCATGAAAGTATTGAAGTGGAGTGAGTTTTGATTTGTGAATGGTCCTATTCAATAGAGATTAATCCTCTATGTTTGATAAAATCTTAGTGCCCCTAATGAGATAGGTTTTTTTTCCTCTCCCAGTTTATTTAACCACCAGATACTCTGATACTCTCCTAACAAACTGGAACATTTTGATCTTATTGAATTTTACATCGGCGTAGTTGATTTAAACAATGTTGGCTATTAATAGTTCATTTGAGGTAGCTAATTAAACAGATCAGTGCATTTTGCTGCCTACAGACCTTGTAAGTGATGAAGAGCAATCCTGCAGGGTTTGGGGCTTTCAGATAACGGCAGCCTCCGTGCGAAGCCGCAGCTTTTTTAATGCACGTGAGAATACTCATTCCTGCATAGTTTTCAGTATTATTATTGTTATTGAAAAATCCTGGTATTTTAAATTATATTTTATGCAAATAGCAGTGATTCCTGAGATTTTGCTTAGCATTCACAATAGTATGAGTACGTTAAACAGAGCTGAAACATACAGAAAACTGCTTTCTATACACAGAATGAAAAAGGATTTGTTTCTCTCTTACCAGTCTCCTAATTAAAATTAAACAAACCTTTTAAGATTCCCTACTAAACACTAAAGCAGATGAAATTGAAATTTACAAAAGTTTTGGCATTTTTTGATGAAGAAGATACTGAGGAGTATTTTAATATAAGCAGAACTTGAAGACTTTAGATTTCTATATCTCCATTGGGATCAGCTTCCAGAAATTACGTGTGAAATAATTGATTGAATTATCAGCTAAACAGGGATCCTATTTCCTTCTTTCATTGGATTCTTCCTCTGAAATGCACAGAATATAGTTGAAGATGCCTTTTCCTATTTCAAAATTGAAATTGTTTTTGGAGGCATTTGAGAACGTTTTCAGTATCTGAAATACTTTGAGTAAACAATGTTTTCCAAATTTTCTACCAAGTATGCTGGGTTTTTTTTGTTTGTTTGTGGTTCTGTTTTTTTTTTTTCATAGTGCTTATTTTGAGCCTTTTTTTCCCCTTCAAATGTTATGGATGTAAATAGAATAGCCTTTGCTGAAATGAATCCCATTAGATTTAAAAGCCTGAGAAGGTTTACACAGGCTCAATGCAGTCAAAACCTGTGTATAAGTGGCACAAGGTAGAGAAAATCTGGATGTGAAACCCAGATTGTAGTTATTTAAAATGTACCCAATTGGAAAGGAATATATGTGTTTGCATGAACTAGGAAAGGATACTTCCACTTTGCTACTCTTGTTTTTCCCTTTCATATGAAGTCAAAAACATATAGACAAAAATGAGTGGAATAAAAGCTTTCAGGAATATGGTTAATGGCACAGATTAGCAGCCATGCGGGTTAATCATAGCTCTGTTTTCCTGCCCTGTTATGACTTGTCATTATGTTTCATCAGTTCAGTTTTGAAGAGAAACAATTAAACTCAACAGTCCTGAAAGGAATAAGGTAGAGATGGGAAGAGAATGATAGTACAGAAAGGAAGAACAGATCGTGCATTCTGAGGTGCTGCGGCATCATTGAACGGCAAATTCATGAGCAGCTTGGGTATTCTGGCTTTTTTTTTTTTTTAACAATATATTCTGCCTCCTTTTTATAAAGGTATGTTTTCCAAAATTTGGTTTTAGCTCAGGTTACACTGCTTACACATCGACAGAGCTGATGATATTTTGTAGTTCCTTGCATCTATTGTTTGTGTCCAAAGTGAAATTCAGGTATCCAACCCTATTTAGTGAAGTTCAGGAAAAGTATTAAGCACAGTATCACAGTATTTCCCCATGGCTTTAGGAATTATCAGAAGTAGGTGAATTAAGCAGTCAGACTTGGTGTTTTGATAATTTTAGCCAACTAAATTTCTTCTAATCTCTTTTGGAAGTAAAAGCAAAAGAAAGTCCCTATACATGTAAACTGTATTTCCTGTTGTAAACACTGGGATAATGTGGTCTGGCTATGCTTCTGCTGTGCTTTGCTCCGACACCAGTTTGGGTAGAAAAGCTGCTTTGCCGGGTCTGTGTTTGCATTTCAGCTCAGTGTTCAGGGTATTAAAGCTGCATGACCAGCCACAGGTCATGTTATCTCATCTGGTATCTATAGGTCATATATTAAATTGGTCGCCCTCCTGCAAGAAGCAATTTCTTCACTTCTGTTCCTATACCTGGTCTCAGAGCTTCATGTGCTTAACTGGGAACCAGTCAAAGTGTGTGAAGTAGGAGGGGTAAAAGGCACCCCAGTCACTACAATAATGGGGATGTATGTACTGGAAATGCTTCTAGCATTGTTGTTTTTCATAGGAGGGGGGCAAGGGAGGGAAAGAAATAGGTTTAGCTACGGTCCCAACATAATTTCAACATGACGGACACCATTAAGAAAATCTTGTAAGTTTTCACTTTTTTTTTTTTCCCTAAAGCTTTCAGAATTTTCAGTTAGTCTTTCTGAACTGCCTCAGTAAAAGATGCTTTGAAAAAATTTTGTTACTGTACTTCTTGCAGTTCATCAAGTGTGATGATAATAAAGCATTTTCCAGTACACTTTAAAATATAACTTCATTTACTTGCAGATAAATCAGTTGAAGTCTTATTTGATTCTATTTAGTATTTGTGAGTGAGATGCTCTCTACTGATTTTAAGTCTCTGAGAGCATGAAGCTTTTCAAAGTAAGCAAAGACAGAGGTGCAATTTTATAGTGTATTTATGAGTTTTATGAGCATTTATATGTACAGTGCATATAAATAATTACTTCAGTATATACATATATGATTTCTTAAAGGAATCTGTGTTTACAGTTCAGAATATTGAAGTAAATATTTGGCAGTGCTCTTCTACAGAGTCCCACTTTGAATTAAACTTAAAATTCAGCAGCATGTTAGATCATGTATTTTTTATTTCATAGCTTAATATTTTAATGCATGAATGTTTTGCCTTGTTCATAATAAGTGTAATGAGAAGAATTTGCTTTTACAATTGAATATATTATCATACAAGCTTTGCTGTGAAATGAGGGCAACTGAGGACTAGAAAACTGCAGATTTACACTGATAACTTCATCTGAGATATATGTGTAAAAATGAGATGCCTGGAACAATGATAGGGCAGTTTTGGGTAGGATAGGCTGCAGTATGCTACACACTACTCATTTTCATCAGGTTTAGAGAGCAAGCAGTCTGAACCCTGTGATTTAAGTCTTTTACAGTATCTTTCGTTAACCACTCATAGTGGATTTATCTAAAAGTGTTACCAGAGTTCTTAATGAGATTTTCTGAGCTGCTGTTGATTAACTCACTAATTACTTTATCTTTTGCCCTGAGATAATATTAAACATTTTGCTAGATCCCATTAGGCTCTTTCAAATTCGTGCAGCTACACCTTGACCCCGGTGACAGCTGAGCACACCTGCTGTCAAACTCTGAGGACTGAGCCACCAACTTCCCTTTGCTCAGCTTGCCAGCTAACAAATTTGTTCTTACATCTGCAGAAGCTATTTACAGTTACTTCCCCCCCCCAAAAAAAAAAAAAGACCCAAACAACCAGGTATACTATTTCAACATTCTAACATCCCATTCAGCATTTCTTTGCTTAGATAACTACAACCAGTATTGTTCAAAGTAAGAAAACTCTCGACAGCGAAAAACAGAAGCTCAAATATTGCAGCACTTACCCCAAAAGAAGTTTTGCTGACATGGTGTCACTGAACTGAACAGGCTGTTTGATGCCATAGTCCCTCTCGGTTCACGCAGAGCTTTCACCTTCTGGTGCAAATACTTCTTGGATCCTCAAACTGAAAACACAAACCATAGCCAAACCTTGTTTTAGTTTTACTGTGTCCCTGGATTGCAAAGACTCTATAGTTGGTTTTTTCTCTGTCAAAAAATTGTGTAGTGCTGGTAACATGTGAAAAGGAAGGCAACAAAACAAAAAAAAAGAGAATGAGCAAATATTTGAAGGACCTACTATTACTGCATAGACTGTGGTTAGAGAGCACTTACTGACTCTGTTGGTCTCAGTGGCTGGTAGTGACCTGCGGAGATTAACCATTTAAAAACCAGAGACTCCTTTCTGTCCTCCTGGAGAAAGTTTGCACCGCACTTGTGGTTCTGTGGTTGTTTGTGAGGCGAATGAAGCATTCACACAATCCAAAAAAGCAAAAGCTTTAAAACTCCTTTTTTTTGCAAGCACTGTTACTGGAGCGAGCAAGTCATGTGGCTGTGACATCAGAGGACTCCAAGTAGGACTGCCTACACTGTGGCTTTTTCTTTCTCTCTCTCTCCTTTTTTTTTCCTTTTCTTCTTTTTTTTTTCTTTTTAAATTTTTTTTAAATTTTTTTTTTATATTTTGACAAAAGGCTCGTGTAAGGCCCTTCCTGGCATTCAGAGGGACATAGCTTTTTAATTTTTGTGACTCATGAGGCTTTGGAGAGAGTACAAAATGCTGTAAGAGCCCAAACTTCTGTACAGTTAAAGCATATGGACAGCAGAACTTTATTTGTACTCTCAGTTCAGGTTCCCCCCACTCTTCTTCCCCCTCCTTTTTTTTTCTTTTTTTTTTTTTTTTCTCCTCCCATTCCCTCTCCCTCCTTTATTATTGTGTCTGTGGAAAAGTGAGCAAAATTGGCACAAGTGGCTGTGTGAAATTCTGAACAACAGTGATGATTTACAATAATTTACATCTTTGGATTGTATCACGATCTTGGGTCTGCTTCATATTTGCTGGGTGGCTGGATTCCTTCTGTTTTACTTTTTCTCCTTGTCGTCTTATACTTGTGAATCTGTAACTCATTGTAAGAAACTTTACCTTTCCTAAGGTCTAGTAGCAGGCTGCTTGTTGGGGTTGTGTTTTTCACTGTAATTGGCTGTCACAGAAGTGTTAGTCTGGGGATTCCTTTGCAAATCTTAAATCATGTCTGCCTTGCTTTGCATGCCTTCAAAACTACTTGGCAGTTTTATGTGATGCAAATTAAGGGCAATTATGTTTCTTTTATATTTGGAGCAAAATATGTCATTTGGATATCATAACTGCTTGTGTGCTGCAGCTTGGGAGTGATGCTTTGGAACACCAGCATTGGGAGGATTTAACGTGGACGTTGTGTAACAGAGTGAGCTGGGAGGGTTGGGAGGGCTTGGTTGTGCTTACATTAATTCCTTATTGTAGTTCTGGTGTTTAAGGGAAATAGAACAGTCTTAAACTTTCGGGGAGACTATAAATAACTTCATTCACCAGTTAATGTTAACACTTAGTTTTAAGATGAAACATAAATTTGATGCATATGTAAGGCTCAAATACTTAATATCATCTGTGTGCATGTGTGTGTGATATTTTTTTATATGCTTAAGATATTGTAACTTTGACTTTGATTGTGTAACATAAGCCCTGACTGTACTGGTGCAGAGTGGGTTAACAAAAGCAGTATTTTTTTGTTTATAATAGAGGCTTTGAAATAAATTGCAAAATGCTGTGTGTAGTAAGGAGTAATGTGCACAGACAGTGTGTATTAGTAGTCTTGATTTGCTCACTCAGATTCAGAACAAAATTGGAAACATCTTTGAGAAAGTATCTCATTTTTTGCCTCTTTGGACATTATATCTAGAACTTTTCATATTATCCTGATTGTACAACAGATGCACTGTAATTTTAAGTTTTAGCTGAATGAATTTAAATTTTTTCCTTTTTTTTTTTGTCATTTTTGGGGGGGAGCAGAAGAACCGTGTAAAACATTTTCTAGATATCATTTGGCTTTTATTTGTAAAATAAAATACATCTCTTTGCTGCTGCCATCCCTCCTTTTTTGTTTTCCTCTTTGTCCTGAGCTTTCTTGGTTAGAAATTGGCCAGGAATTGTGTGATATGAATAGCTGGAGGTGTGGGTGGGAACCAGGTTCTCTGTTTTTTTGGGGATGAGACAAATGAGAAGATTTTTTCAGTAAAAAATAAATTGTTTTGATTTTTTTTTACATAATTATAAAAAATCATAGATCTTTCTTCATAAAAACTTATTTCATAATAATTATTGTGAGGTAAATTGTATTGTTCTTCATTCAATATTTTGAGAGTTATTACATAGTGCCAAATTTAGAGAATTCTACCATAAAATGAAAAAGGAATGTTCTACAAAAAACCCATTCCACTTAAAAATAAGGGTTATATTTAATTCTCCTATTCATGAATTGCTTTTATTATTGTTTACACTGTATGGTTAAGAGCATCAATGAAAAAATCTTAAGGATATAAAAACAATGAAAAGAATACTAATCTTTTCATATACAGCTTATGTTTTTATGCATTAAAGTTTTAATCAATTTATGATGCAGCAAAAGCTTTTGGAGGTTGCTGCCTCTTATTTGGGGAGCTCTAAATTTAAAGTTTGAAGTTGTCAACTACAGTTACACATTGAAGGTATTGATCAACTCCTATTTGATGGCAGGTATGCGCAGTATTTTTAAATAGTAGATAACTGTTGTCTTGACCTTAAATACTTATTTCCATTGATATGAAAAAAAGTTATTTGATTTTCAAAACTCTGCCCTTTATTTTTAGTCATATCTTTAGTATTAGAATATTGAGCTTCCTACAGAAGTCTGAATATAAAAATTTATTGCATTGAAAGGCTGTTCTCACGCTTTCTCCAGAATGGCTTTTTCATGCTTTCACTTGTGTATGCAGAGTTATTCTCTAACTTTGTTGCTGTGCTTTGATCTGATACCTTTAAGATTTTTTTAACTTTTTCACCTGTTCAAATTGAGAGCACTACAGACAAGTCTTCATCTAATAAAGCAAAAACCATTAAAAACAAAAAAGCAAATACTGTAACTGAGTAATCGAGATGCAGTTTGTAAAAACTGTTACTGATAAAAATGCAGGTTTTTTTTAAATATAGAAACATTATAACGCAAAACTTTGAGACCAAATACCTGTGAAACTGGTGGTTTCTTTTGGTATAGTTTGCACTGCTGATGACACAGATGCAAGAATCCTGAAAATCCACTGTGTAAATCAGTGTCTTGATTGTAGACTAATGCTTGACAGGCTCTTGTTTAAAGGTAGATCTACAAAAATGGAAGTTCACTTCAGAGTTCCACAGGGGATGCTTTGAGTCCCAATTACACTTACAAAGGAAGTATTATGCTAAGGAATTTCTCTGGTAAACTTTGAGCTTGATCTTTGATGACAAATGAAATCTAAAAGTCAATTGTAATGCAACACTAAAAGATAATTACATCTTCCACTGTTCTTTAAACGTGTTTTGGAACTTTTAAGCTATGCTCTATTTCCAAACATTTTGCCTTATGTCACTCAAAAATTCATCCAGTGTATAAACAGTGTGATGCCCTGCTTAAAGTTTATTTGTACTTAAATGTTTGCTTCTATGCTACAACTGGAATGATATAAATACTCTGCTTAGAGCAGTGTGATGACAAACTTGTTAGATTGCATTTCATTACAAGTTTTACAATATATACAATAACAAGATGCTGATTTTTATAATTCAGAAAGTCCTGGTGCAGTTTCCTCAGATGCAGGTATTCACTGTAGGTGTTGTTGACGTATCTGTTTCTACTAGAGCATGTTTTTTTCTTTAAGTGAAACCTCTTTCCTTGGCTGTGTTTTTCAAACTGAGGAGTAATTATAATTTTAGAGGAAGAAAACTCTGTTTTCTCTAGGTTCACAGCCAGTACATTGAAAATACTGTTTGTTTTCAAATACTTGCACGTTTTGGGAAACTTCTGTTGTTAGACTTGGGTATTTTGTAGACTTCTCATTTCCATTATCTTTGCAAGAGTAGTGTATGTTGATACCGCTTCATACTAACCTTTTAAAGCAAAGACTAAAACTTCTAGTTGATTAAAAAAACTGCAACAGCAAGGATATTTCAGCATTCCTTCATTTTAAAATGGTACTTATTACAAGAGTAGCAGTGAGCATCTGAGTGTTACTGCTGTCTTTCTCTAGGTAAGATATGGTTTGAGGTGGATGATGCCTGGGACCATTAATGTGGAGGGGGGAAAAGTCCTGTTACCTTTCTAGGGTAAACAAGTGTTGTCTGTTTTTTCTACAGTGCAAGCAGGCTACTGAAGATCACATTAAACCTTAAACTGATCTGTTGTTTAAATTAAAAAGATGGTCATCTCTTAACCAGTGAGTACATTATGGCATAGCAAGTACTCAAAAATTGTTTTCATTCACTTTGAGTTGCCACTTCTCTCACTTCTTCATATCATAGCAAAGTTATTCTCCAGTGAAATAATCTAGCCCCTGATCAGGCTTTGAATAAGGGACTGCATCTTAATGATCAGATCTGTCTCACCTTGATTCTTCCTGCTCAGGCTTTTTTTTGACAAGCATTATTTTTCTTGTGTTCCTGGATCTTGTAGACTGTACAGGAACTGAGAAAAAAGTCCTTTTGATTACATGCACCCATTCTAAACAGTCAATATTTGGTTCTTAAGATCATCCTAACTTCCTAGTTATTTTCTCCTGTCTGTATTTTTTTTTTTAGTCAACTTGCAGAAAATATGGGAAACTTGTCTCATATAACAGCTGAGGATGTGGCTAGGTTAAGGCAGGAAACAGCTACCCACAATGCAATGTTACATACACTACCACTTAATAAAATTTATTTCAAACATGCTACTGACAAAACCAAAGAAAAATAATATCCTAACTATGCTAGTTAGTACACTAAATATATCTAGGGAAAAGTGAAAGTAATCTCTCTAGAGCCTTTCCTGCTTCTAGGATACAATGCTACTAGTAGTTAAATCAGAGCAGATCTCAGCAGTTAAAAGCAGTGACCTATTTTTAGAAAATATTCATATTTCTCTGGAAATTAATGATTATGTGCCTTCTAGTAACAGTCAAAGTTATTTTATGCGAACAGAATTCAGATAAAGTCTCTTCTTAGTTTTTCTGGTTGGCAAAATATCCCCTTCGGTCATTTTAAAACTTGCAACTTTTCGTGCTTCATCCCATTTTCACTGAATCTTTCATTTACTGTAGCCAAGCAGCCTTTTACCTCTTCTTCCCACTTTTAATCTCTTTGTAGCTTGGTGTGAAAATTTTCCGTGTCATTCGGGGGAAAGGAACTGAAAAGAGGAAAGTTCACTTTCCTCAATCCTGAAGATTTAGGAGTTCCAGTTATTTTATTTGATTGCCTGCAATTTGAACAGTGTAGCAATTTGTGAGAGGTAAATAATTAGGTTAAATTCTAAGATAAATTTAACAGACTCAAATCTTCTGTGAATATTTCCAAATATCAGAGAGAGATGCATGTGAGGTCACTGAAGCTGTGCCACAAATGTCTCGAAAGTCTTGTTCTGGATATATTCTTGTTTCTGTTTGTTTTTAAATGCATGTATATGAAGGGCGATCCTCTTACAGAAGGTTTTTGAAGCGCTTGCCTCTCTAGTTAGAGAACACTTATCAAGAACAGCTGCTGTAGTGCTGTGGATCCTATCCATGGACTCATGGTGGTCTGCTGAACAACGTTCTTCAAGTTTGACAGGTGAGACAGAGACTCTCCAGTGCCACTGCTTTTGGATGAATCTAGCTGTGGTTGGAGAAAGTGCATCTTGCCAAAATATATGGGTAAGACCACACACAGTCTTTAAAATAGTTATTGTAAGCTTATTTTTAGGCAGTATGTCTTGACAGTTCTTTTATTTGCATGCCGGTTTCACTGCTGCTTATAGATTTTTCATTTATTTTAGTAATGGCAATTGCAGATTTAGATCTATGTTTGTAAAGCTTTTGCACAACATTTACACTGGAAAAATACAGACTTGCTACTTTCAAACCTCAGTCAAGATTAGAGAACAGATTTTAAAAGATATTAAGACAGACTATTTATGCTCTTCAGATTTGGTGTCATTGTTTTTATATTCCACCCCATTTTCAGGGGCATAGTTCAGCAATAAAAATTTGCTTCTGGTTTTAAAGTTATACCAATTTTAGTAGCTTCTGTGCTTGTATAAGTCTGCAGCAATGTCGATTTAGGACATGAAATTAGTTCAGTAAGTAATAAAAACGAAATGTTTTTTTTTTTTAAATTGCATACTTATTAAATACTGAATTTAAAATCTGTACTTTATATGATATAACTCCTGAACAGTATTTTTCATGTATACTTTAATATGTAAAATATTCTTTGCATTCTAAGTGCCTGCTTCAACAGTTGGCTCCATAACGTATATTTAAAATATTGTGTGTTTAACTGACAGTGTGGAAGGGGGTTGCACCCTGTAGAATTTCTGAGTAAACAATACCCATTTGCTAACTTTCAGAGCAGATGTTTTTTAAATACTCCAAGAGAAATTAAATATAATATTGAAAAGTAATATCATAAATCATTCATTGGGTAGTGATGCTTAAAAGTTATGGATTCAGAACATGGTTTTTTCCCTAGTTCTGTATTTTCCAGATTATCTTGCATAATTAATGCATGACTATTTCTCAACAAAACATTACTCATTTTTTATTACTTAACATTGCATAGGACCGTTGTTTATAGCACTGGACTTTACAGACAATTAAGGAAATAGTCCCTGCCCTGAGGAATATACAATTAAATATATGCAGCCAGCCATTTAAGAAAAGTATGAAAAAGAGGGAGGGGAAAACCCCATTATAATGAACAGCAGTAAAAAATAAGTGAAGAACTTCATGAAGAAGGGCAAGCAGTTAGTTGCAATTTTATTATTAACTTTCTCCACATATTCTGCTATAAAGAGTATTAGTTATTTGTATTCAATTGACTGGTCTTGTTTTCTGCTTGAACTTGAGCGTGATGGCTGATCATCATGGTTCCTTCTCTGTATTTTGAAAAAAATCCCAACCCCAAAACAATTACTTATGCAGTGATTGCACAGAGAAATATTTTTCTGCTGTTCATGATTCTCACTTAAGTTTGAGCTCCTCAGTCCAGTACACAGTATTTTTTAGGGAAAAAAAAGGCAAAATCAGGTACTTCCATCCCATCTCCTGTTTCTCTTCATGTGCTTTTCTCTCCTTCTTGTCTTTAAAGTATTTAATACCTGGATTTGCTACTTTTTCACAGCTTGTCAACAGTCTAAGCTTTCCCTTGTAATTAAAAATGTACTGTTGTTTTGTGTTGGAGAAGAGATCTGAGTATCATTCATGAGAGAAGAGAATTGAAAAGAGGTTGAGAAAAGAACGGAAAGAATAAAATTGGAAGGAGGAGATTTAAAAAGAAAACCTGGGGTTTTAATCAGCTTTAAGAGTATGGCTCCCCTTTTGTAGTGAAGGAGTACTGGAGGTGAGGAGAAATGAAGGTACTGGAACAGGATGTTGAACCAGAAGATGAAGCCCTTTTCCGGGGGACAGCAACCATAGGGAGAAAATTGCCTTTTGGTCTCCAAGGCCATGTGAACCCCAGTTTGCTCTGAAACAGCCAGTTCAGAAGTGCCCAGCTGTGCTCAGTGTGGTGTTGAGCTCCTTTGGAGGGAATTGGGCTGTCTCTTTATACCACTTAAAATGGTCTGTGGAGGTGTGCCTGAAGAATTCTAGAACCTGAGGGATGTTAGGAAGATTATGGGAGATATTTGTATGAGATTTCCAGTGCCTGATGTGTTGTGTCCTGGAGAATTGGTTGATTTTTCACTCCAGGAGGGACAGCAGGCAGCATTTATAGACAATCTGTTCAATGTTGGCCAGATAAGCAGATGTCAGTTCTTTTTAATACCCTTTTTTTGTCATGCCCTGAGTAACAGACTGCTTTGTAACTGAAGGGTGGTAATGGAGAAGAAAAATAAAAAATGAATTGCAATCATTCCTTCCACTCATACCTCTTCCTCCTCTGACCTTCCAACCTTAAAAGTGAGGAAGCTGGGCTGTTTTTGGAGAGACCCTGTGGTTTGGTTGCCAGAATCCAGACCTGTAGCTTGTAAGATAAATAATGCAAGCTTTGAGGAAATATTCTGTGTGGATAGGATAGTATATGTGTTGCTTGTTAATACTTAGCTATTTTATCACTTTAACCATTTATTTCTATTCTCTTTAGATGGATAAATGATTATTTGTTTTTAGAAGATAAATCACTGTCTATATTTGTTGTCTCCATGAGGGAAGTGTCTAGGAAGCAATCGAAGGAATCAGTTCTGTGGAATAATGACAGTTGGATAAACAGGGTTCTTTTATGTGGAGCCCCAGCCCATAATGAAAGTAAATTGTTACATTTCCATTTCAGAACACAGGTGCTGGGTCTGCTGCTTGGCTGTATTTAGTCTGAGGGGTCAGAGGCGCTAAGTAGAATGAAATTCTGTGTTTTGGCACAAAATGATGCAGATGGGCTGTTGGTGTCGCCTATCTGAGGACAGGCTGCAGCTGTGAACAGGCACGGAGCACCTCAATTCTTTTTGGAGCTGAATGGCCAAACTCCATTGGTGAGTGGAATAGGAGTATCTTGGAACAGGAGCACTAAAACCCAGTGTTGGAAAATTCTGCAGTTGATCCATCCTGAAAAATAGGTCGTGTTTGCTTGTATTTTCCAAATTCTCCTCTGCAATCATTCTGCTTTTGGAGTGGTGTTTCAGTTGTTCCAGGCCTAAAAAGACTCTGGAATCAAGGTTATTACCGTCTGAAGATTAGTTCAAGAAACAAAGAAATTTCTGTTTCATGTACCTGCATATCAGACATCACGTTAATTGGTTAATATTTGCGTGGAATAATTTGGCATTTGAAAGAAATCTTTATTTGAGGCATATGGGCTCTGCATTTTAGATTATTTCCAATAACACTTACTTTGTACTAAAAGCCATTAGATGAGGTTGGCTGCAAGAGTTCTGTCCTCTGTGACACTTGTCTCCTCTGGATTCCATAGTCTGTAATTGTGATGCCAGAGCAGCTCCTTGTAGCCAGACTCTTGGTGTATTTTGGGAACCCATGGGGATGTAAGGCTTGATGCTACCAGACTGTTGTTTAAGCTCAAGCAGTGCTCTGAGCAGTTGTGGCTTTGCCAAAACCAATGCTGAAGGAAATGTGGCTTTTTGTGAGCCAGAGTTCATTCCCATGACATGGGCTTTGGGGTTGGGGCCCTCAGAAATAACTGTGATCTCTGAAAAGTGTAAAATGTAAAACATTTATCTTTCACGGGTTGTGCCTTTATGTCTACATAGTAGAGTATATCTAATTTTAAGAATAAACCTGCATAATTGGGATTTGGGAATACCACACAATATTCAATTTATTTTGTCATCATTATCCTGTTCATTTGGTAAAATTACTGATTTTCCTTTCTTCAAAGTATTTTTAATTTTTAAATTACCTTTTTTTTTTTAATGAACATCTAAATGTTTTGTTGCTTTTTAAGTCCAGTTGTGCCCAGTGTGAGTTTGAAGCAGCTTTGCACTGAATGTTTATATTTCAGTTTTGGGAAAAATTATACCAGTCTGTTCAGAAATGGAGTATTTGCAGTAGTAAGTGGCATCTTTACAAGCTAAACATAATGATCAAAGAGCTGAAGAAATAACAAATTTAGTTGTCTTTTGGACAAAATTATAATGGAATAGCCTTTGGTTTGTCATTTAGCTTCAGCATGATTTATTTTTCTTCTCTTTTAATTGAAGAACAAATCCAATTCATAACTGAATGCAATTCAATCTTCTCATTTTCTGATGTGGGTAGAAAATATCTGTTTTATCTGTGCATAGAAGCTACAGTAATTCAAGCTTTATTTTTCCTTTTGAATAACTGAAATAAACTTAAAGAGCCAGACTTGAGTATGCCCAATTTTTTTAGAATTCATGAATTTTACAGAACAGTTACTTTTTGAGTGCTTTTCTGTTCTGCTCTTATAAGTAGCTATTCCTAGATTGGACATGTGACAGATACACAGTGAAAATAATAAAGATTTTCTGTAAGATTTCCTAATTGTTTAGTGGTAGATTCTGAAGAACTTGCAAATAGAACTATTCCCAGCTAAAAGGGTGGGTTTGGGTCTTTTCCTTGTTTGTTTTGTTTACCTGTTTTTCCTTTTATTTATCTTCCTCTGCTAAAACAGTAAGCTTAGCTGAACTCTAGATGAAGAATAAGTTGAAGAAGTTGGCACAGAAGATCTCAAATTAGGGTTTCCAGTGACCATCCTTACAGACCAACTGTACTTGGTGCATTATAATGGTGTTAATTGATTGCATTTTGTTTGTCATCTCTAGAACTCCTGACTTATTGCATGGAAGGAATGCTGCTCACTTCAGAGCTGGTTACTCAGAGATTTTCTCGTTATTGATTGCTCATT
This sequence comes from Molothrus aeneus, assembly GCF_037042795.1. Lineage (NCBI taxonomy): Eukaryota > Metazoa > Chordata > Aves > Passeriformes > Icteridae > Molothrus > Molothrus aeneus. Next base: position 107,875,247 of record NC_089648.1, read on the forward strand.
CTGTGGCTGTTTGCCATCTTTCCTGCACAGTATTCAAACTCCAGTATGGAGAATTACTAACTTTCATGTGCTCTGCTGGCTCATGTCACACTATGAGAATACTTAACAAATGTTAATTATGTTATTCTCTTCACAGTACTCTGGGGAGAAATATGTTGCTCTCTGTGTCAGATATATAGCTTGGTTGGGGCTATGCAGAGAATAAAATTAAAGAAAGTAAAAGACAAATATAACCCCAAACTTCTCAGTCATTTTACAGCTAGAGGGTACTTGTTGTGAAAATGCTTAGCTTTGTCTCTACATCTTTTTAAGTTTAACCAGTTCATTTTGTCAGTGATGGATGTGTGAACTGCTAAAATCAAATACCATGGCTTAAATAAGGAGTGGAGAGTTATTGATCACCTCTGTAAGGGGGCACAGCTGAATGGGGTGTTCTGGTCTACTGTGATGTTTCTGTTTTCTTGTACATAGATGAACTTCATTGCTTGTGTGTTCCAAACATAAAATTGGCAGTTTGGAACTCAGCATGTCCACAATTATGATCAAGAGCCTGTGCAACCTTTTGTAGATTCCAGTGGAGACTAGATTTCATCACAATACTGGAAATGATTCATTGAGGCTGCAGGTCTCCTGAACCTGAGTACCAGAGTATTATGTGGCCTTAACACCTGACACATTGACTGTGTAGTTGTTGGGTAAGTTCCTGTTGAAAATACATGGTTTCGTTCAGCTCTTCATGTGCCCACAGTCTTATTTAAGTCATTGCTACACTCTAGCTCCATTTTAGGTAAAGATAAAAAAAACAACAAAACAAAGCAAGCAAAAAACCCATGTTGATAGGAACAGGCCTTATGTGGCATTAATAAATAAAGGCCTTTCTTAGTTGTTTAAACTTAGAATCAGAGAAATTTCAATCCAAGGTCTGACCAGTGGTTTGGTGGTTTTCGTTGGCTTTGGGTAGTCACTTGAACTTGGCATGCATCTGTCCTGGCTTGATTATTTCCTTCATTTACCATAAATCAGGAATGATTGTGCTAAAGTTATTGAAATTTTATGAAAGTAACAGCTGTAAAAAAACAGAGACTGTTGTAGTGGTAAAGGGCTGTGATCTGGTGCTTGAGAGATGAGATTAGACTCCTATTTGAAACTTCAGGCCTTGAGGTAAATTGTTCTGTCTTTCAGTTGGTCGTCTGTAGAAAAATTCTGTTTTTTCCTTGAGCATCAACAAATTTATTTTTGAGGGCTGTTCAGATGCCACTGATGAGGATCACAAGAGTACCAAGATTAACTGAGTTTGCCTCTGCTGCATCTGATAGAATTTTTAGTCCCCTGTACCTCTGAGGAACAGAGAAGGCTGGCTCATACTTTGCCATGAAAGTGAAGATTTACACTACTCAAATAGGTGAAAAGCAAAGTAATACTATGGGGTTTTAAAAAATTTTCTCCACAATCAGCATTGAGGAGCATTTGTTTTGTAGAATATTAGTGTCTTTCAATGGATTTCAACCACTTAATGGAATCTCTTACAAGTTTTCTGATGCATTTCTTCCCACTATCAGTCTTCATATCCTGGGAAATGCTTGAGTTAGCTGAAGAAATTGCTAGTGGCTATGGTACTGTTGTATTTTTGGATTTATGTTGCTACTGTGTCTGTGTCTCTAGGGGGTTTTTCAAATTTAAGAAGGGTGCAGAACATAAGCAAGTGTTCTACTTAACTTTGTCAATTAAACATCACCATGGAGTCATCAGGGTACAGACACTGCCTGTCCCTCATGCATCTCTCAGTATAACTCATTTCTTTGTTTAAAAAAAAAAAGAATCGGGGCACTTACAAATCTTGTGTAAAACTAGACATTTCAACCGAGATCAACATTTTGTTGTTCAAAACAGGATAACAGCTGTGACTTTGTAAGCTACTGTTAGTGGTTTTTAGAAGCTAATTTGTCAGCTTGCTGGCACGCTGAGCTCATTTGCCGAAAGAAGTTGATGTCATCTCCCATCTCGTTCTTTGTCAGAGATCAGCGTCTCCTCTGCTTTAACCAGTGAATCCCAAATAGAACATTACAGACCAGGGCTGTTTGCCAGTGGCATTAGTTTTCTGTTTATGTAACTTCAATTTAGAGCTTTCATGACTAAACACAAAATTCAGCTGTCATATGAGAGTTGATCACCCCTTTTGTCGGTATCCTCCATCCATGATATGTGGCTCCTTTCTGTGTACTTTGAATTAAAAAAAAATGCAAAGAGCAGAAATGTTTATTATTTTCAAGTATTGCCACTTAATTTATTCAAACAGCATTCGGTGTGGTTTATTACTGCTTGTTCCTCATCTAGCACAAAGTCAGGACTTATTAATGACCACAGCTATTGACTAAAAATAAGGTTTCTTGGAAGAATGAGTAACTGTCTAAATCAGTGATTATCAATAAAATGTCAATACAGGACATTGTTTCAACACAAAAGTGTTTATAATTACTGTTGAACATCCTTGTCAAACTGCAAACTGACATATTTTCAGGTTCTGTCTTAATGCTAAGAAATAATTGCAACACTGTCAGGGAATTTTTAATGTCAGTTTTAATCTTCTGATAAATTACTCAGTGGCTATTTAGAAGCCTCAGTAGTTTTACAATATCTAGTGGGATATAAAGAAGAGATCTGCTTTTGTAAGACACTGGCCAAATAAAATGTGAGAAGTGTAAGGGTAGGAATATTTAATTTTTGCACTAGAGCAAAGTCACTTGCAAGGTCTACTGAGGATCTTCATAGAATCATAAAGTCTTCTGAGTGGAATGGGACCCATAAGGATCATCAAGTCCATCTACTGGCCCTGTACAGGACAGCCCCAAGAAATCCTCACTTCTCCATCCTGCAGAAGCCAGAAAGCAAACGGCAAAGTTTTTTAGAGAATGAAATGATGCTTGTGTGGAGTCACCGAAAGACTGCACAGAATTGAGTGGGTGACGAAACAGGTGAAATCCATTGCTGATAAACCCACGTGAGCTGTGCTGTTTATTGTCATAGAAAAAGATTCATGGAGAGCTCTAAAAGAGAGCCTTAGTAGTTCCCAAAAATTGATTGGGTAAATTGATGAATTGGATTTTAGAGAAACTGAGAGTATCTGAGCATAACAGTGTTACTAATAGTTCTGCTGTTGTATTCATCCAGTTACTAAAAACTTAATTCTAGAATTGAATGAATTCTGTACAAGGAGGAGAAACTAAACTGGCAGGGTGCCTAAAAGTCTGGGAAGACACAGCTGGGAGGAGAATGTGATAGAAATCTGGAATTATGAGGAATGCAGTGAAAGTGAATGGAAACAATTATTTCTCTTTTTCATAACAAAAAGTAGGGGCACCTAATTAAATTATCAGATGGCAGGCTTAAAATGAATACAAGGAAGTAGTTTTTTAACAGTGCATAATTAAAGTGTTGAATTCATCAACAAGGCACTGAAGAAGCCAAAAATTACTGTAGTTTGAAAAGGATTAAGAGGAGATCATGGAGGTGAAGTTTATCTATGGCTATAAAACACAGTTGTCTAGTCGTAACCTCAGGCAACACTTTAGGTCTGTTGGAGAGAAAATCAAGGAGGGGTTTTCCCTGAGCATTCAGTACTGGCCTTTATGGAGAGAACTTGATCTCTGTGCAGATCCCTGTTCTAAAGAGTTTGTGTATAGATGAGCTGATAACAGCACTGAGATTATAGTGCTCCATGCTGTGTACCAGGGTATTACCGTGGGGAAAGTCACCAAATCTTCAAAGATCTGATCTAAGTGTGTAAATGAGGAAGTGCTGTAAAATCAAGATGCAGGAACTTAAAACTTCAAGTGCATATGCCTATAAAGGTAAGTGGATTATGCTTCTGTGGAAGTATTTTCAAAAGTATTTAACCTCAGTAGTATTCACCAGCCTTGTAATTTATTGATCATCCACACGTTAATATTTCACAGTGAATTTTAAAACGGTAAGGTGCTTCCCAGTTCTATTTTATCAGTTTGGTCACTCTGATCCGTTCTGATTTTCCCATTTAAACTCATCTTTATTTTCTTAACATTTTTAAGCCTGTTTCTTTGGTGAGGTCTTGTGCTCCAGTTGTTGATCTTTTAATGATTTTTCCTGGTCTTCCTGGAAGAATTGGCCTAATAAAAGTTGTATGGCTGTCCTCAGTGCAACTATCCTCTATGTGTTCTAAACCCGAGGATTCATATGTGACAAATTACTACTTCAAAAAGTTTGGAAAATGCTGGTTTTAAATAATCTGAACCTTAATCTTACAGAATCATGGAATGGTTTGGGTTATAAGGGACATCTTGTTCCAACCCCTGCTGTGGGCAGGGATAATTTCCACTAGACTGAGTTGCTCCAAGCCCTGTCCAATTTGGCCTTGAGCACTTCCAGGGATGGGGCAGACACAGCTTCTCAGGGCAACCTGTGCCAGTCCTTTTCTGCAGGATATAGCCCCACTGAAAGATGTTTCAATACCTATGGTAGTAAGGCTACTAAAATTCTATTAATTCATCTAAAATGATTGACTTTTGGGAAGATAATTTTGTGTATTTAGTATATCCTACTTTTTTTTTCCTAAAAAAGCTTTGATGAATCTCTTTGGGCATAAATTTGGTTCCATGTCATGCTTGAGTATGGAAGAAATTTAAGCCTTAAGGTGTGCTTCATAATGAGAAAACTCCAGTTGCATTTCAAAGCATAACATCATAGGTGATAGTTTGTAATGTCTTAACATGCTGGACAGGCAAAATGTACTGAAATCAAAATGTATGTATCTGGTTTTAAGCACCTAATTTGAGATTTTTCTTTTCTTTTGGTTTTACATCCAACATTTATCATCTTAGATTTCAACCACACACTTTTATATATGCCTGAGGGTGGACTTTATACATCTCTTTATGGAGTAGCAACACAAAAAATTATCACATTGCCACCTGGACTGATTTATCCTCATATTGTCACAGATTTATGGTGATACTATTCAAACACTTAGTATTTGCTTTGTCAGACATGTCAACACAGTAAACTAATAAATCTAGTTGAACTTCTTTTGTAAGATTGATTGGTGAAAATATATCTAATCTTATCTAAAACATATTCAGAACTCACTGCAAAAATGTTGGTGCCATGTTTGGGGGTTGTAGAAGGACCACACATCTTGTCAGTGGTTCTTTATTTGTTGCATAAAAAGCAGACCTGTTTTCCCTGAATCTTGATTATTTCTAGTGTTAGGAGGTAGAAGTTTCTAACTTCCTCTTTCTCATCCATTAAAGAGTAGCAGTTTTGTGGTCTGATTTCTGCATCATGAAAAAGCCTTGTACTTGTCACTTGCTAATGAGGTGCTTCAGCTGCTTTTCCTTTCTGTTGTTCTTAGATGAAAAATGGAATATCTGTAGTAAAACAGGCTTACCTGTAGGCTCTTCTTTCTTCTCCTCCTCCTGCCTATGAATGACCCCATCCCCAAAGAAGTTTTGAAGATGGTCCATTGATTTTTTTTTTCCCAAGTTTTTGTTTCACCAAGTGACATGGAAAATTCAGATCAGCACAAATGTATTTTTATATTTTAATAAAGGCTCTAGGGTTGGATAGTAGGGTGAAATTTGTTGTATGATTACCTGTCTACTCAGTGTACATGCATGTTTATCTGTGAGGATATTAGAAATGAAATTGTTATTTTTTTCTTGGTGAAAAGGAAAATGACATTTTGACATTTATTTTGATGCCTAGACTTTATGGGGTTTCTCAGTGTCTGGTGTTCCTGTAGTAAGTGAGCTAATAGCAAATATAATCCTCTCTTAAACAGCAAATTAATTTTGATTTTGCCAGAAGTTGTTACATTTTTCATTTGCTTAATTGTTGCAGCACTATGAATATTTTGAAAGAATGTAAAACTGAAACCACTTCATCCAGATGTGCCTGCTGATTGCTGGAAGAGCCTGGAGTATGGGTTGAGCCAGACAGTTAGCATAATATTGGCATATGTGGAGTATCATTAGTAGTTCCAAATAAGTGTCATGCAAATATGTGTTTGGGGTTTTTCTCCCTAGAAGTAGCAAGTAAATAACTTTGTTAAAATGTAAGCAAAGTGTTTAATTGGGAGGAATTTGTCTTGTTATAACAAACCCATATTGAGTCTCTTGTTCATGTATTTTTATATTTTGCCTATAGCAGGACCAGAACTGGTTACTTAGGAAGAAACTGAGAATTGTTTCTTAGCAAGGGGACAGCTGGGCAATTGCCATCTCATATGAGGGGAAAAACCCCACCTGACCATCAGTCAGTGATTTGAGTTTCTGACATCCAAACATATTTCAAAAGTTACATATAACAGGAATTTAGGAATTCTTTAATCCAACTCTGTGAAGTCTTTCTGCTTTCCGTCAGGCCCAGGACATAGAGCTGATGTACAACAATACTGTATCTCATGGGTTTGATGCTATCACCAAAAGCTTCTGCAGTGGCAAAGAAAATAGTTCTGTAACGCTTTGACTTATGGCCCTTCCATCTCATGTTGACGGAACGATTCTGTATTTTATTCACCACACTGTTGATTCACGTTGATATTGACAAGGAGAGACTTGCTTTTGATGCCTCTGCTGTGTTCTGTGTTTGAGTATACCCACAGATCGAGGGTTTTTGCTGTGAATGCCAACAGAAATGTCGCTTTTGTAAGAGTAAAACTGAGTGCAGTCTTTCCATTGGATGGAGAGGAACATTTAGTATGTTTTGCCTCTGAAACCTTCTGTTACTTAGAATATTTTTTTAACCTCATAAAGTTGGATAGGATTTTAAAAACACTGGGGCAGTTCTAGTTCCAAAACCTTTTGGGTCTGTTGCTGAGGGCTGCTCACTGCCTTCAATTCCAGGACAGTGGATGTCTGAACCTTGCTGGTTCTCATTACAGTATTCCCTGGACCAGAGGATGGGTCTTGTTAAAGCCCATGTCCCTCCTCAGTGGTAAATCTCTCAGTGATGGCAGAAACTTCTGTTGTAACTCTTAAGTACGTTTTATTTCTGGTGTTAACCAGGCATGAATCTCCTCTTCCTGTTCACTTATGGCTGAATAGTTGTAAGAGGGATTCATTTCATTAACTTTACATTTCTGCTTGTCAGCATATGCACCTGAGCGAGTAAGCATAACCTTCTTTCTATAGCCAGCAGCGAGAAACAAGCAATTTTAGGTAGTGATTCCCTGAAAGGAAGGGTCTAAAATCAGTCAGATGAATCATAACATGTTTCTCTCCACTGCCCTGGAAGGAAGCAGTGGCTGACTCAGACACAGGTATTTTGCCCCCCCCCCCACAGAAACATCACCCACAGTGTCTGTGTTTCATACTGAAACTGAGGGAGAGCTGGACCAGGAAGTGCAGGTTGGTACTTGGATGTTACCATCAGACTTTTTGCCATAAATGTGTGGTGCTGTACTTATCACATGGTGTTTATCTCTGGAGTGGGTCTTTGAGTAGTTTTTCCACTCTTTTGTGTGAATGGTACATAATAGTGTTATTGACTCCAAAGCTTCTTTTCTAAAGCGTAGCTGGATCTTAATCTCAGATATGCTTGGTTTTTTTTCTTCTTTTTAAATGTGCTGACTTAATTTTTTTTCTTAGGGTATGAGCACTTTTCTTATAGTTTAGTTAAAATTGAATTTATTCCTCTGTTCCATTTCCATACCATGTTTGTAGCATTAAAGCTTCTTAAATGAATACAGCTAAGAATTTTAAATTTTGTTAGGGTAATCTGTGTCATCTTTCTTTTTCCTTCGGTAATTAAAAAAACCCCAAAGAAATGAAAATAATTCATCAGTCAATCCTAAGGCCTTAAGACATTCATCATGTTTCATCTCTGAAGCAGATCCTACAGCAACTTTTGTAAATGAGCATCGTTGCTTGTGGAAGCAATTCAGTGAGGCTTGGCTGGGAAGGAACATCTCCTGAGGTATTGCAAATGTAAGAGCAGTCCATTAAAGAGACTCTTTCCCCAAGAGAGAAACTACACTTGGCTTACAGCACTTTTTTAGTTTACTAGAACTTCTGACTTTGTGATCAGACCCTTTGTTTTTTGATGTCTTTAGAGAATCTAATATTAGTGATGATTTTAGTGACTGCAGCTCCAGTTTAACTGAGTTCTGAGCTAAGGGAACAGCTTACCTTTCCTTGTATGCCTCTCCTCTCCTTCTGCCTGTGGATGGTATGTTCCCCCTTTACCAAGCTTGTGATTTAGATGTCATCCTCAATTTCTCAAAGATTTACCTCAGAACAATGATGGCATATCTTGCTGCTAAACAATTTGCAAGATAACAGTATTTTCTTCAAACTTTTAAGTCAAAGTTTAATGTCTTGTGATTTATTTCAATTAACTCTGAAAGAAGTTGATTATTTTAGATTTTTTTTTTCTTTGGCACGTGAACTCTTTTGGAAATGTGTCTGCGCAGTTTCTTTGTAGTCTGTGATTGGGGCATGAAAGTAATCTTGTGATAATAAAAATTAAAGGCCATTCCAAGAAGAATGAGACTAGTTTGTAAAATAAATAGCACAATCTAAATTATTTTTTTTGTGGGCAGATTATAGTTAAGATGAGAAATTATTTTAATGCAGATACTTATTTTTTTCTGAGTTACTATTTTAAGTTGATTTTCATTGAAATTGCATTATTGCCCTCAGTAGCAATTGATTATTACCAATTGATTATTAGCAATTATCACTTATGTTAATTATATAAAGTTTATTTCCTCTGAGAAGAAAGTAGGTGATGTTAAACATTTTGTCATTTCAGGTTGAAGTAAAATAAAAATATAAGCAAATCTGAGCTCTTAAACTATGAATAATATTGTTTAAAAGCAGAAAATTCATATTGGGACAGCTCTAATCAGCAGAGCTACCTTCTGTTTAATGGAAAGGCTCTGTGAGACCTGCTCAACCAAAGCTGAGAGCAATCACTACAGTCTGTGCTGCTTAAAAGGATGGTTTTCTTTCTTGCCTTTTTTTTTTTCCTTCCTCTAAAGAGGAGGTTCATGTGGACTGAATTCCCTTGTACAAAATGGGCATGTTTCCCAGGAAAAACATGATACTTCACTAATCAGGATGGAGCCTTATCCTGCAATGGGACCTACATTTTGGTCTTTTCACCACATCATTGCTGTTTTCTACATGGACAAAAATAGATATAGAGTAAACCAACCCAAAAAGTCAATTATAGGGTTTTATAGTGATGTACTGTGAAAAATTTGGTCATGTTTTTCATTATACAGAATGTTCTTTCCGACGACATAAACAGAAAAAAAGCACATATGTTTGATTTTAAAAATAACTGTGCTTAGCTGTTTAAAAATGCTGGAGACATTTTAGATAGTTCTAAATTATCAGCATCATAATTATATGATAAAACTTCTGTGTAAAGAACTATCTGGTTTGTAATTATTTAACTGTTGGGATTTTGGGGCTCAAGAGGTATACTTTGAAAATATTTCTCATACATATCTGAAAAGTCTGACTTATTCATCTCCCTCTCCTTTCTAATCAGGAAGTAACTGTTAAATCTGTGATGTCAGCTTAGGGGGAATGATTTAATTTAGAAAGTATTAACATGTGAAAGGAATATTGGAATGAATGCAAACAATTTGGGTCCACTGACATTTAAACCAGTTATTATCCTAAGAAAGCATAGTGCAGGAGAGGTGCTGAGGTAATAACTACAATTACAGTATCAAAGCAATAAAAAATTAATATATAATAATAGAATTATAAATGAAAGCCCCATTTTTTTCAGTTGTGGGTGCCTGAAATTCAAGAGATAAAACCATATTTGGTTATCCACAGAAATGTGGTAAGACTTCCATAGGTGTGGAGCTCTGGCAATGTCACGTGTCTCATGGCAAAGTGCAAATGCTCAGCACTTCTGCAAATGAGATCAAGTCCATTTAGTTTTCTAAACATGGGCACTGATATTTGAAAAATCAAGATTACAGATATTGAGAGTTATATGAATGAGAATAACTACTTTCTGAAGAATAGAGGCTGTTGGGTTTTTTGGAAAGCTTAATTTGTTACATTTAATTATTGCTAAATTTAGAATCCTTGAATGATAGAATGGTTTGGGTTGGAAAAGACCTTAAAGACCATCAAGTTTCAACCTCTTGCCATGGACAGGGACACCTTCCACTAGACCAGGTTGCTCCAAGCCCCATCCAGCCTGGCCTTGAACACAGGGATAGGGCAGACAAGACTTCTCAACCCACTACATAGACTTATTCCATTGTCTCACCACCCTCAAAGTTAGGGAGTTTCTTCCTAATATATAATCTAAATCTTTCCTCCTCCAGCTTCATGCTGTGCCCTTGTAAAACATTGCTCCCCAGTGTTCTTATAGGCCCTCTTTAGGTACTGGAAGATACTTTAAGGTCTCTCTTAATCCTTTTAGATTGAGTCTGATACAGTTTCTAATAAATGTATGGGGGAACTTTAGAAACTTTTATTTATGCGTTTATTGCTAATATGTTTTCTTACTAAATTTGCTTGTTGTTTTGCTTCATATTGAAACTATGGATGTTGTTGCTTGCTTAGATTTATATGAAAACACCCTTCAATCTTAGGCTTTAAGAAAAATAATTTATAAAAATTTCTGTTTCTTGAGATTTTTCCAAATGCCAAAACCACCAAATATATAATTTAATAGTAGAGATACTACTATGCTGGTTACTAATTTTTTAATGATTTCTAAGCGGTCTGTTTCCTGTTTGCAAATAGTTTGTGTTTCCAGTACAGTGAGTAGTCATCTACCCTATTGCTTATACAGTGTCCTCCTATTCCTCCCATTACCAGTCGCTATCATCTCTTATTTCTCCACAGAAAGCAGAACTTGCCACACCTTTTCATTGAGGAGCCATTGTTTATGCAAAGGACTTCCATTAGAACATTGAATCATCTCTTTATGTTTTTTGCCAAGCTGGAAAAGTTGGATTCTTCCTCTTTTGCTTTATTTTCTAGTCACTAACTTATTTGTCCTATCTGATCAAGATGGATCCTGGGCCTGGGACAACAATTTCAATATCCACTGCATGAATGGGGAGTAGAGAAGTGAAATAACTTTCCACTCTTACAGCTGATGACCACAAACATTTTTGACTTTCTGTGGTGGAGGGCACTCCTTATAAACTGAATTATCTGCACTAAATCTTAACTTCTGTTCAGTGTTACCCATTTTGCAGGTGTGATGTGTATTTTTCTCTGAAATATGTGGCTCCACTTTGAGATCTATATCCAACTGGTTTTGTTTTAGTGCCCTCCTCATTTCCAGGTAATCTACATTGTTTTTGTTTTAAATGACTTTCTTTTCCTGGATGATGCAGGAACAGAAGCATCCCGTTGTGGAGGCAATGTGGACATGGGGGAAGGTCAGGCAGTGAGCAGCTGTGTGAATGTTTAGCTGCCAGCTGGGATCAACTTACTACATCCTCAGGTATTCCAGTCTCCCAACTTTCAACCCTTGGCAAAGGTTGAAACAGATGCATAGATGTGTGTAGATGGAACAGGGTGAGAGTGAGGTTATAGGAGAGCAGAGGCTGATGGGAGAATGGAAGAATGGGAAGGAAGAATGAATGGAAAGGAAGAGGTGGATTAAATGTCAAGGGAGTAGAACGTGAAAAAGAAGAGGTGGAGAAGGAAGTTCCAAGAACAGCCATTACTCATTTTGCCTCATTTCTCAGCAAAACCAGACCAGAATGTGGTGAGGTCTCAGTTTCAGCATTCCTCAAAACTCTGATGTGAACAGAGATATTGGGAAAAACTTCTTTTCTTCTTTTAGCTAGGCTAAGTTGTGTCAGAAGTAGAACTGCATGAGAGGTCCTTGGGGTCAAGGTGGTGCAGGAATTCCAAAGACAAAGTAAATTATTCAGATGTATGCCCATATGTATCGCTTCTGGGCTTAATAGAATCAAACTGTGGTTACTATAAAGAGAACTTTGTTTACATTCTCTGGATCCATTTTATGTAGTTAAATCTAAGTAATGTTTCTTCTTAGGGATCATCACATACTTTAAACCAGGGCCCAGCAATGGAATGCAACAGAAAAAAAGAGTGTGATTAAAGTATCTGTGAAATTCACTATTAAGTCTGTAGTCAAGTCCTTTTAATTTCCATAAGAATCCCGGCTGCATTCACTAATACCATAAGTTATCCTGGCCACCTGCCTTAATATCAAACTTTCTGTCAGGAAAAGATTTAATTTTCAGATTTCTCATTGCTAGAGAAGATCAAAAAATCTGTTTGGTTTTTTTTTTGTTTTTTGGTTTTTTGTTTTTAATGGAAATAAATTTGTTTCTTTGTGATCAGAAAGTAGGCTTCAGGCAGTGTACAGACAAAAATTAAATTATTCCATTTTTATTTTGTACAAGTGAGAGAATGCTTTCTGACACTGCATTTGAAAAGGGTAAGACATTTTCTATAGGTGATTACCTTTGTTTCTAGCTGTTTAAAATATTTTGTTCTTGATATGATGAAAGGTTGTGTCTGTAGATTAACATGGAAATGAATTTCAGACTGACACTTCCAGTTACATATGCTCCCATTTCTGTGTAAAGGCATGTGGGGACTATTAATGGAACGTTGGAGCAAATGCAAGGGGCAAACCAAGCTCTTAGAGAGGACATATTGGGTGGCCTCTTTCTGTGAGAAAATGTGGTTGAGCTAAATCTGAAAAAAAGGACTCTAAGCATGACTTTCTGTTCCTTGCTGTAGGGAATTGCTCTTTTTTGATGCTTCCTGAGCAACATAATCTTCAGGTATCATCTCCTCCAGTATTTTCTGAACATCAGGGTTTTTTTGGCCTAATTTTAAAATTCCTCTATAATGTCCAAAATAGTTCTTGTAACTTGTTTTCTAGTTTGGCTAATTTTTTTGGCTTTATAAGTAGATGCTGTGTATTAGCACTACTGGCCTTGTTTTATTCTGACAGCATGGATTGAGAACTCAGAGGAGTTTGGGGAAGGGGGTAATCATCTGATCCAGGGACCAGCAGCATGTTCCCTGAAGCATACTCCTTTCTGGGGATAGCTGCCCTAGCCAAGTGCCATCAGACTGTAAACAGAACTGTTTGTGAAGGGAAATCCATTTGGAGTAACCCATGAGTTACATTTTAAATTTTCACTGATGACAAGCTCTATAGCAATTTGTTTAGATCAAGTTTGCCATGAAGTTGCTGTTTACCTCCTTTCAGAGCAATGTGGTATATGGTAGCAGAAAGCAGCTTCATCCCCAGAAACTGCACTGGAAATACAGTTCTTCAATCAATAAGTTTCTCCCTTCATTTGAGTTTTTTCTGAGATGCTGCTTGAGGCAGCTCAGTGTTTGTTAACATTGTTAATTTGCCTTTAAATAAATTGGGATAAATTGGCAGATTTTGATGCTGGTTCTAGTGTTCTGAGGTTCAGCAGACACCAGGACTGTTTTATGGTAGGGATTCTTTACTGCTGTGATAATCTTTCAGTCTGTAAGGATTAATCATGAAGGGACTGGAAGAGAATGCAATTGAATACATGGATAAAAATATTCTTTGGTTATGATTTGAAGTTTCAGGGTTGCTAATCTGTCGCTTAGGATGTTTGCCAGTGAATGACCTTAGACTTGATAAGAAACTGGCCCATGAATGGTACTATGGGTCACCTTTTGGTGCTAGCATCAGATGATCAAAATGTCTATTATGACTTGATTTGAATAAAACTCAGATAACATCTCAGGTGAATAAATAGAACAACTTGTTATGTGTTGCCAAGAAATGAGCTACTGAATGGCAGTTACCTACAGGAATGGAAGACAAGAACAAAAGTGCCTCTAGGACTTTTTGGAACGATGACCTGTGATATTTTAGAAGTAAGGGACAGAGCAAGAAAAAGTGAAGCTCATCCATCTTTGTTCACACTGTGTATCATTTTATTTCTTCTAATTCTTTAATCCTTCTTTGTACCCGAGGAATGTTTTGAGGAGTTTATTCACTTGGGGAATGATCTGGTTCCCTTGAATGTTATCTGGGCAATGGCTTTGGCTCCATGATTTTCTGAGGACTACTGAGTCTTTGTTTTCTATGGAGCTCTGAGATAGTCTGTACACAGTATTGTTGTATCTGTTGTATTTGAAAATAGAAGCAAGCTTGCTGGACATGTTCTTTTTTGAAATGTTTTTGATTCTTTGATGATTCTAAGTCATTTAGCTCTGAGTGAAACAGTGGAAAGACACATGATTATGTTTATACTCAATTTGCATTCTTTCTGCTGCATGTGTGAGGTGCAGGTTAATGGAAGCCAAACCCTTAGAGGCCAGTTGGTGACCACTGGCTTTGTAACACACTGATTAGGGAAAAAAGAGCTTGAGGGAAGGAGAAAAACCTGTAAAGAAGGAGTTCTCAGCAGAATAAAGGAAGGAGAATCCAATTCCATTTTAGGTTTCCTTTAGACTTTTTTTTTCATAAACCAAACAGTTACAGCTACAAATTTTTTCTTTGCCAAAATGTTAACTATATAAAATCCATACTAAAAATGGCAAAGTTTGTATGTGTGGTATCGGTACCTTTGGACCGACAGCAACATGGATTGGTGATTTTAGAGTAGGCTGATCTATGGGCCCATCCAGTGGATTTTGAATGCAGAATTTGGAGAGAAAAAATCACTTGCAGAAAGAACAGTATAAACTGCTGAGATTTATCTGACATACCAAGAAATACACTTTAGTCTTTGATATTTTGGGATCACCAGGCTGAGAAAAAAGGAGTGAGCTTTTTCCCTGTAAAGCAAATGTATCTTTGTCTTTTGTCCCAAAATGGTACTACCAGTTGATGTTAATGTTTTTCCATTTGGTTTTCTGCATTCATAGGTGAAACTTTTTGGGTTAACTCTTGCCCTAACACTTTCAGAAAGTTTATGGTGGTAGTTGCTGCTAATTTCAGGAAGGCAGTATTAAATATTTATATTTATCCTGAAGAGCTTTTGATCACAGCTCCATCCCACTCCATCTCTGAAGCCAGCATTTTTCTCCAGTCTGTATCAACAGTCACAACTTCTTAGAAGTTGGAGATCATAAATAAGTATTTAAAGATACCTGAAATCTATTTAGTTCCACAGATTCCTCTCTATTACCCGCCTCCCTGCCACACACATACATGCAGAGGCAGAGCCTGGTGGCCCCATAAAAACTCAATATTGACCCTAAGGCCCTCTGAAAATCTGCTTTGAAATCTTGGTTTTATTTTCTTCAAGTTTTTAATGGGTAGAGTTCATATTCACAAGTATTTAAAAGGTGTGGATCAGCACCTTATTTGCAGTGTTATTTAAAGTTCTTGGTGTTCTCAAATCTGCTCTGAGGTTTTGATTTTTTTTTTCAATTGGGATCCCAATTACAGTGGGATTTTTTTCTTTTAATTGAAAAGTATTTCTTTGTCCTTATGCCTAAATCTTGAAAATTCCCATGAGAGAAATTTTCACATTCTGGAGTTTAGGACAGAGTTTTTCAAGACGCCTACCGTGTTTGGCTATTTCCATCTTAATAAGAAGGGCTTTATGTCTACTAAACCACTATTTCTACATTTTTATGGAATTGGGCAGTGCCCAGTTCCATAAAAAGCCATTGTACCATAGCTGCAGCAGCAGCATTTCTGCTGATCTGCTACGTGATGGAGTTTGTAGTCACAGTAAAAGAAGTTACAAATTGAATACATGAACTTCAGGAAAAACAACTTTTCTTGGACATGAAGAAAACCTATAATTGGTTTGGTTTGTTTATGTGATTTAACTGCAGTATTTTTCACAGTCACTTTCACATCTCAGACTGAGAAGATAAAGGAGAGAGGACAAAATTGCCTACTTGGAGCTGTGAATTGCTTCAGTATTTTCTGAATCAGTGTTGAAATACTTAGGAGTGTATTTGTGTTCATGTAAATTGTTGCTTTACATTCAGCAATAGCACCCTGAAGCCTAAATCTGTGGCTTTAAGGGTTGCTCTTCCCCCATCAATTAATAGTTTATTGTGTTTATACTGCTTTTATCCTGAACATTTTAGTTAGGATTAAAGTAATAAAAAAGGACTTTTTGATTCTATTTCAGTGCTGGGAATGGTAGTCAGGTAGAGCTTGATGTCTTAGGAGTCCCTTTCACATCTGTCAAATCAAAACTCTTCGGTGCTTAAATCCTAAACTCAGTAGCATAGATAACTACCAATATTGCTGATGTGTGCTTAACTTTCAGCAATACAGAAGATATTTAAAACTCATATGATCAAATAAATTTCACTCTGAATGATCTAAAGATTTCTGAGATGGTTTAAACTTCTCAATAGAAATTAGATGAATTAATATGAAAAAAAAGATTATAACAAGTGATTCTTTTTCAGCAGTTTTGTTTTCACTTTATAGTGCCCAGAAGAAGGTCAGTCTATGGACAGAAACTACTCATGTATCAATGTAGTGGTTTTAAAAATATAAGAAAAATGAGTCTGTTAAGACCAATTTGTTCTTTTGCAGGATTTTTGTACATTACATGTGTAATTTTGCAAGAAAGAAATTCTTGTAAAATCTGTTTTATGGAAGTTGGTTTCCTTTAAAAAATGTTTTTGATCTGGTTTTATAAATGGTGTTAGGTATAAATGCAATGTGTAGCCCTGAAACATGAGGGTTTCAGGAAGATTTAGGGTTTGAAGCACTGCTTAATAGTGTTTCAAATTGTCCATGGGAATTTCTGTAGCAAAGTACAGGCTCAGATAAACTTAGAGTGGCTGTAGGGAGAATTGGCTGTTTGGTTCATATCCATGTCCTGGGAGTGGTCTGTTACACCTCTGGTGTCTTGTGGTGAGACCTGAGCAGGAGCTGGGCTTTCCAAGAGCTCTGGACAGGGAATGGTGTCTGTATGGCCATGCACAGCTTAGACACCCTTGGTGTTCATTGACTTGCTGTTTCTTTTAATGCACACTGAGCACCTGAGCTCTAGGCAGAAATTGCAAGCTTGGGCAGAGGGTGTTTGTATCAGGAGCCAAATACACATTGCTAAAGATAGTTTAGTTTCTTAACTTCATTGTGTTTTCCATTGAATTCTATGACTTTGGTTTTTGTTAAGGATCATCCTTTCAGGATATTTTAAATACTGTTTGCTAGATGAAATAACAGAAATGAACTTATTTTCCATGCCTTAACTTTGTGTGACATTCCTTATTAACAAAGGCTGATACCAAATGCCAGTTTCTTGTTTTAAAAAAGCCCACCATATTCAAATGTGCACTTGGTGTAAGACAGATGATCACACATTATTTTTTTATCTCCACTACTTGAGATGGTATCAGACAGACCTGCTGTAGCAGTTAGCCTGGAGAAAGTTCCTCTAACCATTGCTATTTTTTCAACTTAGATAAGATGGAATGTACTTTTTTTCTGGGGTATGAAAGTATTTTCCCACACACAACAGCATGTAGCGATGCTGACATTCTTAAAGGATCAAGTTGAGCTTAAAGAATTGGAGGGCATATAATGAACTTTGGTCATTCTGGTGAATTTACCTACTGTTTTTCTATCAACTTAAATATAACTTAATTATTGCAAATCTGAGAGGAGAAATGATGAAGATAAAAGGACAGCATTTATGTCACTGGAGTGGGAGCGAGACATTTCTTCATTTTTTATGTTCATCTGTACTTTTTAACTTTTGAGGATGCTGCTGTTGAACAGAGCAAGGCTGTGAAAAGTTATCTTAGATTTTCTAGATTGAAGGTGAGCTAACACCAAATGTGCTGTATTTTTGTTCCCTCTCTTTTATTTGTGTCATAGGTAGTTGATAAATATCAGTGCTAATCATTAGGAAAAATCAGAACACCTTTTAAATATGTGAAAGGTGTAACTCTTATTCCATTACTTTTATTGCAGATATATACACTTACTTGGGTTAATAAGCCTTTCTTGGTGACTGGTAGGTTACTGCAATTCTTGCAGACGAAAATGATTTTTGTACATATTTGAATTGGCTAGGCCATTTTTCACTCAACTTTTGGGACAGGAATATTTTTTGGTCTGGTGGTCTTCCTTAGATTTTCTTAAATGTTACTTTCTGTGCCTAGTAGGACACTTAATGAGCTGTATTCTGTGTTTTCCCTACAAAGATTTCCTGTGCTTTAGAAAGCTTAGTAAGTAAAGGTTTTTTTCCTTTTTAATTTTTTTGACCTTGTTGATACAAATAAGGGTTATTAATAACGCTAACTACTACTTGTTAAGTTTTTGAGAACTTTGCAAAGTAATAATTATTGCCCATTATACAGGATATAGAGTGTGAGGAATAATTATTTGGGGAGGGGAAAGACCAACAAGCCAAAACACCATCATTTTTATGGCAGTGCAAGTAGGATTACAAAGAAGTTGAAGCTGGGAAGAATCTCCAGAGGTCATCTGGCTCAGTCAGCCTGTTCAGAGCAGGGCTGGCTCCAGGGAGTTTCTCAGGACTGTGTCCAGTTGTGTTTTTTAATATCACCAAGGATGGACATTGCATCCTTAGCAATTTTTTAGAGAAGTTGACTACCCTCAAAGTAAAAATGATCTGTTTTCCTTATGTTTAAATGAAATTTCTTGTATTTCAGCCCATGCCCATTGTGAGAGCAGATGGCTCCAGCTGGGCTTTGGCTTGTTGATTGAGCAATATCTCTCTGTTCCTCCTGGGTTGCCTCTCCCTACTTCAGGCTCTCCTGTGCTTTGGACAACCTGGTCCTACTGGAAGGTGCCCATGGCAGGAGGGCTGGAATGAAATTATCTTCCCAAGCCATTCTGTGATTCTTATTCTTCCTTCCTTCTTTTTGCATAAATTAGGAGCTCCTTGCTCATACAAACAGATTTTTTGTCTCCTTTGCTTGATTAACTGTGTGATGAGATGGGCCATTTTTTTGAACTTCAAGGAAGGTGGTCAGCCAGCTCTCCTGGACACCTCATCTGTCCAGATCTGTACCCCTTGGATACCTCTGTAGCCTTGTGTTCTTGAAAACAGTTTGTCATCATTATCCTCACATTCTGTTCTTTGTCCCCGATATATATTTGAGTCTTACAGTTATAATTGGCGAGGTTTAAGCTTTCCTTGAATTTTTTTTCAATCATGAATAAGTTTTGTCTTGTTAAATTCATATTGTAAAACTAGTGCTGTTTCCCAAGCCTTGGGGATATCCTGCCTGTGTAATTACAGATTTATACTGCAGCAATGCAGACGTGATTATTACCAATAGTCCGAATAATTGCTCTGCTTGGCTGGTTTGTGGTCAGGCACTGTCTCGTACCTCGGTGTGGAACAGTTAAAACAAAAAATAAAGCAGAAAATTGCCAAAATGCTCATAAGCAATGCTTTTGATTGACAGTTTTGTTTCCTATAGTTGTGCAGGTGTGATGAGATTTAGTTGACAATAAACCCTGCAAGGAGAAAACTACTGGGTTTTGTCTTCATTACTGGCGAGATGATGATGTGAAGGGAGCATTATGCAGCTACATTAATAATTTGGAAGTAGTTCTTTGCCACCCCTTCTAGAAATACTGATTCATGTAAACAGAGGTAAATACAGAGCAGCATGTGCTATGTTTGAAGTTAGTTCTGATTAAGAAAGTATTTGGGAATAGAACTGATGATTAGATGAACATTAACATGTTTTGTTGCCTTATATTGTTTCAGGCTTTTTCTTATTTTTAAGAAGTGACCCAATATTTTTACCCATTCTTCTGACAGAACTTGACTTCATGGGCTTGGAACAGGATATTGTACTCTCCTCCTCCCCAGCTCTGACTGTGTAATGATCTATCACCAACACATGCCTGGAAAGCTTTAACTTATGAGGTTTCCTTTGCAGTCAGAAACTTGGTGAATGTAGGGAATTAGCTGAAAGTGGGATTAATACTAGTTAGGAAACCTGTTGACTGTTAGTATGTCATATAAAGTTTTTTTATTGATAATTTTAATTTATAAATAATACTTGAATGCCATTTAAACCTAGGTAATTGCTATAATGGGGTAAATGATGTTTTGGAACATCATCTGTTTCCATGTAAATCATATGTTTAAATCCAAGTTAATACTGTGCTTATTGGCTAAGCAGGTAGCCACATCTCCCTGTGGCCAGGAGAGAAATGGCATTCCCAGTGTGGGAGAGTTAGTGATAAAAGCAAAGTTAAAATGCCTTTCTAACAGAAGTAAGTGTTATTGAATAATTGGATGGAGAAGAGGTGTTCAAAAAGAGAAGCAAAGGAAATGAATCTGTACAAATAGAAGCCCAAAATCTTGGGATCTTTATAAACTGTTGCTCAACCACATAAATTGAGAGAAACCTTTGGAGCAAAAATAAGAAACATTTATATGCTTGTCTTTCCTTTCTTTTTGGTTCCCCTATTTATTTAATTTTCAAATTTCCTTCCTGTATTTAGTTTCTTCAGGGTAAATGGTAAAACCAGCACACACCCATGGATCCTGTTGCTGTAGGTCTCATGATCATGGTGAGATGGCTACCAGTGTAAATGAGCAGTGCCTGGTCTCCTGGTTATGTTGCACTCAGGATGTTGGGATATCCATTCAAAGAGTATTGAGTGTTTTCCCACTTCCTCTGCACAGTTTTCCACAGTTCTCTGCACATTTCAGTGCTGAAATGAACAGTTCAGAATCCTATATGAGAAAAGTTTCTGATGGCTGGAGTTATTAA
This sequence comes from Molothrus aeneus, assembly GCF_037042795.1. Classification (NCBI taxonomy): domain Eukaryota; kingdom Metazoa; phylum Chordata; class Aves; order Passeriformes; family Icteridae; genus Molothrus; species Molothrus aeneus. Next base: position 107,895,940 of record NC_089648.1, read on the forward strand.
TTCAAACTTCCTTGGAGGTTCAGCCTGTTGGGAAGAATACTTGAATTCAAAACATCACCGGAAAATGTGGCACTATATGGAAAATCAGATGTGAAAATCATTATGTGATAAGGGAGAGAAATGGGGTTAAGAATGAGAAGAGCAAAGGTAACTTAGTTACTGTACAGCTTCAATAACTTGGAGTCAGCTTGATTCTGGAATAGTTTCAGTCCCATGGAAAACAGTCCTTTATTCTTTTTCAAGCATTTACTTTTTGTAGTGAATCCTGCCGATGTAGCTCAACCAAGAGCAACAGAAGGACCTTTATTTATGAACTTCTGGAAGATATTCCGTGTTTGTATCTCTTATTATTACAGAGTTTACTCTTGGTAAGGGAATTCACTGTTTTTAAGAGGATTTGAGGACAGGAAACTGAGATGGGAAATGATTTCATAGATAATCGGGAAGGGAAGAATGCAGCTAGTAAACTAAATGTGATGGTCTTGTGAAAATAAATGTAGTAACAAGTAGCCATCTTTTAATCTTCATTTTTGTGGTGTTATACTAGTCAGTGTTTTAAAAGTAATGTGAAAATCTCGGTTACACATGAATATTTAACTGATATGTGAGCTCTAAAGCTTTGGTTTGTGATTTGTCTCCAAAAATGGTACTTTGAAAGAAAGTATTCTGAAGTGGCAGCTCTCAAGTATGAGTTGAAGCTTAAAATGTTTTTCTTTGCCCTTAGTGGTGTTTTCTCATCAGCTTTATATATATCATTAGTTGTTTTTGCTAGGGTTAATTCAATTTAACTTCAGGAGAGAACAGTTCTCTCAGAAATAACAGCCACTTTCTCAGGGCTCAAATTTTTTTTCTTATTTTAAAAGCAATTTTAAGATTCTATGACATGTTGATGCCACGTGAGAGCAGAGACTGCTGTTTTGCAGGTTCATGTGAGCACAAGGGAGAGGCAAAATGAGGTCAATCACATCAACATGCTCCTGCTGTAGTTGGCATAACCTGCTCCACAAGTATGGAGAATAAGGAGAAATAATTTAGTTAGACTAAATATGAATTGGGTTTTATTTTTCAATCTCTCACTTTTAAACCCTGTATTGATACAATGGAGCACTAACCTTCATTAACAGCTTTTCTAATATATAGAATGATTTTTGTATTTAGTATGAAGAAGTCAGTTTAAACTATTTTTTCAGAACTGGAGTGTAAATACTGTGAACTGCTGGCATTGGAATTAATTCCTTGTTTGACTCTGTAGCAGCTTTCAGACCTGCAGAGTGTCCCAGCCTCAATGCAATGCTCCTTCTCAGCTCACCTTTATCTTGCTCATCCCTGCCAGCTGGGGATCAGCCTCTGGGGCATTTGCAGGGTGCAGCAGTGCTGTCACTTCTCCTTTGCCCTCAGGCTGACACACAGGGTCGTGCACTGAAGGAAAGGTGTCACTTTGGCGCCTTTTCCAGCCATTGGTATCACACCACAGTCCTTTCCTGGCTGTCAGCTACACATGAATTCTGTGAGTGGGTGTCCTGACCCTGGTGTTGTGATGTGCTGGCACGTGTTTTATAGACTTCACAGCTGGGGTTGGAAGGGAACTCTGGAGCAGATTCTACAGGATCATGTCCAGGCAAGTTTTGGATATCTCCAGATGAGACACCACAGCCTCTCTGGCCAATCTGTTCCAGCACTCTGTCACCTGCAAAGACATTTTCCCTCATATTCACACAGAACTTCCTGCATTGCACTTTGTGCCTGTTGCCCCTTTTCATGTTGGTGGGCACCACTGAGAAGATTCTGGCCCAATCCTCTTCAAGGAGGATACCTGCTCTTCAAGGAGTATGTTTTCTCTTTCTCCCAATCTATATGGGAAAGAAATTCATATCTATAAGGATCCTAGATTTTGAACTTTGGAGTATGTTTTCTCTTTCTCCCAGTCTATATGGGAAAGAAGTTCATATCTATAAGGATCCTAGATTTTGAACTTTGAGCTGGCAGATGCGCCTGTAATCCTCAAAGGTCACTTTCTGGCATCTGCTGGGTTTTGTTTTTTAACAGTAGAGCACACTTTAAAATTGAGCAGTGCCTTTGATTCAGATTTGTTAAGATGGTCATCGCAGTTGAGTTTATTTAATAAATAGAAGATTCAATAGTGTATTGCAAATAGAGAGTTTGAAAGTATTTTAACAAATTGGTTTACGGTACAAAAGTAGTTTTGATGCTGCTTTATGAGGTCTGATTACTTTTGTGTCAGCTTCCAAAGCCACTTTAACTTTTTCTTTGTGTAGTGTATTGGATTCTTCAAATGCTCAGTAAAGTATTTACCTAAAGTAATAAATGTAAAGTTAAAATTTTTGTCTGAGAAGGCTCTGGTTTTGTGCTCTCATTTGAACAATTTGTTTGGTCATACAGTAGATCAAAACTCAGTGTTTTTAGGACATTTGAGAATCTTAGCCAGTTTCCTTGCATTATTTGGGTATCAGACCAGTGTAAACTGTGAGACCTAAAGATACCTTGGGACAAAAAACTTCAAATCTGAACTCCAAATTTTATCTGTATTAATGAAAGTACATACTCCACAAAATTGGAAAATGTATGCAAATCAGGTTTAAGACTTGGCTTCGGTGCTTTCATAATTTATTTTAAAGAGATGGTAAGTACAAGTCGGGGACTAAATTACAAGACAAAACATGATGATAAATGAGCTTAAGTATACTAAGCTAAATCAAACACTGACTTATTCCTGTTTAGAAATATCACTAAATACCATAAAACAGTAGTGACCAATTACACAATTTTGGGAAAGCCTGTCAGCTAGCTTATACATTGTGAGAAAAAAATTATACCTTAATGATAGATTTTAATCCTACTTTAAAAAGTAGAATTAGACATTTAAAGCTTTATTCCTGAGGCATCTACACTGGGATCAGACCAAGGCTTCATTTAAACTGTTATCATCTCTAGTACTGGCTAACAGTGGACCTCAAGGAAGGTCTATAAGAAAAGGGGAAAATATAGGTATACTTCCACAGGATGCTTTCCTAACCTCTTGCTATGCGTAGTTCAGGCTTCCTGAGCTAGAGCGGTCTTTGTTTTTAGTAGCTGTCAGTGAATGTTTCTTCAGTGAGTTTACCCAGCTGCTGTTTGAACCTATCTAAAGTTTGAGGAGTAGCTTGCAGCAAGCCCTTTAATTCCATAGGTCTTCTCTTCCTGCTAATGCAGCATGGCTTGTAACAGTTATAAAAATTCCATAATCTTTGGATAGGGAGAATGGTTGGAAGAGCTGATGGGTTTTATCTGTTATTTCTGTAAGAGAGTCTAGAAACGTAGTTGGTCTGTTTGGTGTGTGATAAATAAAGCAACCAGAACTTGAGTGGGACAAAAAAAAAAAAAAAAATAAAAAAAAAAAAAAAAAATCAATTTTTCTTTGTCCTGCATCAGTGGCTGATGAGTTGCAGAATCCCAGTCAAATTATGTCACTTTTTCATGAGTGTAATATCCTGGTACTGACTCTCAGTGTGCTAATGCTGGGGAGTGTTTTCTGAACCAGGACTGACTCATACCCACCTGCTTTGAGCAGCGTAAGTGCATAACTTCCTACTCTTGTTAACGTAGATATGACTTTATTTCTCTCTTTTTTTTTTTTTTTTAAACAATGAAAAGGTCATCAGGCTCAAGTTGAGTAGGCTAAATCCAAAGGAATATACTCTGACAACTATGGATGAAAGTGTTCTGAGAGCTACTCAGTGTTTTTGGACTATGTGAAGAAACTACAATATGACTCTCACAGTGGGTCTGTTGGTCAACTTTAGATATTTTAAGTTATGCAAATTGCATCAGCACTTGAGTCATGTTTTTAAAAATTGGAGGGTGCTGGCAGTACGCCAAGAAAAAGAGCTTAATACTTTACACTTAGGATATGTTCTTCTAACCTTCTTATTGTATAAATTCCCTAAAAATACCTGTAATGCTCTAAAGCTCAGTGTTTATTTCCAAAATGCAATTGGCATAAGAAAATGTATCTTTTTAACCTGTTCCTTAAACCTCATGTGCACACAAGAAAGTACCACTGTAAGCACAAAATAAAATCTTTTACCAATGCTTTAAAGTTGCTCAGTGCCCATCTACTTCCCCAAATGAAATTTAAGATGCTGTCTTATCAGTGGTTGGCTTTCTGGAATTTGGCTGAATTTTGAGCAAGTTAAGTTAATACTAATCACTCGTATGGCACAGAAGTCCACTTACTTTAGCTTTGAAGGCAGTGAAATGAAGCAAATTTCTAATTGACTGGGTTAAATGTTTAGTATATGCAAATAGCAAAAGCTTTTGGAAACAAGTTGGATTTTTTTCAGCAGAACTTTCCAATTTTTATTTTCAAGGTAGTGAAATAGGGCCTCTTACAGACTTCATCCAGTCACCTGGTCTAGTGAGAGGTGTTCCTGCCCTTGGCAGGAGGTTGGAACTTGATGATTCTGTGAGGTTGTTTCCAACCCAAACCATCCTGTGCTTCTATGTAAGCTCTAATTTTCATTACTAAAATTCAAGTCAGTAATTTAATTAATGTATCTCCTGCTCTATTGGTTGACACATGTTTTTAAGTGAAATAATAAGAGTTTTCTTTTCAGCAGAGTATTTAGTGTGGAGGCCAGAAATACCTAAAAGGAAACAGAATTTGAAGTGCTTTATCATTTAGTAGGAATGGCTATATAAAATGCACAATGGAAGAGCAACAAACTGCCAAATACAGGAGTGTCAGGCCTTTGGACTGCTATGAACGAGGTCTAAGTTTTGTACCTTTATAAGATTTTTTCGCCTTCATTCTTGGACAGTAGAAATGATGATTAAAAGAGAAAGGAATAAATTGATTACTGGGGCATCACCATTAATGAATATGGAAATGAGATTAGTTCTTAGTCTCAATACTTCTTTGCTTTCTTTTTAATAGTAGAAGTTCCTTAAAAAAATCCATAAAAAACTTCAGAAGTAATGAATGATCTTTCATTTTTACATGCAGCTGCATTAAATCATTGATAGGTGATAATTTTTTGGCTCTAATGATTCCCAAATTGCTCATGATTTATGATGATTTATGCACACAGTAGTTTTTTGCCTTGAGATTAACATGAGTGTTTATTACTTTAATTTTGGAAAGAAAAAGTTCTGAATGGGTTTTTATGCTGTGTTAAAAGAACATCAGTTTTGCAGAATGAAGCATAAACATTAGGAAATAATACAGTAAAGGTTGTCTCTGTAACTTTGATTTATATCCTTGTGCAGTGAAGAACGAGCTGGCACTAATTGCTGCTTTATTTTGTGAGGATGATGCCCTGCAAAGCTGGAGCAGTTCCTTAGCACTGATAATTCCTTCTCACTGACTGACTTACCCAGACATCAGGCCTTTGCTAAGGCCATTTATGGGATCAGTCACACTGTTGATAAGCTCGATATGTGGCTTTCCTCTCTCAAAGGATTTTGTGAATTATCTTCAAGCAGTCAGTTGCTGGAATCATGTTTCATGTAGTTCTGCCAAATCTGGCACGTAAAATTAAAGTGTTGTGCCAAACAGTGAAATGCACTTGTTCTTATTATCTCATAGCATGCAAACAGTGAGGATTTATTCTAGTTCTCCAGACTGAACTTTTGCCAGAAACAGCTACCAAGAATAATGATGGGAATGGGATTTTTTTTTTTTTATTTTTTAAGAAACAATGCTGCCCTTCTTGTATCTGACTTGTCATCTCTCCCACTTTCTGACTTCAGAAAACCACCTTTTATTCTGGTAATACTTAATACCTTGTATTTAATACTCAACTACTAGTGCAGATAAATCTGCCCCTGACCATTTACTCTTTCAGTCCCAGAGGTGGTGGAGCCTAATTACTTTATAAGAGAGCAATGGACTAAATTAGCCTCTGGAGGTGCCTATATCTCTCCATTACCTCCACAAGGAGTGTAGGGTGAAAATGCTACAAAATGCTACAGTGGTTTTCCAAGTTCCTGTTCCAGTTTTGGTTACGCTTGGTTGTTTTTCTCTGCCCAGTGTCTATTGACAAGAAATCACTGTTCATGGCCACAGCAATTTCTTCTAAAGTAGCAGAGTTCTTACATTGCAAAGACAGACTGGTATGGCAAAGCATGTCCCAAATTCTCTGCTAACTGGAATCCATAGCTCTGATTCTTTCTAATGGGGAAAACCATAAAAGAAATAATGGTTGCTGTATCTTTACCACATCACTGATTAAGATGCTGTGTTGTATCAGGTGAAAACCACAAATGAAGATGCAGAATTGATATTTATGTAAGCTAGGGGCCTTCAGTCCTTCCATATATGATAGAATACTGTGGGTGATTTGTTGTTTTGTCATAAGTGGTCCATGTTCTCAATATTTGAATGAAAATTCCTGTTTGTGATCATCAGTTCTTATCACACGCTCTCTAGAAATGTTTATATTGTGCAGTTATTCTGTAGAGGAGTTGCTACAAAACTTTAAGCTTGATTGAACTTTCTAACCAGACACTGTTTATTTGAAAAAGTCTGAATAAAAGATCCTTTCTTGCAATACTTCCCTTTGAAGGCTGTGTAAAATTTGTTTTGCTTACTTCGGAGGCTTTATTTAGCATAGCTTGATTACGTTTTTCCATTCTTTTTGTACTGGCTGTTAGAGACCATTATATTTTATACATATCAACATGTTGGTATTTAAAGGCTTATTCAGAATTTCCATTCTTGGATCATTATGTGGAAAACCATTGCTACATTTCAGTTATTTACATTTTCCTATTCCTTAAATTTGGCATTCAATAAAGTCTTAACTAACCTGTAAATAGTCCTCATCAGGATATTTGGAAACCACCCTGTAAACACTTTCAAGCTTTCTGTTAATTCTGCTTGTCTGAGATAATCAAGAGTGCTACTTTTATTTTTATAGTAGAGTTGCCTGTTTCTAGGCTGGAGTTTAAGTGGATAATAGTACACCACAGGTTGTTAGTTTTTCCCTTTCAGATGCTGAACACAGGAATATGTTGGTCAATAGTTGAGGGAAAGACCTCTTTGATCAAATTGTGTGTGTGGTGAATTTTAACACAGACACAATATGCGAAAGTAAGAGATTTTTCTTTCCTAAAAGGTTTCCTAAAAGGTGTGAAATGAGTCTTGCTGATGAATTGCATGGTAATATTTAGGTTTTAATGTATAGCCTCCTCTGTGACAGAAATACAATGCTCCATGACAGAGAGTATTATACAGTAATTGGAAGCTCTGTGACATGTTTGGGAAGACTGGAGATGGTTTTGATTAAGTATTTAATTAAGCAAACACTTAAGTGATCTGAAATAATAGTTTTTTATTTTCAGCCAGTTTGCCACAAAGTGAGGATGAGTATGAATACCTGCTTGAAGCAAAAATCAGTACTTAACAGTGTTGATTGGTATTTTTTTTAAATGAAATGAATCAGCATTGGCAGACTTGAGAAAATGACAAGTAAAAAATTAATTATGGCAAGTTTGCTTCTGTAAAACATTAGACAGGAAATGCTCCCCTTTTTCAATACATTCATACAGTTTCATGGGTGAAAGCTAAATATTCATAGTATTTTTTAAATGTTATCTTTTGTGACACCTGCATTTCTAGTGGTTTTATTGAGGGCATTGTCCTATGAAGGTAAAAAGAGATTTTTTCATTGTAGCTTAATTTTTATTAACACTTACAGGTATAGAGACAATGCTGACAAAAACATATCTTTACACACTTTCTGAGGGGCTTGGCCAATTCAGAAAAACCATATGTGAGCCATAGTAGTAGAAGTGTATTTTTGGTGTATTTTAATGTGTACTGCAGGTAATACAAGACATTTCTGTGTATTAGAAAACCAATTCTAAACCAGAACCATATTTTTATGGGCTTAAAGTATAAATAAAATTATCCACTTGCATATAGTTAGTATAATATTGTCATAGGAAATATATATGGATGAAGAAGAAAATAAATATAGTCCTAACTTTCAAATTGCAAGTCTCAACAAAGAAAAAGAAGTTGTCTGCATAAGTGCAGTTAAAGTATTAGTAAATTCCAAGTTTGTATTTTGTAGTACACTTACAGTACCATATTTTGGAAACAAATAGTATCCAATGTATATAATATGGATGTATTTTGTTTCATAGTACTATGTAAAACTATAACAAAATTTGAGTACTTAATTTATGCATTAAAAATAGTTGAAGAATATGATTATATATTCTAGCAGGCATGTATAGTGTATGTTAGAATTAGAGTTTGCTAAAGACTTCTTGTTTAATCATAGTTTGTATAAGATAATTTAATCTCTAGTGTCTTCATACTACCCTTCAATTTTACTTGTTTGTTCCTGTCACATAAAGGTTTGTATTTAATATAGTACCTTTTAATAGTAGTATTAATATAGTACATATTAATAACATTAATATAGATTTTAACATTGGAGAAATAAAGATTGCTATACAGCATTGTCCATTAAGTGCTTGGCATCCTATGAATATGGAGGAAGATAAAGTGTGATCACAACAGTCAATGAAATTGTGGTTCTCCAAGAACCTTATTTCTACATAATGAAAGAAATGTAGATAGAGGAACAGAAGTGTCTGTTGAAACAGAGAAATGTTCCAAGATGTGCAGCCCAAAAGAAAATATGTCTTTTGAAGTGCTAGAAAGCAGCAAAAAGGGTGAGGAGCATGCATCTTTCTAAGTACAGCTCTTAGGGAATTTAAATTTCTTTGTTATTGCTGTAATGCCTACAGGCCACTGCTGAAAGTAATTAGGCAGGTAACAAGATGTGATCACTTCTTATATTACCAAATCTGCTTCTTTTACAATTATTCTCATCTACCAGTCTGTCATATTTTATGGGTGTTTCCTGATATGATTTATCCTAAGCCTCTGTTTGCCTTTGTTCTGTTTGAGCTTGCTGCTGTAGCCCCTCAGCCTGGAAGGCCAAATGTACCCTGGGCTGCTCCGAGTGGGCAGGGGGGTGAGGGAGGGGATTCTGCCTCTCCACCCTCCCTGGAGTGCTGTGTCCAGCTCTGGGCTCCTCGGCACAGACTGACATGGACCTGTTGGAGCAATTCCAGACAAGGCCACCACCATGCCCAAAGGGCTGGAGCACCTCTCCTGTGAAGACAGGCTGAGAGAGTTGGGTGTGTTCAGCCTGGAGAATATAAGGCTTTAGAGAAACCTTATTTGTGGCCTTTCAGTATTTAAGGGGGACTAATAAGGAAGGTGAGGACAGACTTTAGTAGGCCCTTTTGTGATAGCTCAAGGGGTAGTGGTTTTAAACTGAAAAGGAGTTGATTTAGATTGGATATAAAGAAGAAGATTTGTATGATGAGGGTGGTGAGGCCTCATATAGATGCCCTATCCCCGGAAGTGTTGGGGCTTGGAGTGACCTGCTCTAGTAAAAAGCTGTCCTGTGGCAGTGGGACTGGAAAGAGAGGACCCTTAAGATTCCTTCACTTTCAAACCATTCTATGATTCCATGGCTGAAAGCTCCCTTCCAACACCAACTATTCTGATTTTATGATTGCTTTATGTCTTTGTGTTCTTACTGTAATAGAAAAAAAATTCTTTGAGATGCTCTTTTAGGTCTCTCATGTAACAGATTTTCAACTATGTATATTCTGTGTATGGCACCTCTACCTGTGTAGCATTATTTCAATGCACTTTGAAGTTGATCTGCCCGACATATAGTTAGAATGCATATAATAACTACAGATTTTAATTTCACTTGTAATTAAATTTCATCATAACATTCCAGTACTTTCAGTGAAGATTTCAATAAAAAGTGAGAAATGGTTTATGTCACCCCCTTGTTAATGTCACTTTCCTAGGTGGCTTTTTCTACTCATATTTCAGGCTCTTGAATGTTATCAATTAGGACTTTTTAATAAAATATATTTATAAGCTTCCATTTGCTTAAATTTTTAGACTATTTTTCTTAATATTTTTATTTTTTTGCCACACAGCCTGTGTGTGGCCAGAAAGCTTTTAGGTTGTTGTAGGAAATACTTTACATGCTTCTAAACTCCCCTGTACTTGGGTGATTGTTGAGTGGCCAGATACTGTCACCCTGAGCCATGCTGCTCATTTATACATAGCATTACTGATTGAAATCTCTTCCTGTCGTTAAGTGATCTCATTATATTGACATTTTTCTGATTTACAGAGGTTCAGTTTTTTAAGTTTATAAAGTTTCTTGCAGTGTGTTCTTGTCATGCTTAAATTTGTTAAAGTACGGAGGAATGATGTTAAGTTGTATGGTTGGCAGTATGGTTTCCATTCATCTTTTTGCAGCATCTTTTTATCAACCATGCTTTTCAAGTGATTAGCAAAGTTCAGAAAAATGTTGCACTGCTGTTTAGGACAGCAGTGGATTGGATTGGTATTCTAAATATATTTTTTCCTATTTGTAGATCTGTGGTCTGAAAACCAGTCTGAAAAGACCTTGACTTGCCTGCATACTCTATTATTCCCTGGTGGGATGGATGTGGATGGTCTGGGACGCCTTGGCTGGTGTTTGAATTACCCAATTTTCCCTGGAAGACAGATATATTGGCTTTTCTAAACACTGAAAATTTTGGTAGGATCTTCTTTGTGGTATATTATGTAGGGCTTTCAGTTTAGCACATGTTGGGATGTTTTTATATATGAACCTCTTTGGTAAGGTGAGGATAATCCTTTTCTATTAGTTTTAAGCCCCAGAATAAAGTTAAAAGTAAACAAAGTAAAAAGTCTTGGATACTATCATGATTTTCATGGAGTATTTTGTCTTACAGCTTTGGTTATTTATTACTGTTACTCATGTAGTTATTTAAAATTAGTTAACTAGTAAAAAATTGTCTAAAATAGGTGATAAAACCAAAGAGGAAGTATCTGAGTAAGTCTGCCATTCACAGGAAGTGTAATATTCCATGGGGAGGAGATTGCAATTTCTAAGTCTTGCTGAATCATCTGTACTTGGCCTTCCAAATACAATTTTAAAAATTATTTTCATGAATAGGCAATTTGAACTTTAGGGTATTGTGTAGGAGTTGTCATGGAAGTTGTGAGGTGAGAATGGACTAGGGAAGGAAGTGATAAAAAATGAAGTACTGGAGAAAAAATAGGGCAGAAAGAAGGTATTGAGCAGGAGGAAATGAGTAGCAAATTTTTGCATGAGCATAGTTAGTGTGAGAGTCAATTAAAGGAAATTTGGATGTGAAGATGAGTGTAAATACCTGTGATGCTTTGAAATGATAGAAATGCACAGTGGTTTCATCAGCACTTGTAAAACTTGGATGAAGAGAACCAGCCAGAAAAACATAAGGAGTTTAGGTGGATAATGAACTGCATATGGTTTGCTGGTAGGGATAAAGACAGATGGATTTTGGAATATACAAGTTGTTGCTATGCTCTATTAGAAATGAAGGTAGAGCATTTCAAATTGCAGCTGGCTTTATGGTTGATGTTTATTTGCAATGGCAAGACACCCGAGTGTGCAAGTAAGAAGGTTTCCATTAATGGCCTTCATAGAGAATGCTTAAGGCAGAAAAAGAAATTTCAATGTATCTGAACTTATGGATTTCATTAATGAAAAATTAAGCTCAGTATTAGAATTTAATCAGCCTGAACTGAGAATTGGACACTGAAATCTATGTAAGGCTCAGACAGCAAAAAGTCGTATAAGCTTTTGAAGACTTCCTGGTCTTTTTTTTTTAAGTTACATACTTTATCATCCCATGTGGAAATTTACACTGAATGATGATCAGAGGTCCCTTCCTACTCAAATTGTGCTCTAGTTGTATTTAGTTTGATGGTTTGTAGCATACTTAGCTTCACTTCCTTAACAAGTGCTCAAAAATGCCTGTTCTGGAAGGTGGGCATCTGTCTCCCACCTGTCTCCTACCTACAAGCAGATTTAGGAAGAGACACCTGAATTCTGGCCCTCTATTCCAGATAAAAGTTCAATGTAGAACAGACTATTTTGTTAATAATGCTCATTTGTTTCAAGAGTGCTCTCATGGAGTTCTAGGAGGAGTTGCAGCTGGGACTGCAGCCCCCTGGATGGGTCTTGCATCCCAGGGATTTGCCATGCATCCACAGAATGGATCAGGCTCCAGAGGCTGTTAAGGATTGCTCTGTTCCCTGATCCTGCAGAGTTCGACCAAGGTGCCACCAGGGACATAAGTCCTTGGTGCCAAACTGAGAACCTGACCCTTCATGGCATGTGTGTTTGTGGAGAAATGATGGAATTCTGGAGTTGTGGTACCTATTCACAAAGATCGTTTTTATCCAACTGTGGTTTGAAAGTGAATGTTGTTAGATTTGGTAGGAGGTGGTTTGGAACCAGTTTGTACCCCCCTGCCAGAATGTCCCACACATCTATGGTGGCATGGGTTGGGAATAGTATTATCTTACTGGTGTGGAATCATCAGAGGAAAGAAAATTATTAGAGGCAAAGATAGAATAAATTTAATGAGCCAGTTTGACACTGGAAGACAAGAGGCCACTGTGAAGAATAAAGATTTTTTTTTTGGTGGTTTAATTCTCTATAGAGTACTGGCTCCCTCTAAAAGCTGCTCTGTTGTTGTTAACTCAAATTTCTTTTGAGATGCTACAATTTAAAAATCATTGGGTAGTGTGTTTCATAGTCAAACATACTGTAATTAATGCCTTTAGTCTGATTTATAACAGTATGTATTTTTCATTTAATTTTAAGAGTTTACCTTGTGCATGGTATCTCTTTTTTCCTTTTCTCTTTAAATACATGTTTCATTTAGTGTCTGCAGATCTTACTTCAGTGCTGACTGTGTGAAATCTTACGTGCTGTGATTTGAATTGTGGCATCATAAATTAAAGTACTGAGAGGTTACCAATTCTATTTTCCTGTCTGGGCAATGTACTGCTGAGAAAGTAAAACAAATTTAACAAATACCGAAATTTAAAATGCATAGGTTTCTGGGCTGTTAACATAATTTTTGAATGTGAGTATTGAAGTTGAGACGTTCTCTTCAGTATATTGATGTTGGAAAATGAAGAGACTGTGTGGTGGCTGAATTTCCATTGACACTTTTTTTGCCATTTCTAGCAGTACTTACTTTAAACATTGAACGTTTCGCCCCTGTTATTTCAACTGTTCCTTGAAAATGGCCATTTCAAATCAATATTAAAAGTACATGTCTCATGCTGGCCTGTCACATGATAATGTAATTTATTTTCACTTTTAAAGTTGCTGATCACAGTGGAAAATAACTTAAAATACATTTTTAGCTACTTTATTATATCTGTAGGTATTTTTACAGCTTAACTCTCTTAAGAGGTGCAAAAGAAGAAACTGGTTTTTCAAGTAGCATTTTATTCCTTGCTTTCAAGTACTATTTTTCCCTTTGCTGTTTATTTAAATAATAATGTTTAGTTCAGAAGTGCTTCTTCTGGGTTTCGTGTATTTGTAGATAAAAAGCATTTAAAGGAGGCTTCGTGACAAAACCAAGTTTTTTGTTTCATGATAAAAACATAGTTTAAAGATGGATTATTAATAGAACCCATATAGATCCAAATTAAAAAATGTAATAGTTACAACTTTGTTTTTGTAATTTATGGAGGAGAAAAATGTTTAGGGACTATTATGAGATACTCAATCAGCATTAAGATGTAGCTTTTCTTTCTGTTACTTCACTGTGAATTTATATATTAATTAGTGTCATAATTTAGTAAATTCTAGGGAATTATTGGACACTTAAAATTACTGGAAGAAAAGGCTCCTTCTTGGACTAACTCCTTGGAATTTCAGTGTTTAAGCAATGTGGAATTTTCAGTGATTTGACTTCATTTAATTTATTTCAGCAAAGTACCCATGAAATAATTTTTAATAAATCAAATTCAAACATATACTGGAACATTTGCCAAGATTATAGGGTAGTATGAGCTACCGCTACCTTATAGACATAATGCTAAAATTCAGAAAAGAAATTTTGTATTATTTTTATTACAGCAGGAAAATATTTTTGTGGAAAATTAGTACTTAAGCAGCCTATTTTTCATTTTCTACAAATGTTGTCATGAGGGAGAGATGTGGACTCACTGATCCTTCCATCATCATTCACCCGTTCTCACCCTTCCTACTCACAGAAATTGATGCCATCTTAGGTTATTCTTACAGAATTCTAAATATTAAATGCTATTGCATGGGTACTGTGGGTCAAAAGCTGTTGATTCTGTTGCTGAAAGGAGTAGAGTTACTCTAAATACTATTTTATTGGAAATATATGAAGCTGAATATCTGAAAGCACTGTTAGGGTATTAGGCTGGTTTTGTTGTGGATTCTGAGAGGCAGGATCTTTCTGTTATTCCAAATGTAACTGGACAGAAGTCACTGCATAGTACATACTCCCTTGTTCTGGCATCTAAACAGCAGCTTAATGTGTGTTCTGTTGCTTACAAGTTATACAGAAAGTGGCATGTCTAATTGAAATTAGAAATAAATTTAGCAAATAGAATTTTATAAATATTCTATGGGTGCAATATCAGAAAGAGGTGAACAGATAAAATAATTTAAAAATGTGATTCTTTAGGGGCATTTTCCAGTCACAACATAGTAACAAAAGTTTGTTAAAGTTCTAACATTATTGAACTCAGTAAATAGTTGTATAAATTTTTCAAATCAGAAATCAAAGGACTGAAGTGACTCCAGGCAGCTGCAGCTGTCTGGGGGAGTGTCCTTTGGTGCAGCCGAGAAGCAGCACAGGAGTGTGTATGAAATAGCTGAGGAAGCAGCTCTGTTATTTTAGAATTAATCTTAAAACAAGGTCACCTTGGAAAGAATTTTATTCTTGTGCTTTAATTAGGTTTATAGGTTGTTGTTTTGTTTTCTTTTTCTTGTTTGTTTGTTTTTTGGGGTTTTTTTTTGGTAGGCTAGAGGTGTAAATAATAAGAAATTAATAATATTTTAAAAACTAAAATAAGCATCTAATATAGATGAAGAGCCCTAGAAAAAAAAATCACTGTTCAGGTCTGCATCATTTAATATTTCCTGGGGTTGTTTATTATACTTTACGTGTTTTAATGTGATATAATTCAAACACTATTTTCCTTGTTATTATAAAATTTTAAATGTGACTTTTGAAATAATAATTTTTGTTATGAAGCTGAATGTCAGAACAGTGGAACTAAATCAGGACTTCTTTGAAATCTGAGGGCAATAAAGCTGCTTTTTGGGCAGTTGATTCCTCCTCTGGGGTTTCTGAGAGGCTGGGTGCTATGAGTAGGCATTTTTAGTCTGGGCATGGTGAGCTCAAACAACTTTCAGAGTAAAGTGTGCATTTTGAGGTATGGGAGGAATAGTTCATTTTCCATTGTGAACTGCCAGGCAAGTCAAATTCCGAAATAAGAGTGTTATAAGTTACACGTAATTTTAAAGTAGTCTGAAAAGCAGCAGCACATTTACATGATCTAGACGTGAGTATAAATATATGGCTTTAAGCAGTGTCCTTTTCTGAACAGAATTAAACCAAGAACCTGTAATCTGTTGTAAGTTCAGCTCAAGGCAGCTTGCTAGAAGTTAAATAACATTAATGTTTTGGTTGGAGCTCGTGTAGAAGAGGTATTATTTTAAACAAAAATGAAGTCTACAGCTATCTGGTTGTGAATGTCTCTCAATTACAGTGGCGTCCGTGGATCTTGGAGCTGAATGAAGATTTGGCTAGAAATTCTCCACATCCTTAGTCTGTGTTTTCCTCTGAATAAGAAACAGCATGTGTGAATTACATTTGCTATAATCCACTCCATGCAGGAGGCTAAAAATTTCTGTGAAAAATGATTATGCACGGTTGAAAACAATTCTGATTGAGGCAGATAGGTGCCTTTTTAGTTTAGCTAGATAGGAATTAGAGATATTTTGAGAGGTGCTGCCGAATGGCCAACATTTTAATATTTAGCTAAACACAAACCTATGAATACGAAGTAACTCTGCCGTTGCAGACAATCACATTCCAACGGTGGTGTAACTTCCTGCATTTAACCGAACATGAAACATTATTCAGTGAAAAGGGAAAATACTCTTTTTCCTGAGTGTGCTACCCAAGCAATTAGAATGAATTGCTACTACTGTAAAGTGGGGAGTTACTGAATGAGATAATCTGTATTTAAGCTTTCCATAATACAAGCCTACGGAATAAAAGCATGTTCTCTTCTGCATCAACTTAAAATATTTTTACAGTTGTAGCTACCAGGTTAATAAAGAGGTTTCTCCTGCTTTCACAAAAACGGAACATTTTTGTGTGTTACGGAAATAAATTTCATTCTAACTTCTGAAAGTGCTGCGATGCTCACAGCGTTTTTAAAGGAGCTACGAGCTCCAAAGACATACCCAGGTCCTCACTTCCCTGTTTCAGTCAAAACAAAGAAACTTTTCCCCATTGCTGCCCAAATATGAAAACTACCAAACTGAAATGATGGCTGTGGGGGCTTTTTCAGGGAAAAAAGTAAAGCTCAGTGGAAAATTATCTATTTGTAAAACTTCTGAACTATGAGTAGTTTTGTAAAACGCAAACAACATTAATAGCTTCCAATATATTACTGATAGACTGGAGTCAGAGTATAGTTAAGACAAAAAATTAATGCTACATATTTAGTGCCTCATTTCCAATTTCACGTTTGACCTTAATGGGGAAATTCAGTCAACTATTATAATTAAAAATTTTCTTGGTTTCTCATTTGGAACTGAGAGAAGGGACTGACTGCATCTTATAGAAGATAAGTAATGTTCTGTGTGCACAAAGTTTAGCTTATTTTTATTTTTTAAGTTAACATTTTGAATAAACTAATGGAATTATACTGTATTCATAATTCCTATTAAAAAAAATAAAAGAAGGGAATTTGTTTTCATTCATATGAAACCACTTATGGGAAAGGTGAAATCCAGTTTGAAAATGTCCAGTTTGGGTTGTTAGCTGAAGAAAATCCTGAAGGAAAAGAAAGTACTGTTTAGCTTCAGATTCCAATTCATGCAGAAATGTTCCTTCTCAGATGTTCCTTTTGAATTAAAAAGGTTAAATTGCAGCTTTGACTGCAATTATCGGTACATCTTGGCTACTACATCAATGAAGGCTGTCATGGGTGAGAGACCACTATCTAAGAATTGGAAAACCTGTTGTGAATAAATCCTACACAAACTCATGTAAAAGAAATGCAGAGAGAAAATATTCATCCTAGTGAAAAAATATAATTTTCGAGGTGCTGTTTCCCTGTCTTCCAGCAAATTAGAGAGGTCAAACTGCTGGCAGCTTGTAAAACAGAACCAGTTAGCCTATGGCCTCACATAAAAATGCAGCAAGTTATATCCCACCTTTGCATTCAAACCAAGAACTAACTGCTGTTTGTGTTTTTAAAAATAGAAGTCTGTTTACTTTGATTAAGCAATCTTGTGAGCTGCAAATATTTTTGACCCTCCTACACTTCTCCCATATTTTTTTTTCTTTTGTGTTGGGTAGAAGTAATGAGTCTCATGGATTGTATTTGGACTGTCAGTGGGATATAATATAATTTACTTTACTGACTGATTCCCTTCCAGACGTCTACATGGTTTGAAAACTGGATTATGGTGTTTAAGATACAAACTTAATGTCTGCCCTTACTTGTCACAGAAAAATACTTGTCAGTTAAGCCACAAACTCATATAAATAAGACTTTGGTCTTAGAGCAACATATTTTTTAACAGATCTTTGAAAGTATGAGTTCAGAAGCTCAGTTTTGCAGAAGTTCTGACTTACATAAGCTCTACATGCCTAATAGGAAAAAGTATTTTTTTAATGGAATTTGTAAAGATAAATAGGAAAAGGGAAATGGGAGATGTGTTACTTCGTTACTGAAAGAACAACTCTAGTGTAAGTGAGAAGAAATAAGCAATGAGTAAATGCATGAGGAATTAGTTGAGTACAGATTTTAGTATAGATGACATTGTTCCTAATATTTAGTCAAAGTAGAATTTACTTAACATGTACTACATTAAAGCTGTGACTTTTAAATAATACAAAATATAGTCATACCTTATCTAGGCATTTCTCTAAGTGTTTTGTAAAAACAGACAGAAATAGTATAGTTAAGTGATTGCATGTCTTTTTCACTCTTCTCGCTTTTTTTATTTTTAAGTATTAACTTCTGCTTGATTAGAACTGATCTATACTTTAACAGTGCATTAAATATGCCATGCAATTTCTACCACCCTCAAGAAAGAAACCCACCAGTTGGCTGACTGTACCAACATTTTAACAAAATACTGATTTCGGAGTGTTTCTGCTATTACATTTACTCCATCTCTCCATGGCACTGTCTCCTGTGTGGCAGAAAGATGCTTATGATTAAAAGACCCAGAAAATCAGTCAAACATTAATTTTGCTTTATTCTGTGAAAGTTTTCTTCTCATTTGCATTGGATATTCTGGCACGTTCTTAGTGACCTAAAAAAAAATATGTGATTCAACCACACTTAGGAAATTTATTGTGTTTCTTTAATGATCTAGAACAGCAGGAACACATCCATGTGTTAATCTAAATAACCCAGCCATGGTGTCAGGAAGACTTGGATCAGCATTGTTGCCTGAATTAAGGTCCCTTGACCTGCTGTGGTTCCCCTGGTTCAGTAGCTCTGCCACCCTCCAAGCATTTGAGTTGATATTTCTCAAATAAAGAGATGTCCTGAATAGCATCTGATTGCACCCACCCAGTGGAAGGGTTTCAGCTGGGCAGTGCAATGCTCAATGTTTGATCCCTCTGGAGGTTCTTGAGCTTGAGGCTCTTGGAGTGTTGCAGGGAGTTTTCTGGCAGCTCAGAGAGTCTGTAAGTGACACCTCTTGGTGCTCTAGGACCAGGGAGGGAAGTTAAAATGGTTACCTTGATTAAAACAGAGACAATATTAAAAGACAGTGAGGGAAGGCATCTGCTGTATGGCAAATGGGACTGTGCTAAAGCATGTATAGACCAAAGTACGTAAAGACCATATATAAAATTGCTGGACCAAAAAAAATTGTTTTCAGCAGAACATACTTCCCTCCATGACATGAAGGAATAACCCAGGATTTTGGCTTAACCCTGGATTCCTACAATTTTTTTTTTTTTGCTGTTAGGGATTATTAGTGAAAGCTGGAGAGTGCCTGTAAAGGGTGAGGCATGGATTGGTGGGGCAAGGACCACACTTTGCTGGTTGAGAGGGGTAAAAAACCAAGATGGGAAGACAATGGCATGGTATCAGGGCCTTGTTGACCAGCTGATACAGAGAGCACTGAAAGAGGAGAATATGTATGTCAACACAAGCAGCCCATCTTCAGATTTACATTTCCAAAGTTATGAATGCAGGCTTTTGTGACTCTAAATGTTGTTTAATGCAGTTTTTGTGTGTAGTTTTATTTGTTTTGTGTTGTGGTAGCACTCAAGGAGCCCGGTTATGGACATGGTGGCTTCATGCAGGTGGGAAGAGAGACCCTGCTCCACAAGGTTTGTACCCTGAGCTCTGGCATGGACCAAATGTTATGTGCAGAAGTTCCTTTTTGAGAGGGTGGGTGAGCTCGTGTGGCTCACATTGAGCAAAATGGGATGAGCCAGCAGGGGTTTGTCCCTAAGATCAAGCTGAACTTCAACCCTTGCTGCTGTGGCAGTGAATTCTAATGGGCTTCTCCTTATTTCCACGTTACAGACCTGTGCTGGCTTCGAAGGACTGGAGCCCAAATTGTTCTGCATCCAAGTTTGCTAGTGAGGAAGAGCTTTTTCATTTTTAGGATAGCATCTTGTTGAAATTAGGAAATCCATGCCTGCTACCTGTTGTTAGTGGCAGTGCTGTTTCCTGTCATATGTCATGAACACAGGGAATGCAAGTTCAAGCGCATCAAATTAAGGAAATAATTTTTTATGTAGAAGTTACGGTGATGTTCAGCACCAAAGACCTCTTCAGTGCAATGTATGAATTTTATTTATTCAGCTTTTTTAGATTTAGCTGCAGAACTGTCCTGCTGCATCTCCAGAATCTGCTCAGGAAATTTTGAAAAGTGTTCAAGGAAAACTATGCAGCTTACTTTCTTAAACTGTAAATATTGCTGAGATACTGCATCTGGAAAAAGGACCAATTCCTGGTTTTAAACACGTGTATTTCTAGAAGCCAAATGTCTGACTATTCTTATACAAATTAGGATTTCTCATAACTTTTTTTTTAATTGTTCAGGGTGATTTGAAGAAAGTAATAGAATTAAATATTTTCCTTCTTAAAAAAAAAAGGAAAAAAAAACGAAACAAGACTGAGGTTTTAAAAAAAAATGTTTTTCATTAAGAAACCCCCCTAGAAATATGGACTGGGAAAACCAATGGCTGCAGTGGTTCTGCAACATATTTTCTCCTCAACTTCCCACTAAGAAATAAGGCAGACTTGAAACATTTTCCTTACTCTGTAATATTTCCGGTGGCATCTCATTTCTTCACCCTTCTGCTGTGTTATTTCTTCTAAATAATATTTTGTAGTTAAGATAAAGGTTTGATGCTTCTTACATGCATCCTCATATTGTTTTGGGTAAGTTGTATAAATTTTTGCACTGTGCAGAGTGTATAGTTTATTTAAATACAGATTGTAGACTAAAACATTTTGATTTTCAGTACATTATGGTTAGAAGGATCAAACCTCTCTGTCTGAGTTTGGTGGGCTTAGGCTGTATCTTTTACTATCTTATTTTTTATTATTTTTTTATAATGTACAAGGTTGGGGTTTACAAATACAGTTCATCCTTTAAACTCATATTAATGGATGAGCAAACTGTTGATTCTGTGTTAAATTTACTTTTGTGTCCCTTAGCCCTGAAGATGACCTTCAAGAAAACTATCTATTTAAATATTATTCTTAATGTAAGTGCAAAAGGCACTTAAATTCAGAACAGGTAGGTATTAGTAAGTTGGATAGAGGATGTATTTAAAAAGAAAATGAAATTATTCCTTTAAATAAATGCAATCAAACATTTATTAGTACTCCTGCTATTATTTGCATCTCTCAAATAATTTTTTTTTCCTTTAAAGTCTGTGCATAATATTGCAAAACGCTTTTGGGTAGCAGGTGCAGTTAACCACATCACAGAATTCCAGTTCTATATTTATAGCAGGAGTTTTCCTAGTTAAAATTATACTTTGCAAACTGTTTAAATTTTAAACTAATATTTTTCTTCTAATGAGCAGTTGGGAAACTTTTCCATCACAAAGCATAATATCCCGTGAAAAATACCTGTGTAACACAATGTTTCTGAAGCAAAACAATTGCCAAGTATCCCTGCTGCACCTCCAAGCAAAGAAATTGCTGATACTACAGGTAGTTCTATAGAAATGCAGTGTGATGTGATCACCAGCTTATTCTTAGTTATTAAGAAGAGGTTCTGTAATTTATTTTAATTTATACAGGACATAATTTTTGGTTGAAAAGATTAGATAGTTTAAAAAAACCTGACAAAGTAGCCTTCATAGTTCAACACTAAAAAATAAAATAAACTGTATAAGGCTCTCTTAATATAAAAGATCTTCAAGCTAAATAACAGACATAAGTGCCAATTGGTGATTTAATTTTGAATTTATTTAAACCAAGAGTACAAAGTTGCTGTGGTGCCTCCTTAAACTAAGGGTTGTGAGCTGCCCCCATTGCTGTAGCCAGGAGCCTTCACAGGCTCATGATCCCAATTTTGCTGTTGTTTCCTCCTGAGCCTTCACCTCCAAGCCTGGGAATTCTTACTTGTGTGCCATAGCACTGGGGAATTCAGTACAAGAGCACTCTTACCCATTTCCATGTTTTTTGGGGCTGAAAAATATCATCCTGGGTCTGCTTTAATCTATCCTACTGACAGAAACATGCAGTATTTCAGATCTAGTAAATTGGAAAGAAAAATTTTACCAAGTCAACAGCAAAAATATATCTAGGACAGTATTTAACATGTAGTTTTCATCCAGCGTGTCATGGCCTGTTGGATAAATTTTTATTTTATGGACTGGCTGGGTTTGTCTTATCTCCAGCTTGGTTTTTTTTTATAATGTACATGATAAAATCATGAAAATATATACATATATGTCTGTGATTTAATCAGGGTCATTAGGAAATACACAAAATGTCAAGGCAGACAAAACTACAGAACTATGTGGAACTGTTGTAAAAAAAAAATAAAATAAGTAAATATAAATAGAAGTTTTACATATAAATATATGCAAATATATTTATTTGTATATAATATAGAATATTGTTTATATTTTATAAATACAAAATATTATTAATATTTTATAAATATATGTAAAAGTAAATATATGCCCATGGTGCCTCCAAAGTGTGTGGTTAATAAAGCTTGTAGTAAGTTACCTCTGTACCAAAAGAAATTTATCCCAAACTGACTTGTATATATACCAAACCAAGTTGTATGTAGTTCCAGCTTTTTTTTAGCTGCAAGGGAAAGAAAAGATGAAGTATTTTTTCCCTCTGTCCTTTATGCTTTATAAAACATTTACACATAAAATAATTTATGTCAACCCATGGATTACTGATTCATTATTATTATTTTTTTAAAGGCTTTTGAATGTGAAGGTTCAGGTTTCTAGTGTTAAGCCACTGCTAGAAACTGTCTATTGCTGTGGACCATATTTGATCAAAAGGAATTATTACCTGTTTCTACTTTTGGTTGCATTTATGTCAGGATAAAATAGTTCACAAATACCACTTGAAATAGATATTTTTCTTAGTGAGCTCACTTGAATTTACACAGGCCAGGGCTGAAATCTCAGCTCCAGTGACTTTAAACTCCCATCAAATTCCTTGGGATCCAGAATTCTTTCAAGAAGTGTACTTCAGGCAAAAAAATATTGACATTTCCTTCAGGTTTCCAGACTTTTGATGTTCATTGAAAAAAAGTGTAATCACATTTGCTAACATGTCTACTGTTACCTTAAACTAGATTATACTTTGTCATTATGTCCTGTGTTTCTTGAAAGAAATCCATGTAAAAATATGATATTTTCAGACTGCTTTAGCTTTTAATAGAAATATGTGCATAAAGCTTCAGATATGCAAAAGTAGAATTCTGAAGGGTTGGATTATTTTGAAATGACCTGTGAAAATAGGGGGAGGGAAAGAATAATTTGTACATCTCATTTGCTGATCGCCATTAAAATAATTTTGTCCAAAGGTAATGTGCCTTAGAGTATTTGAAATGAAACACACTAATGCAAGAGGATATCTAAGGTGAAAGATGTTTGTGTAATGCTAAACATAACCAAAGAAGCTGTGGTTTCAGTAAAGGTACCATGCTCTATTTTATCAAGTGCCAGAAGTTGCATAATGAAAGTCTTTCAGTTTAAAAAAAAATGTAAGTAAAGAAAACACAAAAATGCCACCCAGCTGGTAGAGATCTTCCTAATTTTTACCTGATTGTATTTCTGAAGAAATATGGCAGGGCCCTCGTAAATTTTCAACATGAACTGCATTTTTGTTGCCAATTTCCATATCCTTTTAAAAGTGCTGAAGCGTGCATTTGCTATTTATGTTTGCAGTAGACTGAGTACACTTTTACTATTTGTGGTTTCAGAAATTGGAAACAACCAAACAGTGGTGCTATGGTCTAAAAAAATAAATTTTAAACAGCTGTGGGACAGTATTTTTAGAATGGTAGGAGTCCTTCTGAAGACAGACTGGTAACTGTGTCTCTGCACACAGGAAAGCTGCAGAGGGGATGGCAGCAAATCCAAATTGTGTTGACTTCACACCTTTGGCAACATTGTCTGGGATAATCAGACTCTGGGACAAATCGAGTTATTTGCAGGGATAACCCCCTCATTGTATTTTCATGCTACCCCTATGGAGTGATTTTAAACAGTTCTTGTATCATATTGTGTATATCCAGTTAACTATTCCTTATAAATGTTGCACAGGATATGTAATTAACTATAATCTTATCTGTAGAGGTAATAAAAGGTTGTAGAAGACAGAAAATCAGTGTTATAATTCTTGTTAATATTGGCATGCCAGTTCTATTTGTTCCCTAAATATCCTGTATAGTGAATTATTTATCCAGCTATAGCAATGTTTAATACTTTTAGTAATTTGATTAAAATAGATATGTGTAGTTTCTTCGCCACTTGAATGGTGAATGTGGTCCTGCCACAGATGATACCATACTACTCTTTGGATATAGTGCTCTGGAAATAACCAGTCATTCCTGTTTGTCCTAGTTTACAAAAAAACCTCCACCTTTTAATATTTTTGTATTGCAACATTTCAGAAATAACAGAAGTTTTGCTTTTACTCATTCCAAGTAATTAATTAAATTACATAATTAGTTTAGATTATAAACCTGGAAAGTATCCAAAATGATCACGTGGTTTAACCCTCTGTATAAGTGTGTCCTTGTAATGTGGCAGCTCCTTTGTGGAGGCTGATGACTTTGGTAACTTAAATCATAATGTGTACCATGGTTTGCTAATTTAATTAATTGCTACTTTTGATTTTAGCAGCAGCCAGTTGTTGATCCTGGAGCTTTTGATCTAGCCTTTCATTGATGTTTAGTGTAATTAATATAAATTTAAAATCAAAGGAATTCTGACTTAGAACAGGTTTTTTAATTTCAATTCTTCCTAGAACTCAAATTATATAACCATTTCAAATGTTGCAAAATAATTTTCCGATGAACAGAAGAAATACAGTTACACTTCCAGTCTCAGTGATGACATTGAGTTCTGTTCCTGTCATTGTGCTGTGCTGGCTGCTGGGAGCACTTTTTGCCCTCATCTTGCAGCCTCGGGGGTTATTTTACTTTTTTGTTTGTAGTGCTGAATCATGTGAAGCTGTTGGCTTTTGGATCCAGCCTTCCTGCTTTGATTTCAGGTGAACATTCCAGGATGGTTTGGGTTGAAAGGGACCTTAGAGATCATTGTGTCCAACCCCCTGCCTTGGGCAGGGACATCTTCCACTGGACCAGGTTGTTCCAAGGCCCATCCGTCCTGGCCTTGGACAATCCCAGGGGTGGGATATTTGCATTTCAATGCAAGTTCTACACTAATAATTTATCTGAACATATGATCTTTTTGTTGTATTTTGGGATCCACCAGAAAATGTAGTAGTTTTTATGGCATAATTATATTTAAATATACAAGTAGCAAGTAGTGATTGTGTTAAAATAGTCATGTGCATGATTACACGCAGCCAGGAGTAAAAATAAAGCATATGACAGTTACTCTGTGAGGTTGTGAATTACCTTACTGTAATAAAATACAAAATACTCTAACAAAAAAAAAAAAAAAGTCTTTTTTTTAAATGTTTAGGTCAATTTAATATTAGTTTCAAATTCAGACTATGAATGGCACTTCATCTGAGGTCCAGGAAATACACTGTGTGTTCAATGAATATTTGCTGTCTGTACATGATCAAAGGATCAGTGAATTCTTTTACTTTTTCTCTTTAAGAAGTAGAGAAAGATACAGTACTCCCTCATCTGAGTTACAGCACTTTATTAGAGTTACTTTTCTGAAAAGTTTCTCTGAGTACTTTCTTGGAGGTAACAATTCTATGTTCAAAAGTGTTTTAGATGGAAAGGGATAAACTGGGAGTGGGATTAGGTAGTGTCTTGTTTCCATCATAGTTTTGTTGAATCACCACTAAACACTGATAAAATAGTTTCTTTCTACATGGCCCTCAGACAGTGCATGCATTATTTGCATCTTCTGCCTATCAAAGAACTCTGCTGCACAAAATAATATTTTAGAAATAAAATTGACAATTTTGTGTTGTATTTCCTTTTTCAATGAACCTTCTGATTCAGGTACATTAAACCCTTATTGTTATCTCAAAACGATTAAAATTAAAAAAGCCCTAATTTTTTAAAATTATGTTATCTATCACAAGGGTAGGTATGTATGTCTGTATATCTATGCAAATACATACAGACATGCTACTGAGATGTCAATAAGTTTAAATGAAAGGTGTTGTAACAGTACATTAGAAATAAAACATAAGGAATGTTTTAATTAAAAGAGAATATTAATTATTCACAAATAGAAAATAAGTAATGAAAAGGATCCATAAAATATTTTTGATAGTAGTTAATGTCAATAATGGTTTTCCATAAAAGTGAAAACCATGTTTAGTATCAAGCAGATATTTGCTGTACCAGCCCTAGAGCTGGTTTTGACAAAATGTTTTCGCTGCCTTTTCAGGAAATTTTATTAATGCAATTTTCATGACCTTTCGGATGGTCAAATAGAAAAATATAGATTTTGGGGAGATTAATTTCAGAACAGCTGTGTTTTGGCTGCTCTTTGAATTATGTTAATTTGTGCTCAGACTTGAATGCCAAAATCCAGACATTCTTGAATTCTGTGGACCGACAACTCAAGTTAGATCTTGAGTTAGAAACATCTTTTAAAAATGGCAGTGCTCCTCCTGTGTGAAAGGAATAGGTGTTAATAGATACTTTAAAGAAATAACTATTTCTTTAGTATTTTCAGTAAATTGGTAAATGCCCTAGTTTAGAAGAAATATTAAAAATTAAATATACTCAAATATAGCAAAACCAACTTTACTGTTGATGTGGCATTTCTGTTGTGTAAGGTTCTATTTGACAGGGTTTAAGTCATCTTATACTCTGATTGTTTTATCATGTCACTGCTTCAAAAGAAAGATTTACACTAACTCAGCAGAAACTCTACTACTGTTTATATAATATATTCTCTACTCCTAATTATAATTGCCAATTAGTTGCATAGCTCATATTTAGATTTCTGTCAGAGAGAAGTGGTATGTTAATAGGATGTGTATATTTTAGATTAATGTATGAATATCAGTTACTATTCAAGGTAATGCGTATGAAAAATGGATTTTATTCCGTAATTACAGATAAGGCAGAACTGCAGCAGTTTGCCAGATGTGTGATCCTGACAGTGACCCTTCACTTGGATTAGGTGTTAAAATTTGACTCCCTGTGTTTGCCAATGAGGTGTTCTGATCCTACAGCTCAGCTCATCTGATTTGGTCTGGGTCTGCGTTCAGATTAGGCACGAAGCTGACCCCTACTTCTCTCTTTGTAAAGAATTGATTATCTCATATTATGTTATATTCACATGCTTTTCAGTATTGAAGCAAATCTTATCCCACATCCTGGTTTCAGGTCCTAAGAAAGAAATTGCTTCTTTTTAGAGAATGTAATGATAAAAAAATATATATATAATTGCTGTTTTTCAGGGAATCTTAAGCTTGAATCTACCAAGTCATGGTGATCTCAAAGTGGACTTTATTTGTGCATATATTCTGGGATCTGTGGTACGACTTTTGTCCTATCCAAATGGGTAGATTCATAAATGTGTTTATTCTTGGCACAATCTGATGAGTGCTAATCTGTAGGGGGGTTAACCACAGTTTTTTAGGGTTTTTTAAGGGCCATATGTTGGTCCCTACTCATTAAATACAAAGCATTCTATGAAGTCAAAAAACTTATCTCTAAATTCTGAAAGATATTTTAATCTTGCCTTTTTGAAAGGGTCTCAGCTTTAAGGACCTCAGTTAGACCCACCATCGTTTCTTCTGGAAGGAGTGCTGTTTTCTTTGGTCCAGAGGACTTCCTCTTTAAATTTCTGAGCTTTGACCAGTTAAAATGTCTTTGTGTGGTCTGATGCCTGAGGGTTTGGAGAGAAAAAAAAACAAAACCCAAAAAAACCCCAAACCTTTGCCCTTTTTTTTTTTCATAGAAATAGCAACTATAGACATCGCTTTTTCATTCCCATCTTTTTAGTTACTTGTAATTTTTACCCAGATACCTGATCATAAATGGGAGTTTCAGGATCATTTTTCATAGCAAACAATTCTTCTTGGCTTAAATGAATACCTGGTATGATAACAGCAAAAATGAGAGAAACCTTTAAAGCGCAGCAGTGTTTCTATAGTTACATCAAAGCCTTGATTGAATGTTTGAAACCAAATTGTAATTTGATTTGTGATTAGATTGGGTGAGATAGGGTCCTGTCTTCCTCAGTTCTAAAAAGCAGATGAACCAACCTCCCTGCCCAACTTTCCCTCCTCCAGACATCTCCCTGGTGAACACCCCTGAGCACGGCTTGTGGTTTGGTACTGGAGTGCAGGAGCAGAAATCACAGAATCTTTTAGCTTGGAAAAGACCTTTAAATCCCCAAGTCCAACCTCTAACCCACCACTGCCAACTTTGTCACTGATGTCCCCAAGTGCCTTGTGCAGGCTCCTGACCCTGCACCCAACTTCCCGTGGTGATCAGGCTGCAGCCTTACACAGGTAGTAATTGATACACTGAGATAATTAGTGACAAAGGACAAGGTGAAACAAGCAAAAGAAGGCCATATTCCCATGGGAAAGGTCCCTGATCTTGGTCTTTGAAATATTTTCCCTACTAAGATTTTCAAATACAGTAGAAATTGTGTGCTTCAGATCTCAGGTTAAGATGTCTGCATTTATCTGTCCTTGAGTAGGTGTCCCTATGTCAGCATTGCTGGTGATTTTTGTAATTTTGGCTAAATCTTTCAGCTGTGCCTGTCACACTTTGTCTGTATCTCTAAAGTAACTTCATATGTACATGAAAAGCACAACTTAAAAATTAGATGGTGTGTGACACTCATGCTTTATAACTTAGAGAAAACATCAAAGTGTGATTAAGAGACATAATTATTTACTTTTATTACTGAACACTGAAATTCTCTTTCATGCAGGGTGGTTGTAACTAAGGTTTCCATTCTGGCATGGTGTGCTAGGAGGTGGAGATTATGCAGCTACGCTGTCTTACTAATGGCAATTAAGATCATTGACATATTTAAACCATATTTTAATTGTGCTAAGGAGAGAGGATGGCACTTGGAAAAGTACAAATATTGGGTCATGCTCTGGATCTCTGAGAAGATCTTTATGGCAACAGATACTGCTGGGCACTAGAGCTGACAAGATGGGAATCACTTTCATCTGCTTTGTAGCAGTGATGTTTTTAATCAGAACATTACTGAAGGTGAAAAATAAAAAAAAATGGTTACATAGCAGGAATGTAAAAGGAGTCTTTAGAATAGTTTGTGATTTTATACTGAATTTGGGGGCTTTTTGCATCCCTTAATAGCCTTACTAATTAGTCACATGGCCCATTTCCAAAACTTTGATTGAAATAAATTAGGTGACTTGAATGATCATTGAGTACTTAGAGAGGTTGATTTAGGTGAAGCAGGATTTGTATGGAGAGGTGATTTATTACAGCTGATTACAAATGAGAAGCTTTTGAATGTTTAAGTTCTTCAGGCCTTCTCTGGGTGATGATACATGGTGAGTGATGCAGATTATGGGCTGAGGATAAAGATCTCCTTGAAGAACTGTTCTGAGTTTATCTGGGATCAGGAATGTGAGCAACAGACTTCTATCCTTCTTTTCTCCCTTTCCCCCTTTAAAATTTTTGATGCTCTAATATTTTTCATTCCTTCAGGCTGCAACAAGTTTTACGGATCTGCATCTACAAGATGAACTTCTAACATATCAAGGGTTACCATAAACATTTATGCAAAATTGCTCCAAATCTACATCTCTGAACTAAATCTCACAACCTCTTTAGGGCAGCTCTCAGAGGCTCCTGCGCTGCTCTGGCTGTGCTTGTGTGCCTGGAACAGCTCACCAGCACTTTCTTTATGACCCTCCCCATAGACCCTGGCTTTGCTTCCTACCCTGCCACTGTTCAATTCTGCTGCTTTCCCTGCCTGGGAGGAGTTCTGCTTTCACAGCAGTGATTTTGCTTTAGATATGGAAGTGGATCTGAGATTACTGGTGTGTGAGAGCTTCAACTGAGTAATTTGTTGTCACCTTTGTAGCAATCAGAATCAATGATTATGGTTGTGGACAAGCTTGGAAATTTTGTTTTTGATGCATATTGACATTTGATCAGGAAAAGTACTCTCCAGCAATATTTTGTATTTTTATGGGTTTTTTATGAGTTTGTCTTTACTGGAAATTATTTAATTAATAGTTTTAGCATCTTTGTGATTTAATGGAAATGCCCTTCAAAACTTGACACCTTGGAAGTCTTGCAATGGCTTCTGAAATAGTCCAGGGAAAAACTTGCTTCACAGAAATCAGCAGCTTTACTAACTGTCACTTCAAAAGACATTACCAGAGGAAGAAAAGGGAGATTAGCTCTAAGCTGTGCACAGATAACACTTTTAGCTTTGTAAGGACTTTGCTGCTCAGGTAAAGTTTAATACAGAAGCATTGCCAATATGAAATTTGGAATGGTCACCCATTGCTGGGGATACACAGAGTCATTTTCAGGCAACCAATGCACCACCAAGAGTACAATCAACACACCTCTCTAAGTATGGGTTTGCTTTGGGTGATTACATGGTTCATAATGAAAGTTTACTTAGGGAAGAAAGTGTCACTTTAAAGAAAATATTGAAATACACTTAAAGTACATTTAAATTTAAAGACACTGTCAGATAAAAATGAGCAGAGCAGATGGATCTGAAATGATAGCATTGGAGATGTTATTTGAGAAAAGATAATTCTTGAAGCTGGGGTAGACACAGTCTTTTTGAGGAACACCAAAATGTCTCCTCTGTAGTAAATTACACCTGTGATATTAGTCCCAAACTTAATTGCTCACCATTATGATTTATTTTTATTTCCTCTGCTTAAAAAATAGTACATTGATTATTGATTCGTTTTTAGAACCCTAATGGTTCTCTGTGTTCTTTAAAATAGTGTCTTCATCAGAAAAGGAAATTGAATCTAACTTTCAGTCAAGCTTTTTACTGCATTTTGTATGTGAAATTTTCCACCAAGAGTTCTCAAGTCTTAGAATTGGTACAGAACCTGCCCCTTTGATTTGTAAATCTGTGATGTTTAGTAAGTACCAGTAGGAGTTTGCAATTAAGGAGCTTATAAGATGCAACTGTGGGGGTAGAGTGAATTGCCTTTTTCCAGTGCTGGTGCCTCTCATGGGCAGCAGTGCAATGTGAACAGTTCTATTGCCAGTGATCAGTTGACCTGTTGAGAGGGGTCTGTTGAGTTCTTCTGTTCTCGTGAGCAATTATTAAGAGCACAAACTCTTTTGCTGAAAATAAGAGTGTAAAAAAGGGCCACTAAAATCTTGTTGGTCTTGCATGGTCTATATTTGGAAAAAGAAAAATGTTTTGGAAAATTGATGTAACTAGTAATTTATTCTGTTTTCCTTATTTTTACGTGATTGTTGAAAAATAATTTCGTTTAATTTTACAGTACTAATACCATTGCTCACCTCTAATTTAATTATCTTATTAAAAACTGCAATTGAAATATTAGATAAAATCATTACTCTTCGCTAATCTTTTATAGAATGGGAAAGATATTATTTTCAGTACGTAGTCTTTTGAGTAAGAGGTAGTAGCTGTCATGAACTGTGAATTAAAAAAAAAACCCTCTCTGTAATGACAGACAGGCAATATAAAAATAAGAATAGTAGCATCATTTAGTAACTGCAGAATTCATAATAGTTCACCCATAAGCTGGTTCAGTTGAAGTATCTGAAAGTTCTGTGCAGTGTACTTTGAACTTTTGAAATCTGTGGAAATCAAATAATTAAAAGTAGGATTAAGTGTTTGTAATAAAGACACGCTTGGCTTGGTTTTCTACAGCAGCATTTCCTTAGCTTCTGTGCTGAAAAGGAGTAAATTATTTTATCAGTAGTTGTTTTTCAGATAATTTGTCTTTTTCAGATAATTTTCAACCTCTTAGTTGACAGAATTCTAAGAAATGCTGAAATCCCCTCTTCCCCAGGGAAAAAGAAGCACAGCGCAGAAAGACCCAAAAAGCTGTTCATTACTGAAGCTAAATTACAGGCAACAGGAAAACCCACCATAATTCACTTACATATGCAAAAAGTTTTGTTTTCACCACCTAAAATAATATTTTTAGTTTCCAGTTCTGCTATGCTCTGCAAAACCCACCAATTTTGTTCTCATCCATTTTATAGAAATGCTTTACATCAAGAGTTTTGTTTATAGAAATCTGATTTTAGAGTAGATTGAAAGTGCATACTTGGATATGTGAGTTTGCTCTCCTTTTTTTTGTTTGGTTTAGAACATTTGGTCTATGGTAAAAATGTAAAATTAGTTTAATTTTAAGTATACCAAGAACTGAATTTGTGCTAACCAGGTCATTCTTGGTAAGGGAAGCAAAGCGTGGCACAGGGATAAATAACTAACAGGCCTGTACAGTTTATTATTTAAAACTAAAACCACAGACAAACAAATCTTCGTATTTATTTAGATTTACAACATTTTTAGCATTAAATAGTTGGGGTTTTTTAAGTGCAGTTTTTCAAATTAATTTCTGCAAATATTTCCAATTCCTAGTAAGTTCTGATTTTCAAGCTCAAATGAATGTTCTTCCAAACCTTCAGCTTACAGAGAAAATTTTTAAAAATTAGGCTGGTTAGGAAGTGATAGATATCATCTCTAGTGTGTACTTTTGCCAAGGAGAAGTCTCATTCTTGAGAGATTTTACAGCTTCTCTGAAGGCAAATATAAAAAATGAAAGGCCTATAGAGGCCAAGTAAGAAAGTTGCTTGATAACATGAAACAAATACATTCATTTAATTGTTGTTATTACTAAATTATTATTTGCTCTCTGACCCAAAAGACCTGAAGTAAAATAAAATTTAACCTTTCTTTGATTTCCTGAATGGCTTGGAAACTGATTCTTTGACTGTGTAACAAAGCGTGACACTTTGCCACGTTTTGTTTTTGCAAGAAGTTAACAAAATACTATATATTTTTCAGTAAAATGTGTGAGAGCTGACAGAATTTGCCACCATGAAAACTATTTTTGGCAACTTCTGCTTATAGCTCTCGAAGTAAGAACTAATAACATACTTTATTTACAGAAGTTCTTCAATCAAGCTGATTAAAAACAGATTTCTTACTACATACTTGCCCTGTGCATTATTGACTGAAGAAAGATATAATTTTACATCTTTGTAGCAGTGATTTTAATTTTTTTTTTGTGTCTTCTCAGGAGCATGGAAGTAAATTCAAAAGTTATAGAACAGTTAAAAATCAGCTACTTCAGTAGCAGACATGTTTAAGTTTGCAGAAGATTATTATGTCATTTTTCAAGCAAGGTATGAAGAATAATTTGTAATCACTCGTTAGTGCTCCTAATATAAATTTCACTGATGTACGTAGGGCTGGAAAGAGATAATAATTTGTTTTTCCTCTTTTAAATACCCTTTTATCATGCATGGACACTCAAACTCATCTTGTCCTTTAGCTGTGTAAGCAGAGTTGGAGAATAAAAGATTACCTTAACGATCATCTTGTTCCACCCCCTGCCATGGGCAGGGAAACCTTCCACTATTCCAGGTTGCTCCAAGCCCCATCCTGTGACTGTGGTCACAAGGGTTTTCAGGATGAAGAAGAGATGAGAATGTTGACTCTATGATCAGAAGGCTTGATTTATTATTTTATGATATATGTTACATTAGGACTATACTAAAAAGCAATAGAAAGGAAAAGGTTTCTTCAGCAGCTAGCTAAGCTAAGAATAGAAAAGAATGAATAACAAAGATCTGTGTCTCAGACAGAGCAAGAGCCAGCTCTGCCATGAGTGGTCAGGAAATCTAAACACCCACAGGAGACCAATCACCTGTTTCATTCTACAGCAGCAGATAACCATTGTTTACTTTGGTTGCTGAACTGCAGCTTGTCACAAGGAAAAATCCTAAGAAAGGATTTTTCATGAAAGATGTCTGCGACACCATCCAACCTGGCCTTGGGCACTTCCAGGGATGGAGCAGCCACAGCTTCCCTGGGTGACCTGTGCCAGGGCCTCACCACCCTCACAGGGAAGAATTTCTCCTTCATATCTAAACCTGCTCTCTTTTAGTTTAAAGCCATTCCCCCTTGTCCTGGCACTCCATCCCTTTTCCAGAGTCCTTTCCTAGCTCTCTTGTACCCCCTTTAGGTACTGGAAGGTGCTCTGAGGCCACCATGGAGCCTTCCCTTCTCCATGCTGAACAATCCAAACTCTCTCAGGCTATCCTAATAGGAAAGAGGTTCCATCCCTTTAATCATCTCCATGGCCTCCTCTGGCCTTGCTCTAGAGCATCATGGAGTTTTAAGAATATGTAGAGATTGAGAAGTGACACCATGAAGTGGTCATTTATCTTCATTAAATCTATGCTGAAGCAGAGTAAGCAAAACTTGTGCCTTTACCCCCTTTGAGAGTTTCCCTTTTCAAATTTGATGGTGAGGGCTGGGGAAGGAGCCGCTCCATTTTTTGCATTGCTGTTGTTGTAGGAAAGGCCAGGAAGGATGTAGTAATTTTATTATTTAAAAACACTATCCAAATTTTGAGGATATCCACCTGACATGAGTGAATTTAAAGCCCTTTGTCACCCTTGTGAAGAGTTCTCCCAGGTGCCTGCCAGCCTGTGGCTTAGGATGTGGGATATGAGGCAGGGGAAGCAGGCAGGCTATGCAAAATGGGCAGGCACTGGGGCTGCCTGTTATCACCCTGTGGTCCTTGCATACATTTTGGGTGGTTGACCTCCGTGGCTTGTCCTCCAGTGACATGGCAACTCAATATTGTCAGTGCTGTTGGTGGCCAAAAGTAAATTCTCTAGGCCAGGTTAGGGAGAAGGTGTAGAGTCTTGGGTTTGAGGCATTTCTAAAGGTCTTTCATCAGGTTTAGTCTTATGAGTAGGAACCTCTTGGTTTTTTGTGCTTTTTCTTTTCTTTCACATTTAAGGTAGTTCTCTCTCAAGAGTCTCTTATTAACTATTAATCAGTAGTAACTGTATTACAAAAAGAATATGCTTCTATGCTTCTGTAACATCTTCAAAAGGCTTTTCCTAAAATTTTAGTGACTTTTTCCAGAATATAAGATAATAGGGCAAAACTTGTAGTAGATATCCAGTCACTTGCCATTTCAGCAGTTTGATATTTGAAGGCAGTTTTATTTTGATTATTCCTCAGTAATTACTCTTTACTAAAGTGCTTTAGAGTGGAAGAATTTAAATGTAGTAAGGAAAAAACTGTTCTTTGTCCTAGTCAGGGTGTAAACCTCTTAATGATCATAAAAAGGTTTTGAGCATTTGTAGTGGCATTTTCATGTTTGGTTTTTTTTTCACCATATGACATGTAATTGGATTTGTGGAGTAGGTGCTTATGAAAACAATTAAATTTCTGAACATTTCTGAACATTGTTTCAGGTGAAAAGGGAGAAGGTTGACAGGAAAAGAAAAAAAAAAAAAAAAGAGTTTTCTTTGCCTGAAAGCTGATTTTGAAAAGTTTAATCCTTGCAGGCAGTGTGAGCCCTGCTGCCTGATTGATTTTCTTCTGAGAATGGTGTCTGAGTCCCAGTGGTGCAAGGGGGTATTTTGGTGACAGGATTGCAGCCTGTAGCTCTGGCTGGCACACAGAGATCTTTCCAGTGGCATTTCCCACTTCCTTTCCCAAACTACAAATTTTCTCCTGCATTTCCTGAGAGGGCAGCACAGACTCCGTTGTCTCACCCCCAGTGATACCATTGCCTAAAAATCATGTTACAGCTCATTTATTTTAGCAATGAGCATTCTGCAAATGAACATGTGTGACACCACATGAGTTTCCCTATGCAAAGGTTGTATTTTAAAGCAAAACAAAATTTTGAATAATCTTAGGAGTCTTCAGAAAGCTGAAAGGGGCAGGGGAAGCTTCTTGTGCTAAGTAAAGACCAACCACACACAAATGGTCTTCAGGGCATATGAACTTATTGTGTTCTTCACTGAGGGCTTTAAAAAAAGTTTCTCAAGAACTTTTAACATCTCCCCTGAATCATATTTGCTGTGAAGCTTTATAACAGTCCCCGCTCCTCCCTGGAACTCCAGCAGAGCTCAGGCCTGTGGGTTGTCAGTGTGTTTCCTCTGGTGAAGTGATTATAGGCATTTACACTCTGTATTGAATATCTGTTCTTTATGGCTTTGGTCAGCAAGTTGAGATGGTTCTTTTACAACCAGTGCCAGGCATGGGAACAAGGTGCTCATGTTATAAACTCAAAATGATACAGTATTTTGTGCCAAGGTTTACTTTGTTAGGGCTTGTTGGTTTCTCATATTGAGCTTTTCAACTCATAGCACATGAAAGCCTCCCAGATATTCTAAACACCCTGGATCTCTGTAGAGATGCTAATGAGACAGGTAGTTAAGAGATTAAAGGCCTTTGGAGTGTACAGCTGGATGAAAACCAAGTCAAGAGAGGAGCTAAAACAGTCCCCTTTGTATCCTCATCTAACCTGATTTGATTTTGCCTGTTGTAAAGGTCTGTGTGATATTTGGAGCTCATGCCTACCTCATTCCTGATAAACATGAGAAGCCACAACAGTAGTTGCAAAACTTCAATAATTGAGACAGTTTTTTTCTCCTCCCCATATTCATTTTAGTAAAGTATATTTTTGACAATGTTTAATGATGATTTCTGTGATTTTGCATTTTTGAATCTAGATTAATGCTGCTATTCCAGTTTTTCCAAGTTGTGTACAAACATCTAACACTCAAGTATGACTACAACATGTTAATACGTATTTAATATCACTGGATTTATACATGCATGGATTGAAGTTGCAGTGGAGGTCATATTTTTGGTGTATTTTCAAAATGAGTCTATTTTTTGAGTTGTAGAAACTTCTCCAACTTAGATTGCAAGCACTGAGAGAAGGATCTGTAGTATCTGAAGTGACTGGCTTAAAGGGGTACCCTCAATGTTAAGAATAGCTGACACAATTTAGGAAAGAGAACTTAAAATATATGACAGCTGAAAGAAGAAGAAATTGGAAGAAATAGGAAGTAGAGAAAAAATTTTAGAACTTTCGCTAGACCAGCTAAAAAATAGTATAATAAGCTTAATTGTTTGTAAAAACATAATCTGTAGTGATTTAAAAAAAAACAAACCCTTATATATGAGAGCTTTAATTGGGGATTCAAAACATTCTGTTCTTGAACTGAAATGTCAGGGTTCCCCACATTCAACATGATAATCCATGCCAATCTTTCCTTTGGGTTTTCTGTCTTACCTGTGTGGCTGTTCCATTAATTGGAATATAAGAATGTGATAGAAATACAGGGATGTGATTATATATTAATTGTGCTTGCACATTAATCAATCTCACCAGCAGTTCTCTTGTGGTTTTTTAGTTGGTGAAAAGCCATCTAAAGGCATATAACCATATTTCCTACATGGTGTTTTCCCAAGCAAAGTGCCCCTGCTTGTTTTATTATACAAAGAAATTCAGAATTAAAATAATATGTAAGGACAGTAAAGACTAAATGCTGTTAGGTTTTGTTGACTGTAGTAGCTTAAAGCATGAGTAACAGTCTAATTACATGAGATTCATTTTGAATCAAAAGTAATGGTAGGGGCAGTAGCAGATCTTGATCGTTTGATGGGTGGACTCGTGTGAACTGTCTGTGTTTTAATCTAAATACTCTTGTCTGGCTTTTGGGAATAGAGGGGTATTGTGAAAACTGTGGCTGGAATGATTCCAAATCATGCATAATTTCTTTTTATTCTCTCACTGTGTGTTTTATAGAATAGAATGTCAGAAGGTGCTTGGCCACCATTAACATGGAAAGTTCAAGTCTGTAATCTCACAGAAAAAGGGTTCAAAAACAGTGTCATATTGTGAAGGTCTCATACTGTTAAGGTCTAAAATCCTTTTGGAGTTTGTGCAGCTTAAAGATTTGGTCATTTAACTCTGGTATTGACCCTACCCATATTGGTTAACTGGGTTGTTATCAGGATTCCAATGGCTGCATTGACTGAACCTCTTGATGAGTCACACAGTCTCCTACAAGTAGCATAGATATTGATTGGAAACTGAAGCAAGGTAAATTAATATTAAAACCAAAGCATATTTTTAACAGTGAGTTTAAACTTCTCTGTTAAACTATTCCATTCCATAGTCAATGGAATAGTTTAACAGAGAAGCAGTGGTGACCTCTTCATCTGCTTAATCTTTGTGTGGTCAAATATGTCTAAGTCTTTATGAAGTAGAGCTCAAAAAATGCTATCTGTGAGTATGGGTTGATGTATTTCATGTGAAACTTCTGCCTTTACCAGGCTGTTAGCTAGAAGTGTTCCTGATTTTTGCTGGTCTTTCTGTCTTATCCGTGTTACCATAAAAAGAGGAAGAAAAAGTATGAAGGCCTCAAAGTCATGGTGCAGGGGTTTTTATTTGGTCTCAGATGAACAGTTTCAATATTATCAATAATCTGGGCAAGGAGATCAAGTGCACAGCCAGCAAGTTTGCAGACAGCTGAAGCTGTATGGGACTGTTGATCTTCTGGAGGGTAGGAAGAGTCTACAGAGGGATCTAGACCAGCTGGATCTACAGGCTGAGGCCAATTATGTGAAGTTCAACAAAGCCAAATGTCACGTCCTGCACTTGGGTCACAACACCCCCCCACAGTGCTGCAGAGTGGGGGAAGAGTGGCTGGAAAGTGCCCAGTGGAAAAAGACCTGAGGGTGCTGGTGACAGCAGCTGAGCATGACCCAGGTGTGCCCAGGTGGCCAAGGAGGCCAAAGGTACCTGGCCTGTATCAGCCATGGTGTGGGAACAGGACCAGGGCAGTGATTGTCCCCTGTGCTGGGCACTGCTGAGGCCACACCTGGAATCCAGGATTCAGTTCTGGGCTCCTTGTGACAAGACAGACATTGAGGATGTGTCCAGGGAAGGCATTGGAGCTGGGGAAGGGTCTGGAGCACAGGTCTGATGAAGAGCACCTGAGGGAGCTGGGAAAGAGGCTCAGCCTGGAGAAAAGGAGGCTTAAACAACTTCTTTCTCTCTGCAACTTCCTGTGAAAGGAGGTTGGAGTCAGGTGGGAGTTATCTCTTCTCCCATGTGAGTAATAGAACAAGAGGAAATGACCTCAACTTGTGTTGGGGGAGGTTTAGATTGGATCTTAGGGAAAAAATTCTTTACAGAAATGGTTGTTGAACATTGCAACAGGCTGCCCAGGCCAGTGATTGAATCACCATCCCTGGGGTGTTTAAAAGATATGTAGATGTGGCACTTGGGGACACGGTTTAGTGGTGGGCTTGGCAGTGTTGGGTTAATGGTTGGACTCAATCTTTCCACCCTAAATGATTTCATGGTTCTAAATGGTGTCAGCAAGAGGAGAACAGCAAACTTGCTATTACCATACAAATTTATGACATCAAACCATGGAGAGACTTCAGGGTTAAGAGAAATAACTCCTTGATAAGGAGGCTCCATTCAGGTGTAGGTGTTCACATAACTCTATTAGGCAGTTTCAGTGTAAGCCTCCACTGTAAAGATAAACCATGGCATTTTACAGTCTTCTGTCTTTGAGAAGCCCATAAAAGAATCATGGTTTTGTCAGTGCAGGGTGTGGGAGGTTGTCTGTTTCTGATAGTGTTAAACCTTGCAATGTTTGGCAGATATCTGTGTGTTTTTATAAGCACCCCATTTCCCTACAAAGCCTTTTGAGCTTCCCTTGCTTGATCAGCAGCTCAATCAGACTCCTAGAAAACAAACCCTAAGTCTCCCATTCCATCCCCACCCAAACAGGAGCAGAAAACCTCCTGCTGTCATTTTGTGAAGTGTCTGCAATACCAGTAGCTCAAATCTTGACACTGCTTTGTGATAACATGAGCTCTGTAATGCTGCATAATGCACTTTTCCTTCACCCTCCTTTCTTGAGCTTCTATTTCCTTGTCTGGGCTTAGAGAAAAAGAGAAAGGATGCCAGGATTTGGCTGGAAAACTTGCTGATAGAAATCAGAAGCTGGAGAACTTGAGGAACTGTGTCTTTTTATTTTTCCTTTTATCCTGTAAGATATGATGTTCATTTACTCTTGTGCCTTCTGGTTCCAATTCATTTGAATACTTGCGTCCAATGGAAGTTTAAGCAGATAGTTTTCTACAGAAGAGGAGGACCTACTTGTGTAATACAGAGATCTTTCTGCTTCCATAAAAAAGGTTTTGGGGGCTGTGGTTTACATACACAAGCCATTCACACTCATGCAGGAAGTTTTCTTGACTTTTGCTAACGACAGTAAAGTCAATGAAATTAGAGAATAAATGATTCGTTGTAAATATTTAGTGAACCGTGACTAAGCACCTTTTAATAGAAAGTGTCAGTGTTTTTTAGTTCCAGAGGGCTAGACTGTTTATGAATAGTTATATTTTATAAGGTACTTTGTCATGGCTTGTGAGATATTTACAGCAAATCTTTTTTTAGTAATTTTTTTTTTTTTCATTAAGAAAACTCATGAGTATTTCCTGAACATACAAAGCAGGCTCATGGTCGCACAGTATGTCCCTGAAAACAGCTTTCCATGCAGTTTGCATTTCCTTCTATCTTAATGGGCTGAGACTGGTGTTATTCCATACCTACCTTTGTAGATAATGCCTTTATGGGAAAGGAGAGGGAAAAAAAGAGAAAGAATTCTTCATGTACTTCTAAAATCATATTTATACTCCTTACTTTCCTTTAACTGTCTGGACAGATGCCAGAAAAAGTTCCTGCCAGTCAGGATATACATATACAAGTCAGTGGGGTTATTTTGAAAAGAAAGAAAAAGCACCCCACCTTATTATTTTTGTTGCTTAATTCTTAAGCATTATGGTCTGCTCCCTGTCAAAGTGATGGAAGAACACCAACCACTAGATGATGATTAAGCTTCTGGGGAAGAGAAGGGAGGAAAACCCTCATACATGGAAGTGATTTTCCATTCAGTTTCATGCAATTTTGTGTTTTATTCTGTCAGCCATTGATGAGCAAATTTAGTCTCTGTAAATCCTTCTTAAGCTGAGGTTTAGGAAGGTGCTCAGTTGCAAAGTCTTGGAAAGAGATTCAGAGAGACTGCTCTGCTGAAATCTTACAGACATCTAAAGCCAATAAGGGATTTGGTGTTTTCCAGGCATCAGGCAAAAGCTCTTGAGAATTGTAAAAAATACCCATTTTACTTGGGGGAGGTGAGAGATGCAAGGAGCCTGAACTCTGCTGCATTTCAAAGGGAGGCAAGGACACCTTTTAATACATAAAATCCCTGTCTCTAGCGACTATTCTCCTAAATAAGTCACTCATTCATAAGCATCATTGTTAGCAGAACTCAGAAGCTGAATAACTTTAATTTGTAACTTCTCAACATTTGAATTTTTTTCCCTTAAAGAAAATGTAAACTGTGCTTGCATGGTTAGGGACTGACTGCTCTCAGCTGGACCTTCATGAGCAAATTGAAGTCAATGTAGTTTCATGGATACTTAAATAAGAATGAAAATTTTTAAAGTGTACAAAGATACTTTCCTTTGTTCATCAGATGTTCACCATTTAATATAGTATTATTTAAATTGTCTCCAACTGATTTGATGAGTCTCTTTTGATTAGTCAAAGGCAAGATGAAAGT
The DNA here is from genome assembly GCF_037042795.1 of Molothrus aeneus. Taxonomy (NCBI): domain Eukaryota; kingdom Metazoa; phylum Chordata; class Aves; order Passeriformes; family Icteridae; genus Molothrus; species Molothrus aeneus. Next base: position 107,937,354 of record NC_089648.1, read on the forward strand.
AAGTAAATATGAATTAAGGCAGTGGAGGCTAACAGGGTAATATATTTAAATACTAGAAACTTTTACATTTTTTTTTTCAAAAATGAACATTAAAATAGCACAATTCTGCTAGGTCATGGCCAAATCTTTTGGAAACAAACTTCCAAAAGACATTTTTGGAAGACATTTTTCTGCTTTTTAGATTGGTGAATTAGCTGCAGAAATCTGTACTTTACCTCCAGGTGCTTAGATTTTAAAGAAACGTATGAATTGCAAAACTCAAGGTCGGAAATGCCACATATTTTTAAAACCCATTTATACCTTGTTTGTTTCTTTTGTAAGGCTAAAAAGTGCAACTTGTTGGTTTGTTCTTTTCTCCTCAGTTATATTAATTAATGTGTCAGCAGAATTTTCTGAAAAAAGAACAATTAAATTGTTCACTTAAGTAGATGGAGAAATGGAGGTGTTGAGACCTCTTGGGTGGGTTTCCCCCACCTAAGAAGGACTTTGTGCTTCTCCTCCCATGCCCAGCTGAAGGACCACCTCTTCTCCCCCTGGCAGCCAAATACCACTTCTGCTGCCATCCCTGGTAACCACACTAATTGCTTACATGGAAAAGGAATATTAGGAAAATATTAAGTTAGGCTAAAAATACATCAAATATGATATAGCAGCTGGAAACAGGGAAAGCCAGCACCTTCCACTGGCCAGATCTCCGCGGACCACCAGCAGAGTGCTCGTGGGGCTGCTGCAGCCATGGACCACATAACGTGTGCTGGAACATTCATATCAAATATTACCTCCTGCTTCTTACCTTGACCTCAGAAGACTTCCCCAGCAAGGGATAAACAATAAACTTACATAGTGCGCCCGAGAGACTCGGGCTCTAAATAAACTCTGTTTGATGCCACATTTCCGAGGAAGCAGAGCTTCCCCAGACCACACAGATCCCGACCACGAGCACCATCGCTGGGCTACTGAGCAATGCCAAGCTGCAGCTCTGAGAAGCAACGACTGTGCCTTGATATAGAAGCACAGTCAGGGTGTTTTAAAGAGGAAAAATACCAGGGAATAGCTCAGTGCTCTGTGGCTGCCTCCTCTGTGGCACCTGGGATACCCTGGAATGCAGCTCATGCTTTTTACTCTCTGAAAGTGAAAGGAGGGAAATGAGGGGTGCTCAGTAACTGCAGGATGGAGACATTAATTGCTCCCCTGTAACAGATTGTTCTGATACCAAAGATTGTATTTTCTGTTGCCTCTGTAGTGTCTGATTCAGTGAAACCGCAGGTTCTCTTGGAGAATTTGTTCTTCCCCTAAATCCAGTCACTGCTTCCTTGGCTCCTAAGGAAGAAGAGGAAGGGGGAGATGGGATGCTGAACATATTTCCTTGAGGATGTCAACATCTCACTTTTGTGACTCCATAGAGATTAATTCTTGTTTTGGAAGTTTGGTTCTTTTTAAAAGTTGCTTGATACTGAGCATTTGTGGGTTTGTTTAAGATGCTGTATTTATTATTTTCAAAAATTTTGTCTTCTGCAGTCACAGAAATGTGCAATAAGTAATTAAAAAGAAAGACTACTCTGAAAGACTTTTGGACTGTGGTATGGGTTTTTTAAAAAACTTTTTTAGCCTGGTTTGTCTGTTTTTTATAAATAAGGGATTTAGGATTTTACCTGTTATCATTTCACTTTGTGTTTTGCAGATACAGATAAGAAAGCAAAATACAATATCTGTGGTAATGATTTACTTTAACTCGTGTACTGGGCATATTGCTGGGTGAACTGTATATTAAAAAACAAAGAAAAAAAATCCAAACAAAAAACCCAAGCTTTTTAAATGCCTATATTTGATTGCTGATTTTGCCTTTTTTTCAGCAGCCTGGAATTCTTAACTTAATAATTTGTGTATTAATATTAATTCAATCCACCTGTAATGTTATAGTAAATTTTCTCCAGATTTTCTGTTATTTAAGTCTAAATGCTTGTCAATAAACACCAAGTTGTGCTTTTTTCATGTGAATGAACACACATCATGTTTGTCTTTCTAGTTGAGAAAGCTCAGAAAATACTATTTTTCAAAAGGCAAACTTAAATATACACCAACTTGTGCTTTACATTGACCCCTTTTAAACTACTATCAATAAAGTGAAATAATTACCTGTGAATTTCTTCCCTGGGACATTCCTTTGAGCCATGCTTATTCCCCTTTCTTGTCTTTTATTCTGACTCATGTCAAACTGGGACTATAACTTCACATCCTTCTTTTTAGTGTTATTGTATTATTATTAAATTGTATTATTATTAAATAAGGTATTAAATGAAGTGTATTAAAATGTATTATTCTTAAGCAGTTAATATTTGGTACTTTTCAGGTTTGCTTCTTTATAAACAAAATGCTTTTCGTATATTTGAGCATGAAATTTTTTAGTGAAGATTGTGAAGTGCGCTTGCTTCAGTCCTAATTTGCTTATCCCAAAAATATTTCTAAAGCCCATATATTGTCATATTGTCATCTTCCCCTTCCTGCTTTCCACTGAGCCATTTTCATAGAAAAAAATAAAACTATTTATTTTGAGAAGCTCAAGAAAGTTGTTTCTTATGTTCTTTTGTTCATCCCTGCACTCAAAGTGATTATTTAATAATTTTAGTGCAAAATAGGGCAGTCAGTGCAGCCTATTGTGTCTGTGTTTGTCCCTTTCTTGAACCCATGGGGGGAACCTGGGGTGAAAGCAGAGAGGACAAACATCTGCACTGTCCTTTGGACATAGGGGAAAAAAAGGTTCATCTATACCTTGTGTGTGCATCTTTTGTCAGTATGCCCATTTGGGTTTGTATTTTGATTTTTTTTTTTTGTTTGGGGTTTTTTTGTGGGTGGTGATTTTTCTTTTGTGTTTTTTTTTTTTTTAATATCACATGCATTTATTTTAAAAATATATTGTGCCATTAACAAAATGAGAACAATAACTTGTGTTTTTAGTGAGACATTAGTTGTCTAAGTGATGATATAGTGTCTTCTCAATCTAGCTGCTAGACAGCTCGTTTTGGACAAAATAAAAAACTAAAGTGTAATTAGTAGACACGGATGTGGTCATCTTCCAAAGTCCTTGCATTTGTTTTTGTAGCAAGTAGATCGAGACTCGGGTGACTGTAAAACATCAATATTTTATAAATCTCTTCTTTTCTCGTTCCAAAAATTCTGCCAAATTGTGCTTAAATGAAGTCTTTGGAGGAAAAAGCCTGTAAGAGTTCTTTACTATAAATACATTTTTGTGATTTTAAGAAGAATGGGGTATTTATAATGGATTGAGCCAGAGCTTCTCTGCTCTCTGTTATCTTTATAATGTTTGCCATAAAGTGCTTCCAGGCGACATCTTGACTTCTGTAATTTTTTTCTTCCTTTTCGTTGGTGCCTGGAACAGATTATTGTGGGTTATAACATTTTAAAACATCTAAGTAATCCATTTGAAAGCAGGAAAAAGAACACACCATTGATATGAAATTGCCCTGACTTTCCAGAAAAGATTTTATCAGAGAACTTCCAGTTTCTTACTCTAGGGAGAAGGTTGCATAGTTCGATTTCTGAAATAAAATACATTTTTAAAGCATTGTCCTATCCAGTAAAATTGATTTATCTTATGGTAGAATTTTACTCTCAGAAAAGTAAGATTATTGGTTTGTTCAGTACTTCCTGAAGTTAAATCTAAATTCCTGAAGTTAAACCTAAATAAAACACAACTATTTGAAAGAATTATTCTATATTTAAATTATTGTAACTCTTTTCTTCTTAGTGGATGCATTTTACCTGTGCCTAGTGGGGAAATAGTTTCTGTTTTTGAGTCACAGGTTCAATTGTAACACAGAGTAGCCCCTGTAACAGCTCACAGTGGGTCTGATTTTTGATAACTGGGGGGTTGTGGTGCTTCATAGCTGTAGAAGGCTCTGCCCCAAACTTGTTATCTGTAATTTAGAGCACAGATTTCCCAGCTAGGATCTCTGAATACTCTTGATCTAGAAATTGTATTAAGTATTTTAAAGTGGTTTTGTTATTTAGATTAACAGATTTTTAAAACGTAAGTGTAGAATACTGTGACTATTAATACCGTAGTTGGGTTTTAACAGGGTTCGTGAGAAATGCTGATATTTTTAAGCCTCTTCTGGTCTCAAAAATTTTCATATTTTTGAGATAGGTTATGTTTTTTGACACCTTTTTCTATTTCTCCTCACTATTACAGTGAGTACTGCAACAGTTCTCTCACACAAGTACTGCAAAAGTGAATAATGAAAAGACAGGCTCCCTAAATACATGGATGGACTTTTCATAGCATTTTGTTTTACTATTAAAATTAAATTTAATTTGCTAATTTACTATTAAAATAACTCTAATTTGCAAAGCCTGATTTGTCAGTAGGGCACTTGTTACCCCCCTGGCAATGGGAGGCCTAGGCGGAAAACTTGCTTTTTCTGACACCGACCGCAGTGGACAAGTTGCTTCCCTTCTCCAGGCACTGACTTCAGGAAGGGTAGTAAAATATGAAGACTGATGTTATAAAACATGTTACCATCTGATAAGGAAGTGTGTTGTTTGAGAATTGGATATAATTATCATCATTCAACACCCACACATTTCATTCATAAAATCATGACATGAATTTTTAAAACAATGAAAAATGGCCGTGATGTTTTGGGGAATATAAAAAAGAAGAATATTGTTTCTCTAAAAATTAGCATAAAGCATTCATCCTCATTTATGTTTTGTATCTTGTGGATTAGTTTAAATTGTCTTGTGGTTTTAATCTAGATTTAAAATAGCAAGGGGTTTCCACATTTGGTTAACACTTATAATATATATATATATACAGTGAAATTGTGTTTTGACTTCCTGCTCGCCTCATCACTTATATGCCCTGTCCTCTTGAGAGCAGGCTGAGAATTCATCTCCCTTGGCTTTGTTAAATTCCAGTTTTGTTTGGGTATTTTGTTGAGATGAACTTTTTCCTAGAGCAGAAGTGACTGATCATAGTCCAGTCTGCATGGTTGAGAAAGACAGTTGTCTCATTTGTTTCCTGAAAATCTGAAACCCTTTGTGAGTGAGCAAATGGAACATACTATGTTATACAACTGGAATAAATTATATATTTTTCCTTGGCCAGTCATAAGGACTTGTAAAATTAAGACACTTAACTGTTAGAGTTTGATATATTTTGATGAGTAAACAATGACACTGAAAAGTGCTCTTGCCACAGTTTTGCATTGGGACAAATCTGCACATTTTCAGCAGTTAGAAAGTATTTACTATAATATAACAGAAAAAAATTCCAGAGGGTGAAGTCTATTGTTTTTCATTAATAACAGGACTTCTAAAGCCACTATTATGTGATTGTCCAAATTCAAGCATTTACTTATTTTACAAAATCACACTGCTCCTCAGCCAGTGGATATTGTACATCCCACAGTTTACAAAGAGTAACCAAGTGAGTTCAGTGAAGACCATATGTAGAAAGATTATTTTGCAGAGCTTTTAGCAAAACTTAGAAAATTAGGCTTGGATGGAATTTATCCATATTCACTCTGAAGCATAGTTACCTATAAATAGTCTGTTGAAAGTAGACCTCTATAGCATCTTGCATCAAAATTGGCAACATTTTGCATATTGACCACAGGGAAAGAAAAAGTACTTAAAAACCCTTTTACCCAATGCATCTTCTAAGTTGTGTTTTTATATACACAAAATCATTTTTCATGTCTTAACAGTAGTCATAAAAGTTTAAGCACAGATAATCTTTCTGCACTTTGTGATTGAAATCAGACTTTAATTTACATATTTGCTCTTCCAAAGACATAATATACAGGATTCTGCTTTGATTTTATGTATGAAATTGCTTGTGAAGAGAAGTCATGGCAACTGGGGGAAGTTCATTCCTGAGGTGTGGAAAGAAGAAAATTCCATTTCTGTCCCCAAAATGAACAAGAAGGAGGATCTGAGAAATGACAGACCAGTCATCCTCACATTGACCCCTGGGCAGGTCATCCTAGAAATAATTTCTGAGCCTGTTAAGGATTCAAAAGTGATTTAGAGTTGTCAGATTTATGAAGGGAAAATCATCTGTGACCAACCCAACAGCCTTCTCTGATGAAATAACAGTTCAGTGCATGAGGGGTGAGCAGGGAGTGCTGTTTGCCTTTACTTGAGCAAGGCTTTTGTCCTTCTCTCCTGTAACAACCTCTTGTGCAAGCTGATGAAATAGATGAAGGGGTGGGCAGAGGGCTGTGTTCATAGGGTTGTTACTGCAGTGTGAAGTCCCTCTGAAGGGCTGTTGCTTCTGATGATCCCAGGGGTTGATCCTGGGCTCAGCACTGTGTAATATCTTCTTTACTGACCTGAGTGATGGGACACGAGTGCAGCTGGGCTCAGCACTGTGTGATATCTTCATTATTGATCTGGGTGATGGGATATGAGTGCACCCACAGCAGTTTGATGGGGATGCAAAACTAGGAGTGGCTGATGGACCCTGTCGTGGTGCTGTCATTCTCACCAGACTGGAGAAATGTGCCAACAGGAGCCTCATGAAGTGCTATAAAGGGGAAGATTTCTCTCCACAAGCACCTGAACAGGCTAGAGGCAGCAATGAAAGTGGGCTGGTGGCAGCAGTGTGCTCTTGGACAGCACCCTGGGCTGCCTGAGGCAGGTGAGGGATGTGATTCTTCCCTTCTGCGCTGGACAGACCCATCTGGATCTCTGGGGCCACTGCTGGACTTCCCAGTACAGAGAGACATGGAAATACTGGAACAAGTCCAGTGAGGGACCACTCATATGCTTAAGGGACTGGAGCATCTCATACAAGAGAGGCTTGAGAGAGCTGGGTCAGTTCTTCCAGGAGAAGAAAAGGATCAGGGAAATCTTATCAATGTCTATAAATACCTGATGGGAGGGAGCATAGCAGACAAAGCCAGGCTTCCTTCAGTGGTGGCCAGTGACTGGACAGGAGCCACTGAGCACAGATTGAAATATGGGAGATTCCAGTTAAACATAAAGAAAACATTTTTTTACTGTGGAGGTGGCCAAGCATGTGGGAACCTTGTGCAGAGAGGTTATGGAGTATCCATCACTGCAGAAGGTCAAAACTTGAGTGGATGCAGCCCTGAGGAAATTATTTGAGCAGGGGAATTGAACTGGCTGTCTCCACACATCCAACCTCAGCTAGTCTGTAATTAATGGAGTAGAAGTGATGAAGTGGTATCTTCTTTTTTCCCCTTTTTCCCCCTCTTCTGGCCTGCAAGAGTGTGATTTTGCAGTCATGAAGATGAGTTTATTAAGGAAAAAATTGGATAGATGTTTCTTACTGCCTACTTTATAGTGTATGTAAGGGAACGTTAACAAAAATTGCCCTTTCTAAAAGGAAAATGTAGGATGTTATTTTGTTTCTGCAAGTTATTTAAACATTCAAAATCAGCCTAAGAATAAAGAATATGATTCAGGAGGTTCATGCTTAAAACACTTTGTTGAGTCAAAACAGAATGACCTCCCATGGAGCTGGGAGACTTCAGCATCTCTGAAATTTATCCCTGAGGATTTTGTGTTATTCTTGATTTATGGTGGCGTCACTGAGGGCAGGGTTTGTCTTTTTGTGAGAAGAATTGGACTTTTCATTTGGCAGGATGTTAGGCATTGTTAATCCTGCTGCCTGGCAGACCTCACCATTTAAAAACTCAGGGTGTCAACAAACTACTTCCATTTTCAGGTAAACAAAGTTGCTCTAACGAAGGTCTTGCCTTGTTTAGGTCTCATCTCAGGAGATCAGTGATTCGTTTGGATGGTGCTTTCCATCCTGGTAATCAAGAACTATCTGCAGGGAAACATTAAGAAAACATTATAAAGTTTTCAATAAGCTCAAAATGATTATTCATCATGTAGTCTTTTATTGGTTTCAGAATTTTAATTATTATAAGCATCAATGAAGTTTTTTTCAGATTCCAAACACAGAGTTGCAATTGATGTACCATAATAGAATGGGGTTATATCTCTTTTTAAATTATTTTTATTTACATAATCAAGATTTTCTTTTGTGTACTTGTTTAGCATCACAAGACCCCTCCCCAGTTCTTGGCTAAGCTTAGTTTTTTGTGTCTCCTGCAGTGAAGATTTTCTTCCTTCTGTGATGGTTTCAGAGGGTTTTAATTCTTGTTTTCAGATGTTTTTCTTCTAATTTGTTCTAAATGTTCCTGTTCTAAATTTTATCCCTTTACGTGTCACTATGTACTTTTGAATAATTAAATGGTATTATGTAATGTTTCTTTTCTTGTTGTTTATGCTTTTCCAATATTTGCAGCCATCACCACAGCTTAATTTTAGAATGAAAAAGCCCCATTTTGTATTTGACATTTCAGGTTCTTCCTGTACTTACCTTTTTCATTGCCATACACATTTGAGGAAAAGTGTTTTCCTTTAGCTGAGTTTCTTGTAGCAATGATTCGATCATTTAATAATCAAATTATTTGAATTAATATTATAGCATTTAAATAAGGCAATAAGATGTCTCCACTTGCTGCATAAATAGGTGGTAATTAGTTTTTGCAACTTCCTGTAGAATCTCTAGTCTTTGTAGAAGTAGGAAACTGGGGAGTTACTGCTGTTCACATCATCAGGGTAGTGAGATGTTTGACTCTACATATCATACTTACACTAAATCCTGGTAAAGAGCCATGCTCAGCATGTTGTGTGAAACCTCTGCATACTTGATTTCATTAATCCAAGCAGATGAATATATTAGCTATGAACTCTGATGGAATTATTACCTTTTCTTTCTAAAAGGGCTTTGGTGGAAGTTACCTGATAAGCAGACAAACATATAAATAGTGATATAAACTCCGGTGCCTTTTCAGGTAGTGCTGTAGACATTGCTGGTTAGTTAGCATAACTCAGTGCTTTAGATTGTTCCCTTTTTTCTTTAGCTTAGACAATACAGTAAGCAAGATTATTTACTTTTTAAATTGATGTCTCAGTAAGTTTACAGACAGTGTTAGGGGGGAGTGAAGTGCACAAAACAACCTCACCTCTCTCTGATGTAACGTATCTTAACATAAAATGGAAATTATTTTGAGACTTCATTATTCATCTTTTTTTACCCTATTGAAATCATCCTTTTTCTCAAGGAAGTTTCTTCCTCCTGGATTTTGTTCTTTTCTCTTCCACTCTCTGTACAGCGTGTCCTCCTGTGCATGTCTGATCAATTCTCTGGTTTGGCACCAGTCATCTCTTTCCTTTCAGTCTTTACTTCTGCCTAATTGGTTCAGCAGCAGCCGTGGCAAAAAAAAGCAGAGGCAGGATTTATCTTTAGATTTTGAGACTTTGAAAAAGGCACTATCCTTATGCTATTTTCTCTGGGTTGTCTGTTGCAATGACAGGCTCATTCTCATGCTCTTCAGAGGAATCTCCTAATTTTCTGTCATCTAAGGGACCTGATCTCCACATTTTTATTTTTGTCTTCACAGTTGGCATCCTTCAAGATACTGTATTACTGATTTTCCAAAGCTTCTTTTTCCTGTTTTACAGTCATTAGCAGTTCTTATCCTTCAGGTGTTCAAATTACTGGAAGTTTTCTGGACGTTTTTGTGCCCAATACTGTAAAACTGATTTTCTTTGTCATGAACTGGCTGTCAGATTTCCAATATTTCATATATTTCAGGAACACTTCCTTATAATATGGAAACATTTGTGAGAATTAATATGCTGCATATTCCAAGTGCATTCCCGCCAAACAGCTGACAGAAGAGAAATTTGCTGTGTGTTCTTACAGTACTGAGGAGATGTGAGCCCACATATTACACAGTCCAAATGTATCTGGTAGCTGCTTTGTTCTATGTGATTTTATGGGATCCTTGCCTGGTTTTAGTTTTGATAACAGTGAATCAGCTGGTTCTGTACATGGTGAGCACTCACACCCTGGTCATTGCTAAATCCAGTAGTCTCAAGCTCAGTCATTGTGCTGGAGAACTCATTCCTCACCTGCAGAGACACACAAAGACAGTGGGTCTCACAAGCAAACCCCACAGCCTCCCCAGCAGCTGCTGTGGACCTCCTGGTCCCTCCAGTAGCCAACTTACAAACCCTTTGGTCTCTCCAATATGCAGCCCAGATTTATGTCCAGATTGTTATGTGGATCCCAAACCTCTCATCCAGGTGATGGGCTATGCTCCCACATACACAGTGTGCACCCTCTCAGGTCACTGTGGCATGGCAGGCACATGGATCCCTGTGATCCACAGTCCCAGTCTGGTTGTAGGCAGGAGCAGGTAAATACCTCTGTGTTGAGGACAGAAGTACTTGCTTGCCCTATGGCAGTTTGGATCATGGAATCATGGATTTATTCAGCTTGGAAAACACCCTCTAGCATCATTGAGTCCAAAAATTAACCCAGCACTGCCAGGTCAGTCACTAAGCCATGTCCCTCAGAACCACTTCTACAAATCTTTTATGTCTCTCCAGGATTGGTGACTCCACCACTGCTCTGAGCAGCCTGTTCCAGTGCCTGATCAACCTTTCTGTGAAGAAAATTATTCTAATAGCCTTTCTAAACCTCCCCTGACACAGGTTGAGGCCATTTCCTCACATCCCGTCCCTTGTTATCTGGGAGAACAGACTCACTCCCTCCTGGCTGCACCCTCCTGTCAGGGCGTTGTGGAGGATGAGAAGGTCCCCCCTGAGCCTCCTTTTCTCCAGGCTGAACCCCTTTCCCAGCTCCCTCAGCTGCTTCTCTTCAGACCTGTGCTCCAGACCTTTCCCCAGCTCCTTTGTCCTTCTCTGCACATGTTCAATGTCTTTCTTGTTGTGAGGGGCCCAGAACTGGACACAGCCCTTGAGGACACAGCCCTCACCAGTGCCCAGCACAGGGACAATCACTGCTCTGGTCCTGCTGCCCACACTGCTGCTGACAGAGGCCAGGTGCTATTGGCCTTCTTGCCCACCTGGGCACGTGCTCATCCTCTATGTAGGAACAGAAAAGGAGAGTTAGAGATTTCTAGAAGAGGAAAAAAAAAGCAGCACATATTTCCCACCAGACTACCTGGCTGCTTTTATACTTTCTTTCCCTAGGCTGGATTCATCACATTTATTTGAGGTGGTAAATTCTGAATGCGTTGGGGCAGCCTTGTTATAGTGTGAACTCAGTAGAAACCCCAGTGAGGGAAATTGTTTATTCTAGCTCAGTGCACTCCCAGCCACCCTGGTTATAGTTCCTTTCTGGCCAGGACAGCTTTTTGGGGCTGTGGAGGACGGGAGGTTGCAGCAGCTCTCTGTCTCCACAGTCTACTCTCCTGGTGGTCTGGCCACCTGGAGAGCTCTGCATCAGGGGTTTGAACCAAGCCTGTGCCTTGCCTGCCCCAATACCTTTCTCAGGCACTTAAACCCCTGAAAATGCAGCAAAAAGTACTTCATCTATTTCTGTAGCTGCCTATTTTGAAGTTCTTATAAATGTCAGTCCCTGCACCACGAGCAGCAGTGGGACCTTAGCATGTGCCAAGTATGAGCGTGTGTTTACACATAGTACCATGATACTTCATGTAGGCACTTAGTGGCTTGGAGATTTACCCTTTTGAAGAGCCTGGAAACATCATTACAGGAACTTAAATAAATTAGAAATAGAAGCTAAAAGTAAACAATAAAAGCGCTGCAGCAGTCTTTTCTTTCTCCATGCTACTATTTTAATCCTCCTGTGAAAATCTCAGTAAGTTGATCCCCCCCTTGTAAAAATGTTTCCTTAAAACAGACAAACCTTTGAAATAGGATCTTCTAAGAAGGCTTTGTTATTGTAGGACATGTCTAATGGGTTGATGCTTCTATTACCAGGACTGTCTTCCATAATACTTTGCTGCTTTGATGCCCAGCTAAGGTTGTATTTTGATATATTTCCTCTTCAGTATTTACCTGTGGAGAAACAGCTCTTTTTTTATTTTCAACAGAATTTTTATGTGTTTCATAGGAAGACTTATTAATATGTCTAGTGAATGGAAGGTTCTTTAAAAGACTCTCATGAACCATAAAAGCAAAGCACATGTGAAATGAAATTCATAATTTATATTAAAGCATCAAGTTCAGCTTCACTTCCCAGAAGCAAGGGCACCAAATTTGGGGGTCTTTTTTTAAAGTGTTTTCTTTTAGTTCTTAAACTACTTTGTATTCTGCCACTTGGGAAAATCTGAGCCATCTGACTTGCAGTATAGTGTTTATTCTGCTGTGGAGAGGTACAATGCAAAAGTGAAGGGAAAAAAATGAAAGAGTTAAAGTAATAAGCTACTTGTGCATTTCTAAATATTATTACCTCTGGTAGCAGAAAGACATAAAAAAAGGCTGTGTTTGGTATCTTAAAGAATGTTATCCTAAAAGCATGTTAGAATCAAGAACCATATCAAATGCTGTACAAATACAATTAACGAATAAAGAAGCTTAACTTTTATTTTAGTGTCTGAAAATCCTGGATCCATTGCAAAGGAAAAGGAAGCGGCTGTGGGTGGGTGTGATGGTTTTTACTTTTTGCTGAAACCACCATGCCAGTATCTTGTTTTCTCTGTGTGGGAAAGAAGCTGGCAGAAGTTACGTGGGAAAACAGTGAAGGCAAACTGAGATAGAAATAGCTTTGGAAGGTAGAAAGGATGGAAGTGACAGAGGAAGAAAGTAGGTGCATCTGGAACTTGATTTTTTACTAAATCAAGAAGTACAGTTGACATTAACCTTTCTTCATGTCTCAGCATCAACTCTGTCTATCACCGAATCACAGGATGGTTTGGGTTGGAAAGGACCATAAAGATCCAAGCCCCTGCCATGGGCAGGGAAATCTTCCACTGTCCCAGGTTGTCCAAGATCTGTCCAAGCTGGCCTTGGACACTTCCAGGGATGGGGCAGCCACGGCTTCTCAGGGCAACCTGTGCCAGGGCCTCACCACCCTCACAGGGAAGAATTTCCTCTTGGTACCTTTCTAAATCTATCCTCTTTCAGTTTGAAGCCATTGGCCCTTATCCTGAGATTTGATGTTTGTCTCCTTTTGGATCGATGTGCCTGCATCATGATTGCAACCCCTCTGCCCCTCCTGCTATTTGGGGAACTGTGAAATACTTGTGAGAGAGATTTCTGAATGCAGATGAGGAGGGCAGCTCAATGTAGAGGCAGCATCCTGCCTCAGAAACAGATTTTGGTTCTTGCACTTCGTTGTCTTTGGAAAAGAAACCCAAAGCCCTTTAATTTGTATATTTGGGGTGCTGAGTAAAACTGTGAATGTGAGAAATGTATGTCTAAGCTGATATTGTTGGACACCAGGTGTTTACTACTGTCTTGCATAGTTGATTCATTTTGTATTTGATGCCTTAAAAAGAAAGAATAATTATCTTTAAAAAATAGACCAGCAGTTAAGAATGAACAGTATATTATATTTGTGATAACTCTTCTCTTTGGTTTTGTATGCCCTGTGGGATTAAAACCAACTATTAATTGTCATTTTCATTTACTTACAAACCTTTCTGTTAAAAAAAAGAAAAAAAAGAAAAATTTGAGCTTTATCCTGTATGAGCACTTTTTTGGAATCTTGGATGGTCTCAATACTGTTAAATCTTCCAATCTATTATGATAATAAATATTTCTCTTTATATGTATTTCCTATATCATGTCCATGTATTTGCAGTTTATAAGATATTTAATAGTCTCTGGATGGATTGCAGTGCTGTCCTTATAGTCCTAGGAAGTGCCTGACATTCTAATCCATGTGCATGTGCAGCCCTGCATAATGGAGAAAAAATTATTTGAGTTGTGCTCATTTTAGAAATGTACAACATATTATAAAACACCACTATGTCTCTAGGATGCTGATAGCCCCAACAAGAGAGACAAATGATAAGGGACAAATACAGAGTGTAATTTCCTCATGCTATGACCAGTGCTGTACACTGTTGGCTTATGCTCAGATTTTGCCTGAGTAGCTTTTGTTGTGCTCTTACACATATCAGGCTGAGATTTATTTATTTATTTATTAGAATTTGGAATGCTGCTTGCAGAACACTGGAAATAATTTCATTATTAGATAAAGGAAAAGAACCCTATTATAGGGTTCTTTAGTTGTTTATAGATAAAATAGTGTTTTACTATATTGCAAGGTAGACTAATACTTTTGTGAAGAAATAATTTATATATTCAGTTACCTATAAAGATTTGAGTCTTGCTTGTAAATAAAATTTCACTCTTTTTATCAGAATATATAGTGTTATTATTGGCCTGTGCTATTTAATTTACAATGAGTATATTTTACTGTGCAAGTTTTTGTATTTTAAAAACTCAACTTTAAGAGGAGAGAAAGTGTTTTATTCTTAGAAATGTTCTGAGGAAATACTAAACAGCACAGGAATTATCTTTCTCTAGAATGATATAAGACTGGTGTTTCTTGGAGAGCAAGAAATAGCAGAAGTATAAGAAAAGGAGGAAGAAGAAAAAATTGCCTTGCAAAGTCCACTGTCACTATTCCTCATTTTATGTTCCTTGCTGGCCTCACCTTGCCTTTTGTTTGTGATATATAATCTCTTTATGATCTCCTGCCATTTCATGTTGCAGTGCTGACTTTAGGAGCCTCACATACATTATTATGTATAAAATGTTTACCCTTCATTTGTTTCTTCCACATCTTAGCACCAGCATTTAGATTTGGGATAAAAAGCTGTTGGCATTTTACCTTTTCAAATTGTTATTTGGTAATTTTGTAAGTAAAGGGAGCTTCAAAATCAGAGTTAGTAGTGCACGTGTTGCAGTTTTGCTTGCTCTTTTCTCACAGAATTATAGAATTTGTTGTGTTGGAAAGGACATTAAAGATCATTGAGAGAAATGTGTGAAGAGAGGTTGTCAGTGGACACTGAGGCAAAAATCTTGTCATCCATTGTTGTAGATTTTCCAGTGTTGTTTATTGATGAGGGGTGTACAAAAATGTTCCTACAAACTGGATTTTTCCTGTTTCCTCAGTCTTTCAGTTTTTCTCCATACATGCTTTAGTGTACATCCTGCAGCTCTTTTGTTCCACTAATCCCACGACTTTGGTTTATAACCCTTGCACCAGGCTGAGTGATCCATTTCCATACATACAGGTGTATTAACCTTACTGTTATTATTTATATTTTCTTCTTTTTATCTTTCAGGAGACCAATACTTCTTTTCTCTTTAACTAATTTCCATAACCTTGCAATAAAACTCTTTGTTTCAGGTTTTCCCTGGGAGATGCTCGCAGGCCTCTGCATGAAACTGCAGTTCTGGTGGAAGACATTGTTCACACTCAGCTGATAAATTTGGTAAGAACATAACTGGCAAAATAGCCTGCACTCTAAAAATCCTTCAATCCACATGATGTTTTTGTGATCTAATGGCTAATAAGAGCTTGTCCAGGGTTTAGGAACAAATAAAACACAGAAACTGAGGGTGATGCTCTGGTCTCAGTGATCTATAGAGCCAGACATGCAACGCCACCTGACCCTGGGAAGAAAGCTGATGGATTTTTTGTTAAAAAAACTTTATATTGTTAGAAGAACTGACTATTCTTCTAAAGACTGCCTTGCTGTCTTTTTTAGTTTTGTTAAAATTATGTTTTGTTATTTGTGTTAATGCATTATTTGCTTAGGATTTATGTCTTAATATTCCTTCCATGAGATGTTTTGATTTCTGTCAAAAAACTTGCCAAAATATGGAATATTTTAATATATTGAAAGCCAATGAAAGTGTTATACAAATGAGGTTGTTTTGAATCACATCTGTCAGAAACAACTCTAAAATTGAACTGCTCTATATTTTAGTAAATAAATCTACTCTTAAGAGATAAATCATGGCATTTTACACCATTGCATGAATTTGCCATCTGACAAATGACTATACCTTTGTATAGAAATGTATAATCTGACATGCCACTTGTAGCTTCATAAAAAGAGTGATTTTCTTATCATAGCCCTTAAAAGACATGTAGATGTGGCACTGAGGGACAGGGTTTAGTGGTCGTGGCAGTGCTAGGTGAATGGTTTGACTTGATAATCTCAAAGGTCTTTTCCAACCTTAATGATTCTCTGATTAGAATGAAATTACCAGCACGTGTGGGAATGGACATTATATGGAACTAATGTATATGGATTATAACAATACATATTATAACTAATATTTACATCTGGTGAGTCCATGGGTTTGAGATGCAAGTTGAGAGCTTTGAGCTGCAAGTTCCTACACCTCTTCTTTGTAATGAGCCCTTTCAGCAATGACAAGGCTTTTTAAGTTTCAAGGTAGATTCTGGTACTACATTTAACTAGAGCTAAACGCTTCTGTAAAATGATGAAATTCAGAACGGGATACAGCACACATTATAAATATTTATGTGTGTATAAAAATACATTTTATATATATTTCTACATATTCATGCATATAAGAAATTTATGTTTTTAATAGAAATATACTAAAATCAGACTTCCCCTTGCCCACTGTGTGCCTGCAACAGGTGTTTTCCTTCAGCTTTGCACATAATCCAGCAGCTGTTCAGTAGTTTCCTGCATCTCAGCAAATGCCTTGGCATCCCTTCCAGCTCCAGGCAGTTTCTTTCTGCTCATACTTCTACAGCCCAACAGTATATCCCTGTCTTCACAGTCTCCTGGCATCTTTGTGGATTCTTTCCTTATTACACTCCTCTTGGGCTGTCCTGAACATGCCCCGTGGCTCCTCGGAGGGGACAATGTCTCTCTCCTCTCTGTAGGTTTCCCGCTGGTTAAACACTCTGTCCTGGGCATGTATTTGTAGTTCTTATTCCAGCTTTAGCTCTGACAAAGTAACATTTTCTCTTTGTTAATGCCCCCTGTAATTTATGCAAACCGATGGCTGCGGCTTCGCTCTTCTCTCAGCAGTAACATGCTGGAGTCTGGGCTGCTCTGTCCCACTGAGCTGAGCTGAGCTTTACCAAACCCTGCAGCTGAGAAAGTGCAACCTGTGGCCATGTGGTCTTTGCACTTTAATCAAAGCCGGGAACTTACTCGGGGGCTGGATGTGACCCAGGGTTAACCCTGCGTGGGGTGCAGGAGCTTGTAGGATTTCCTGACAGAAGGAAGAATGGGAATGGAGCGGCAGATAAACAGCTTTTCTAACCTTTCCCCTCCCAGCCCAAGACAGCACTTTATTCCTGAGGAAGTGAAAGTATCTTTAATAGCTCATTGCTTTGACCTCTGACATTCACATGCCGGAACTCTTAAATCAGTAGCGTTTTACATGCCTGGGGCTTCTGATAGGGAATTTTGCTCATTTGTCATCCTCAATTGCACATCCTTATTGAGCTTCTGTGCAGTTATGTGAAATTTTCACTTTACTTGTAGGTGTTTTTCATGGTATTTACCCAGTACTAGAAAAATGCTATTTTTATAAATGAAGCTGACGGCAGAAGTAAATTTATTGCTTACCACCTGGATTTTGTCATAATGCTCATGTTAATGGACTACGCAGTTCTCACTATGTAATTTAATGATTTCTTGTTTAATTCATGTCCATTTTCCCATCTATAGTACAGGTATAAAGTGAAACTGTAGAAATTACTTTTATACCTGCAATAAAGCTGGCATGTTGCACACATCTTTCATAGTAAGCATTTGTAAGAAGAGCTTGTTCTTGTTGATTAAGTCCAGGTTTGAGCCTCTGCATTAAAAAATAAGTTTCCAGCACGATTACCTTTGATTGGTTAACTTTTGATATCTTGCAGCTTTATAGTTCCAGCTTCCTATTTTCAGAGTTGATCTGAACTCTATTAAATCAAGGTCTGGTTTGGGCAGATTTATACAGTCACTACTTCAAACCACTGTGCACTTCATGAAGTCTGGCTGCTGTAGCAGATGAGTGCACTAACAAGGCAAATTCCTGGAAAGCAGATTTTTAAGAGTCTTCATCACATTTTATGATCCATTTCTGCGTGTATTTTGCATAACATGCACACTGCTTTGCATAAAGGAAAATTCTACTAAAAGTATATAGCAATGTATAGGAGAAAATGAGCATCTCCAGAGGAAGATTCATTTCATCCTAAAATTACTTTCTGAGTTGAATGGGTTTGTATCTATCTAGGAATTTGTATTCTCAGCTGACTAAGAAATTAATCCTTTGACAGCTGGCTTAGGTTTGAATATCTAGGAGATAGGCATGAAAGGTGAGAGATAAATTCCATCATATTTGTGTCATGAGTTTGAATTTTTTATGCTTATATTGTAGTTATTAAACCTTTTGTTTTTTGTATATCAAGCAACAGAAAATCATAAAGCCCCTACACTAGAAAGTTTTGTACATTTTTTGGTCAAGCACAATGTATTTGATAAGCACAATGAATTTAAGTTTTAATTTGAAATCAAGTTCACTTTTGACTGATAGTATTTGGTAACAGATCTAAATGTTCATTTATGGGCAAATGTTTAAGGAATTTATAGATGCCTTCATGTTACCCTAAAATTGTACTTCTTTATGTGGGCTAAAACTAAAGGTTCCAATCAAAGCTGTATTTTCTTTATGGTTAGGCACAAGTAATACAAGGAAAGTTGTGCCTGCAAAAACAGTTCAACAGGGAATGCAAAAGGTGTTAATCAGAAGGGGACAAACCTTTCAATTATTGACCATTTGAAGTGGAATAAGACCTCTTCTGTTTGAGTCTTCCATCATATCTGGTACAATCTCCATGTGCACTAAGAAGTTTTTGAAGCATCATCTTTTATAATAACTTATTCATATCTATTCAGACCCTTAGAAAGGAAACTTGAAGATCCTCCTTTAGGACAAATGTATATTATTCAGCATTTTGTGTAAAAAAAAAAAGAAAAAAAAAGCTATAACTAAGAGTAATGGAATAGGAATTTTTGCTCATCATTAAACTATCATTGAGAGGTTTGCCATCAAAATAGCCTAAATCTTGCATGTACACAGATATAAAATATAAAGATATAAAAAAAATTGGAAATGGTTTTATATAATATTTATGAAAGAGAAAAAGTCCCTCTTCACCTTCACCAGCTCTCTCCAAAATTTTTATCATTCTGTGCTGATTCATAAGAAAATGTAATATTATTAGACTAATATTAAAAGCGAAATAGTATTACTTTCCTTATGCTGACAATGTATTAGCTGGGTTTTTGTTATCAGAATGAAATACCAGCAGTTTATTCTCTAGGCACACTATGGCAGAGGTAGTGCAGGCACCTGTTTTCACAGTCTTTGGTTATTCAGTGTAGCACTAGATTTAAAGTTCAGTCCTTTACATTTTGTTTCAGTGATATCAAATAGCTTTTAGGAAGAGATTAGATTTGTTTTTACAAAATGGAAGATATTTTAGCAGTAGGACAGAGTTCAACAAAGGAATAGGTAAATTACACATATGCACATCATAAAATACAGGTAAGTAGCCTTGTCTGTCCATGACAGAGTGGCTGCTCAGAGGCATGCCCACAGCACATCACAACAGCCTTGGACTGCATCCTTTAAATGTTTTATCTGCTGTAATTCTTTGTAATGTGTGATAAGTCCTTATGGAGAGAGTCATGAATGGTAAAATTCATGTTAATAGAATTGTGGTTTGCTCCCTGTCAGCCAATGTGTGTCTGCTGGAAGATGGACTCTGTTCTCTCCAATTGATGTCAAATGATAGAAGTCAGACCAACTTGGTTGTTTTTCTTAGAATTCAGTAGTGTCAACTTAAAGGAACTTCAATTGCCCAAAATCATATTGTACGTGATATTTTTTGGAATTTTCTTTGTCATTTACTTTTATCTTCCTATAGTATTTAATTTCATACAACTTGTGCTGATACCTAAAACTATTAATATTCCACTTTTGCTTCCTGTGTAGGAACATGATTTGGGTCCTGAGTTATACATATGTATAAATCAACACTTTGAGTGTACACATGGATAATTTTTTTGTTGTTTTTTAACTATTTTAAATAAATTTTCTCTTATGCACACAACATTTAATTCAGAATCAATCCTTTGGTATCAACCAAAACACAAAGCACAGGTCAGCAGGTGAATAATCTATACTGGCATATGCAGATTGTATTAAAATGCAGCAGTAATTCATAGGCAGAAAACTTAGAGTGGGATGCAGAGATTCAGCCATGTGCCTGAGTCTTGAGTAGATCTGAGGTAAATTCATCCTGTGGAATAAATTGCTTTTTTATAGTGAGTTTAGTAAAAATTGGGTAGTCATTTGTCACTTTTTCCTAGGAAAAGGAATGGTGAAAGTACAGAGACAAGCATAAGTTTACTGATACAAAATACAGTTACTTATCATAAGCAGCGTGAATTTTATGTTTTCAAAGGGCTGTATATTTTCTGGATCATGATGTAATTTCTTCTCGTCCTAGCCTTATTCCTGCAGCTGTTATTCTTTTATTGCAGTTTAAAACAAAAGAAGAACGGAAAACTCACCTTCACTTGCCCTTCCAGAGAAAATTACTATAACAATGGGAGAGTCAAGTAGGAAAAATGAGGATTTAAACAGAAGCAAGGATAAAACTTTCTTGGTCCTTTACAGATTTTTTGATTGTAGAAGTTCTTGGGTTTTTAAAATTAAATCACAGTTGTTATTTGTTCACAAACTGGATCAGTCACTTTAATGTGTGTAACCTCACACAGCTCTGGGTTTGCTTACTACGGTTTGGAACTGTTTGACTTGTAACCTTTACATACATACATATAATAATTGTAACATTTCTGATGTTCCTTTTAAGAAGGAAAGAATTGAAAGCAGCTCCTTCATGGGTAGGAATTGCCCACTGATATCCCAAAGTTACGTGTAACTGTCACTTATGCCACCCCAGCAACAGGAAAAGTCCTTGTTTTATGAGTCTGCTTTAAAACGGTTATAAAGTTTCCTGTGCAGGACATTAATTAAAGGGGTTATCAAAATAAGACAAACTAATATAATTTGTGATTGTACAAAATAAAGGAAGTCGAGGGTACCATAGGGACCTAAGGAATCACAGGATGGAAACAATCTTCTGGCTAACTAAACATTCAGACTTAGTACAAAGTCACAGGGTGGATGTACAGCCCAGCAAGCTGGAACATGCTGTGTGTTTACATGGATGGGATAAAGGGAGTTCACAAAAACCATCTGGGAGAAATCCTTCCCCTATTCATTCTGTTCCTACTGTAGAGTCGAATAAACAACATGCATACATTTGCACCAAACACATGGCACACCTGCCCTGGAAGAAATCAAAGTGGAAAATAAGTCTGTAGTATAAAAATTTCACTGAGTACCAGCACTGTAAGTTTGTCTGCATTTCCTCATATAGGATGGAAAAGAAGAGATGGAGCTTTTTATCTAGCAAGTGGTTAATTGTTCCCTGTGCAATTGCAGCATTTATATGTGGTCAGTATTTAGATTTATATGATAGATTTATATGAAAAGACATGTCCTGAGTTTTCTACTTTAAACATTGTCTGCCCCTTGCTCACCATATTCAGATCTATTCTCAAGCACAGAATTTACTACAGGAGATGATTCAAGAGTCCCAGTTAGGGATTCTGGGCTCTCTCTCTGCTTTCTCTTGAGACTGAGAATTGGTGACTTGGTCAGATTTTTTCTTTTCCCATGGATCTCTGTGCAGGGTCAGCATGTGCTCTAACAGAGGGTTGCTACTTTTTGCCTGGTCATGTAGAGATGCTGCTCAGCATCCAGTGGTGATGAATTTCCCTGACCTTACAAGTGGAAAGAGACTAAGATATTGTTATTAAAACCCTAAATTATCAAACAGAAAGAAATGAATAATTATACCTACAAAGTTGTACTAGCATGTTCAATAGTGAAGAAAAAGATCCAAAGCATTGACTAGATTAAATGGAAAACTGAAGTAATGAAAACAAAAAGTCATCAGTGCTTAAAGATTGTGTTGTAACACATAAAATATAAAGACTGAAGGTAGTGCAGGCAGCAATAATCCCAGTATTTGCTGGCTTTCTATATCACACTGGGCCTTTAATAACAATGTCATGGGTTTATGTGTACTGTAAATGTATAGGAATATATGTCTCTATATTTACACGGTTGTTTTTACCACCCTTCACACATCCAATTCCTGTTCAGACTGTTGGGCTAGAGGAATGAAGTAGGTATGAAATTTCACTCGTGGGGGCTTTGGAATCTGTGGCATTCCTAAATATATATGTACTCAATTCCCTTGGCTTCTGGGGCTCTTATGAAACAGTTGATAAGCTGAACCTAGCTCATGTTTCTAAAACACAGATACATCCTTTATTTAATTTTTATGTAAAATTTTAGGAGAACAGAAGAGGTTAACATCTGTTGAGGCCTTGGATGAGCTGAGATGAGCAGGGACAGTCAGTGTACAGATGCAGTGTTCAGGGTCTTTGCCTACTTCTAGTCACTTGATGTCACTTACTAACAAATCAAGAATTTAAGAGTAATCATTAGATTTGTATTGCTCAATATGGTGAACTCTGGTAAATCAATATTCTGATTATGATTTTGAGGAACATAATTGCATTCCAAGCTCCAGAAACCAAATGGAAAGTTGATGTTCAGGGTTTCATTCTTTCTTTATCCTCTTTGTATGGTATAAATAGAATATTATATGAAAATGTGTGTAAAGTCCATCCTGCACAAAAAGATCCATCTTGCCTAGTATTCTGATTCTGACAGAAATTAGTACATTAAATGAAAAGCATCGGAAATTTATCAATGGTAAAATATAAAAGCAAACAAATATAACAAACATGTTTTTCTAAAGCTGAGGTAGTGACACCAGATCATCTTTTGTGTTACAAGAGATAAATGGGCACTTCAAGCATGTGATTCTTCATGTCCTAACATAGTTATGTAAAATTCTGGCCATGCACTTAAAATCTGGGCTTCTTAAGTGAAGTGAGAGACATCTCACCTCTGTGGCTTCAGACATTAGCAGTATTTCTGTTATAGATATGTAGTTTTCCTTGATTCTAAGGGGAAAAAAAAGAAAAGCAAGCAACCTGTAAACTTTTAATTGTGAAAGACACAAACTGATTTATGGATATCTGTAGTGGAAAAGGGGTAGTGTAAAACTCTGCATGGTCTTGAAGTGTAACTCATGAACCTTAAAGGTCATCTCAGAGTGGTTAACAGAGCAAATTCATTGTAATTTTTAGATCACCTTATCTGATTTGAAGCAAACCTGTTAGTTTCAGAATAACATTTTTTAGGAAGATTGGCTTGTTAACAGTGTTACGGAGTTACAAGGAAATGTGGTCACACAGCTGCTTCTGGTTTCTTAGCTAATCCACCTGATTGGAAACAACAGGTTTTTGATATTTTTCCATTTCTTACACTGACACCTAGTGTTCAGAGGTCCTGAGTTTCTAATACTGCACTTGGTTATTAATAGACAGCTGTTGATACCAAAGTTCTCCACCTTTTCCAACATCTTCCAGTTCTGCTCTTCTGCAAAAGGAAACAGTAGCTGAAGGCAAAGGTGTTACCATCATTCAAAACAATTTTATTTTGGAAATACAAATAGTGAGCAAGTACTGCAAAACTTGGCAGAAGCTGTTTTACTTCTTGAAGCACTGCAAAATCTGTTTTCTTAAAATTTAAGTGCTTTAGTTTTGGCAAATGCAGCCCTTTTGTGTCTGTAAGTGTCACTGGCCAAGAAAAACAGCGATAAAAGCAGAAACCCTTAGATCAGTATTTATTTAATTGTGGGAGATGTCGATGCTTTTTATTTCTGTGTTCTTTTATCTTCTAGCCACGAGTTCTACCTGATAGGAGTGTTGATTGCTGCACAGTCCTTGAATAGACAGAAAATAACTTACACACAAAAACTTGCACAAACAGTCTTTTATCTCAGACTTGCAAATAAACGGAGCAAAGCAAGTATGGGCTGTAACCCATTCCTGACAAAGATGACAACTGAGAGTAAAATTAACTCTCTGCTTTACCTGAGATTTTGCTGTATGTTGGCAGAAGAACTTTCCATTGTGTAAAGTAATGTATTAGGAATTTTGTACAACTGTATCCAAAAGTATCAATGATTTTTTTTACTCACGTGTTTCATAGAAAAATGAAAGCTATACAGACACAGAAAATGCATATTAAACTTCACTTTAATTTGAGGATTCTTCCCTTTTTAGTTTTAAGGCTTTTCTGGTAAAAGCATCAAAAAGTCACCTTTTGAGTGCCTCACCATTCCCACAGTAAAGAATTTATTTCCAGTACCTAATCTAAACCCACCTATATCCGTTTAAAGCCATTCCCTCTTGTCCTGTCACTACGTGCCCAGGCTGCTCATTTTGTTATATTTTGGGTAAAGGCATTGTATCTCTGTGTGGGCACATGGCATAGGAGGTATTTCAGCAAATTATTGGTTATCAATTGTTGATATTCCTGTGAATTAGAGTCTGCTTATTGGAGAAATAATGAGTGACAATAGAGAGAAATGTTACTTATAGGATAGATACTATTTAGGCTTCTCTCAGGCATTTAAATGTGAGGGTGGTGAGGCCCTGGCACAGGTTGCCCTGAGAAGTTGTGGCTGCCCCACCCCTGGAAGTGTCCAAGGCCAGGCTGGACAAGGCTTGGAGCCACCTGGCATGGTCAAAGGTTTCCCTGCCCATGGCAAGGTGTTGGAACTGGGTGATCTTTAAGGCCCCTTCCAACCCAAACCAATTATGGTTTCTGTGATTTATTTTCAGGGTGAGGTGAATTTGGGCCCAGAAGGCTGATTTTTGTCTAGTGACTATAAATTATGCCTTGGGTGACCAGCTCAGATGTAGATTTCTATGTTTAGTCAAAGCTCCCAACTGAGAGAGAACTCCCCCAAGGCAGAAGTCTTAAAGCAATGCAAGAGGAAAGGAGGTAAACAGGAATTTCTCTGTGGCAGAAGGAGATGTTAACAAAGTTAAAACCAGTAGAAAAGTCAGAGAAAATAAAGACATACTACAGGCCCAGGTTTCTGGCTAGGAAGAGGCACACAGTGTCCCAAAAATGAACAGTTTTAAGGGATGGGATTTATGAAAAGTCACCTTGGAGCTGATCCAAGACAGAGTTAGAAGTCTGTGCATTAGCTGAAAACTTCATAGTGTATGTTTTTTAATAGATGAAGAGAAGGAAACAAATTGGAGAAGATTTGGGGCTGGATTGAGATACAATTTCTTTAAAAGAGAGGCTCGACTGAGGTGATCTGTACACAGTGAGGGAAAGTACCAGAGAGCAAAGAAAAATTGAAAACTCATTGGGCAGGATATGATGCAGCTTCTGAGGTGGGTCAGAGTTGGGAAAAAGGCCAAAGATTTATGACAAGAGAAGGTGTTCAGGAACAAAAACTTAGAGCTGCTTTGTGGGAATGCTTATTTTCTCTCCTGTAGCAGAAGAATTATGGTGCTTGAAGTGGAAACCAGGCTGTGAATAAGGAATGCAAAGCCTGAGATTCAGCAAAGAGTTGTTTAAGGTAGTGGGATAAAGGAAGATGAAAACAACCTTGTAGTGGAAAAGAGTTTGGAAGAGCTTCCCATGACACTTTCTAAAAATGTTCAGTAGCAAGAGAATGGGAATAATTGAAATAAGAGGCAGAGGAGTTTGAAAGAGGAGATGTGGCTGGTGCATTGAAGCCTGCAGAAGGTCTGCTCTGGAGAATGAGTTTGGGAAGTAGCTTTACAGGACATTAAGTGCTGATGACAGAGAAGTCATCAAGAAGTAGTAAATGGAGTGAGAGTCAGCAGATGTGTTACTTCCAAATTGAATTTCAGATGAGGCCAGAGAAACTTAAGTGGATAATGATGGAACAGGTGGAACGGGGCTGTTGGTGTCTGAGTGTGAAGGAGAGCACTAGATGGGGAAGAAAGGGAAGAGACAGATTCTACATTTTAGGAAAGAATTCATGGCAACACAGAAAGTCTTGTGACAAATGCTTCTTCTGCGGACAGTATCATACACATGGGGATGTGAATGCTGACATTTCTGCACCATAACATAGAAGCAAACAGATATCTTATATATAGATCAATAATGAGCACTTGTATAGTGACACACAGCCTGATGTCAGTGTATCAACTTCAATATGCTCAGCAGATATTGTTACTAACAACCATTCTCACAATACTCATCAACTACTTTTTTATCATCTCTAATTCTTGAGTGTTCTTCTTTTTACATAATTCTTCTTTTTACATTTTTACCATTTTTGTCTTTGATGATCTTGTGCCAACGTCAGCATTCCAAATTTGGGAAAAAAATGGATCACTTTACTGATGAGAAATGAAAGTACAAAGAAGACAAAGTGGATTTTCCTCAAGTAATGAAACAAATTAATGACAGAGCTGAAAAAAATTGACTGGTTGTAGCAAGAAGGAAGCTGTGCAAAGCTATTTTATATTGACGGTCCATGTCTCAGCCAATTGGATTTTTATTTGACAGTCCAAAGGTGTAATAACTTTTATTGTAAGAGGAAGAAAAATACATCAAGGCTAATATATAATGGAGGACCTACTAGGGATATGCATAAATGCATATCCTGTTCCTTGTGTATACAAGCTTAATTGTGTCTCTTTTAATTTTGCTGTTTGATTCAACAGGGTTGTCAGGTAATCGTCCTATTGAAGTACAGAGGAGGATAAAATTTCAAATACCTTTGTTAATCTCTTTTGGCTGTTAAAAGAAAAGATTTATTGGTATCAAATTTTATTGCATTCTTAGAATTTAGGGATTGATTGGCTGCTAGTTTAGCTTACTTGTCTCTTCCAGTTAGAAACCCAAACACAACAGAAGAAAGACATTGCATTGAAGCTGACATGCAACAAGTGAGTGAAAGTTCACTTGGCTTTTCCTCTCAGCACCAGGTGCAAAAGTTGGCTAAAAGTGCTGTGGCAGGCAGTTATTTGAAAGCAGTTTCTGGTTTAGTGTTTTATCAAGCCCAGGAGTGAAATATTCTGCAACTACTGCAGTTTCACAAAGCTGCTTTTTAAGGTAGAACTCTGAATTGTTTCACTAATTAAAATGGCCCAGTACAAACATTAATCACACAGTAACCATTAATGGGAGGGGTTTGGGGATTTATGGAGGGCTATGGAGGATATTTTAAAAGCGTGGATCATTTCTTTGTTTAATACACAATGTACTTGCAGTCTCTAACTATACCAAAGGTTCCTGAAATCTTGAGAGTATTTGTTAGTTTCTACATCCCCTCAGAAATGCTGGAAGAGGCATATTAATTTCTGGTATAAAACAATTTAACAGTGTCCCAGTTAGTGATTTGACTGAATAGGATAGTTTTTTTCTTGAATAGCTGCCCCATTGACACCTTATATATGCTTTAAAATACTAGTTCTCTAAACTGCAGCTTTCTCAGAGTGGTAGGTGGAGGCTCAATGATGACATAAGCTCCAGAAGTGTAAAATTCAAGTGGTTTGCATGTGGGATTGCCAAATAACACGGGTTGGTTTGTTTTCATTTTATTACACCGATACTCCTCCCCATATGTCTTGGATTTCTGTGATACCCTCCTTGCTTTAGATTCTTGCTCCTTGTAACTAACTATTTTTATTAGTCATCCCACTAATACACAGCATTTTTACTCAGCACCTGTTTTCTTCAAAGCCCTTTGCAATAATAACTGGTTAATCCTCACACTGGTTCTGAATTTCGTTGTCATTCCTGGTCACAGGTGAAAAGTGAGCTCAATGACATCCCAAAAATTGCATCATGGCTCTGACACGTGTATTAGGACTTTGCCTGTTCTGTGTCCCCGCTACTGTGGCTGATCCTTGGCCTCTCCACACATTGAGTTTGTGGCATGCCAGTTATAAATTGAGCATTTCCTTTTGGTTAATGACACATTTTTTTACCCTGATTGCTTTGGAATTTCCATTCTGAACTGTGGAAGAACTATGCTGGAAGGAGCCTCAAGAGGTCATCTGAGCCATATCTCTGATCTCAAACTAATTTTGGCCTTTGTTCAGGAAAGCTCTTAAATATATACATATAAATGGGTGTGTATCCATGTGTATATATACAATTATTTATTAAATTAAGCCCCATTTCTTGAAGAATTATGGGTAACTGCCTAATCAAAGTTTGATGTAAAGTACCAGAAGTTGCTTTAAAATACTTGCACAGAATATCATGATTGATAGTGCTGTGGGAAGTAAAACAAAGTGATTTATACTGGAAAGGGCAATTATTGTTAAATCTAGTGCTGTGCCTTCTGAAAGTATTGCTTCCATTGTTTTTATCTTCCTTTTTTCCTTTCTTCTATTTTTTTCCCTATTTTTTATGGAACTGTAGCAAAAAATCCATTCACTACCCAAGTAAGGTGGTGATTTTGCTGCTATAATAAACCCTCAGCTAGTTTGACTATTCTTGGCCTGTCCATCTGAGAGCTACAACTTTATGGAAACAGAATGAAATAAAGTGTTCTCTAATATGTCACAAATCATAGTTAAAACTGGAAATCCAGTCTGACACTGTGGTCTTGATTTGTATGGTTTGCCTACCCCTTTTTGTTTCTGCAAGGCAATGTATGTATTTGAAGGCTGGAGCTCCAGCCAGGATTTTCAGTCTTAACTGTGAATTTCCTTCCTTTAACAGGTTTAAAGCAAGCCTTTCAGATTGCTCCAGTATAGCTTTTAGGACTTGAATTTCCTTTGTGTTCATTTTGGGCCTTTTCCAGTATTTATCCATACATTTGAAACTCCTTCAAATCTGTGAGTATGCGAGCAGTTACAATAGGAGGTGGTGGCATTTCTATTATATTCCTGTTAGACTTGATTCAAATGCTGCCTGATTTTGAGCTCTGAAAAGTACTGCAAGTCTAAAATTCAAGCTCTTGCTCAAGCATTGCAGGGTTCGTGTCCAGCTCAGAGGTCTCTGTAATTACTGTGTTTGGCTGGAAAATAAAAATTCCATTTCCTTGAAAAATTTAGACATTTGCTTGCAATTCAACATTTGCTTTATTTTTTCATCAGAACAAAACTAAATGCTTATTTTTTGAAAGTGTAAAAATCTACTGAGATAAAGAGGAATCTTGTCTAGCTGGTAGTCCTGTGTATAGGACAACAGCCCTGGAGAGGAGAGACCAATATTCAAGTTTCTACTTGCTGGAAGAATGTAAAGTTAAACCTGAGTGTTCCTCATGCTGAGTGAGTGCCATAAAATAAGACTGTTGAATACATCTTTTGATGTTATTATTTTTCTGTATGATCACTGAAATATTGCTCAGTACTTACATGCAAAGTTGTTTATTTCAAGGGATATGATTTTCCCAATAGAAAGAAAATACCTATATTTGAGGTTCTGTCCAGCACTCATGATTAAAGTATTAATATATTTCACATGTGCATTTAATCCAAAATAATCCTTAATAGTGATTATTTGTGGTTAAAAAATTCAACTTAAATTTTATAAATCCATTGCTTCAGCTATAGCTGCAGGGTCTCATAAAAGCTTGACTGTTTTTGTTTATTCATTTTTAATGGTAATTAATTCATATTAGTGGTGAACTTCATTATTTACAAAAAGTGATTTTAAATGTTTTGCAGGTTTAGCTCTGTTACATTATTATAATACAGCACCAAATGTGGCCAAGTGAACAAATTCAACGTTAGATATATTCATCTATAGTTTGATTTAGTGATGGATTTTTTTTCCAGAGATCCCTTCTAACTCAAACCATTCTGTGATTCAGTGAATTTAATTCTGAAGGGAAAAACAAATGTTCTTTATTAAAAAAAGGAAACACCCAAACTTTAAAGACAGTGGACTTATGCATTAATGCTACACATTTGCATATTTTGTCATAATTCTCTGCTATATTGTTTCATAGAATCCTAGAACATCCCGAGTTGGAAGGGACTCACAAGGGTCATGAAGATCCAACTCCTGGTGGGTTGGTGACATCCATTAAAAAAATTATGTCAATCTTCCCTGTTAGAATAAAGTCAGTATTGTAAACTTTATTCTCTCCTATATGTTCTTATGAAGAGAAGGCACTTTCTTTAATTTCAGAAACAAACACTGTCTTCCAAATTCCAATTGCACTTCCTAAACTTCCCATCTATTTTGATATCTGCAAAAATGCTCATACCAGTTGAATTTTTGAGACTGTTACTGTCCACATAGCTTGTTTTGTTTGTGTGTTTGTCATTTGCTATCTCTCAGCCTGGACTCTCAGCCTGGTGTGACACTGTCCTTTTTTTCATGACTGTATGGTGGAAAACACTGTAGTTTCATGATTCACCAGTGTCAGTACCATATAGCTGTATGGTAGAAATAACAAAAAACCAGAATAGATATATAGCAAAAATAAATAATTAAGTGAAAAGGGGACTGACTGTATAATTTAGTGTCTCTGAGGATAACAGAATTTCAAGTTAAGGACCTCAAATGACTCTATGCCCTCATTAGGATGTTTTGGCATAACTATGGTCTAGTAAAACTAAGCTGTCAAAGCTACTTCAGACTCTGTCTTGCAGGACTGTGTATGTTTGAATCAGCAGTTCAGGATCATGGAAGTGAAAGGTTTACACCTCACCATTATCCATTTTGTGTGTAAAATTTGTGTTCTTGCAATCATGAAAATGTGCAAACACCTCTTTTGGGGAGCAGGATTGGGATATTCTTTGTTCATAGACCTAATTAGTTATTTTGCTCTTCCTTGCAACTACAGGGCCTGCAGCCCTTTTTACCCCATACACACAAGTGATGGGTAAGAGTTATGTCTGACTGGATTTCCATCTCAATTCGTTCTTCATGACATAATTTTGGGGGTGTTTTTTGAAAGTGGTGGGGCTTTTTTTATGAGCCGTTAGGCCCTCCAGCAGTTAATTTAACAAAGACTTAATGTTATACAGAAGTTGTAGCTCTGGTGGATTTCTGGAGGGTGGTTAAGGCAGAGTTTGCATTTCATATTCTGAGGGAAATGTAGTGCCGTTCCGCCGCCGTATGCCGTGCGTTTCATTAGTGCTGGAGACAGCAGGAGGCTATTTTGTGGAAATGTTTCTGTCACTGTCAGTAGAAACATGCCTGTCTGGTTGAAATATAGCCTGTGTCTTGCCAGTTCCCTGCTTCTAAGCAATTGCAGTCAGAGGATGTTAATCTTAACCTGTCACAAGCCATTTAAAATCCAAATTTTTATTAAACTTCCAAATGCTTCAGTAATACAAGTATAGGAGACAGGGCTGTGTTCATACGCAAGAGTTGCTGCCCTTCTCAGGGGCAGGAAACACTTTAATTAGTGTTTATTAGTGCTTAGTAGTTAGATGTGCTGGAACTCCCAGCCAGGCCCTGCCAAGGGATGTGATCCCTCTAAGGTAGGCAGGAGTCAGCTCAGGAGCACTGGATTGTGGATCTCATTTCTGTTTTGCTGACTGTAGACCAGGAATTTCGTGCACTCAAGGAAGGGATCTACAGCATATTTGTTGTAGATATCCACATCTTTCTGCAGCCACCCTGAACACAGCTGCTCTTACAGTGATGCCAGGATCATTTCTGGGAAGACCTGATTGCCTGGTGGAAAATAGAGTTTCTTATGTCCTTGGTTGTTTTTTGAAAATGTATTTGTGTCAGAGGATTCCAGAGGATTTTCCTGTGCTTTTTTTTTGTTGTTGTTTTGTTTTTTTGTTGTTTGTTTGGGGTGGGTTTTTTTGGTTAGTTTTTTGGGGGGTTTTTTGTTTTGTTTTATTGGGGGGTTTTTTTGCTTGTTTGTTTGGTTTTTGTTTGTTTGTTTTTTTTGGTTTTTTTTTCTGTGCAAGCCTGGTCTGATGGTTATACATGTGTTTGGTGGGTGGGCAGTTGAAAAAAATATAAAAATATTTGGAATTAGATGCTTTTATGTCCTGGTTGACAAGAGAGGGTGTGCATTTACATGGAATTTGAGGAATCTGCCTCAATTTCCCCCTCAGTGTTCTACTTGAGAGCCCCTTTGATGTTTATGGGTGTGGGTTAAGTCCTACACTGGACAAATGATGGTCCCTGCCTGAGTTGTCTCTCTGGAGGACTAAAGGAAGATTTTGTTTCCTTCCTTCGCTCTGGTCACCAGAGAAAAGGGCTACAGGGTGCACTCCTGCAAACATCCTTGGAGTTCTCTGGGAATTTCAGGGCTTTTCCCTTTCTAAATCACTAGTACCTGGGTGAGGCACTGAGGTGATGATCAGCAGATGCATCAAGTGGTTTAACACAAAAATCATCTAATCACTTCACTGTGATGCCTCAGCTGGAGACCTTCTCTCTCAGTCACTGCTGTTAACTCATGAGAGAAGAATGAATTTAAGGAGCTGGGATATTTTGCTCTTGCCTGCCAACCAGCATCCAGGCAAGGGAAGCTCATTCCTTGTTGCCAAGAAAGACATGCTTGCAGCATTCATTGCAGGAGTGTCTTCCTGATCAAATTGGTGTATCCAGAGAAAATTCAGTATAGCATAGGACTGCAGGAATATTCTAGAGACCCAACAGCTGAGAAGATGTACAATTTAACCAAAGGAAGAAGTTAAGAATTAAAATGCTATCACTACTGTATTTAGTATTTGCTAGAGCCCAGCAATCAACATAAAGCTGTCTGAACCCAAGACGTTTTTATGCTGTATGTTTTGGGAGTTTTCCACAAGAAGTACTTCAGGCAAGCTGGAAAAGATGTGTCGTGGCACTGAATCCAAAATGACATTAGAAAAGCTTTGCCAAGATGCTTTTTCTTCACAGCATATCCCTTATGTTATTCCTTATTCCTTGTGTTAGTGAGCACGATGTTCAGGGAAAACATCCCATCTGGATAGCATTACCTGTAGGATGTGCAGCTTGTATGTGTCTTCTGGAGGTTAGCTCTAATGTTAAACAAAGGAAGCTGATTAGAAACATCTGTAAAACATTTCCATAGTTCAGATTTTATACAGTGGGTATTGAATTACCTTGCACATGACTGCATGTCTGAACTAAAAATAATAAGGTAAATCTTTTAGTTTTATTAAAATTAGTATAATATTAATTTTATAGTTAAACTACATTTAACTGTTTCCCTCCTTGGCACTAGAATTTAATGCTGCTGACATCACTATGTGTTTTACATGCCACTAAGAAATAATTGTTCATTTATTGATGCAGTATGCTACAATAAGTACATTTTAGGTGCAGTCAAAATATAAACATTAGATTGAAATACATTTTCTTATGTAAAAGTGTGGCATTTATTGAATGCTAAAGGAGAGACTTGCCAGCTAAATGTGTAATGTTTCTGACCATTAAATATACTACGTGAAATAGTTATATAGAATATATAAAATTATTGTAGTACTGCCCACTTAGGTATTATGTTGATTTATGAATTTAGTTAGAGTCCCTAGTAAATACCAAAATTGCTGATTCTAGGTCAGTATTTATTAGGTTGGTAAATTTTATGGAGAGGAAGGATTTGTGCATCCCAGAACTGACAGAGAAAGGTGTTATTTATGCAGTTAGAGTGAGAATGCAATTGTAATTTTAGAGCTGAGCTGAAAAAGGTTATCTTGTTTCTTCATATTCTAAATTACTTTCTAAAATAGCTTATAAAGCCATGCATATAACAATAGTAAATATTATTTAAAGATCTAAGAATCTAATACTCAAGATTTACTGTTCAGTATCATAAGCAAAAAATTCTTACCTTTCCACAGTTCCCTGCAACAGCCTGACTCCAGGGCACGTATCAACACAGAGAGAGGCAAACATTATTCTCTGGGAAAATATTTTGAAATTCAGCAAGTGTTTTGAAAACTATTATCATTATTGTTTATTGTAAGTGTTCTAAGATTGTGAAAATGAAGTGTTGCTCATAAATACCACGCAGGCTGAATGGCCAAGGGCAGTTCTCATCTCTAACACGCAGACTCCTACCCAAAGCAGTTTCATCCAGTATGAGTACTTGCTTTTATAATATTTTTACCCAAGTTCATAAAAACTGCTAGTGGAACAAACACTATGGTATGTATATGCAGTTATTTTTATTCAAGGAGACTGGATCAGCACAAAAGCATCTTTTAGAGCAGCATAACATGAACAGTTTCCATTTCATCAATTAGTGCCCTTATCCATCCTGAAAGGTGTCTGTATCTTATCTGTGTGCTGAAAAGGCAATGAGGTGTTTTATCTTTTGAAAAATAAAAAGACGTGTTGTGCCATGGTAGTGAAATTTGCTGAGTTTACCTCACTATCCCACTTGGGAATGTATGTTTCAGCACTGATAGTGTGGCTTATTAAATAACTGAGAACAAATAATGCTCTATTTTAAATGTATCTTAAGAAAAAATGTCTTGTAATAATTTCTTTTGCTCACTGAAAGCTTAATGGTTTTGCCTGTGTTGTTGCATGAAGAGTTTGGAGTTGATCTTGTAGCTGGAGAGGATGCAGCTGCACATCCCCAGATCCTGCCTGTTCTGTGATTCTGTGATTAAGCACTAGATCCCTCTATCAGCTTGGTTTACCTGGTCTCATAATTTTGGAATGCACCAACAGGAGTGTAAGCAGATACTTTTAAAAAATACAGTTGTCAAAGTTGTGATCAGATAGTTATTGCATTTTGGGTTTGAAATTGTCTCACATTCCTGTCCTGTGAAGGTTTCAAAGGAAGGACTTTGGGGGTAGGTGAGGAAAAGCAATTTTCAGAGTGTTTGGAAGTGTATCAGTTGACCAAGTGTGTGTCTCTGCTGTGTAAATGATATTCGTCGTCACATGCTGTACTGGGTGATTACTTCAGTCGGCGTTTTTATGGCCAAAACCAGCAGCCTGGGGTTTCTGTGTCTTTATCACCAACTGTACTCTATGAAGTACAAAGCTGCAAAGTTTACTTGACAGTTTGAGGCCAGAGTAATTTACTTGTCTGAGACCTTAATGCAGCTCCTTGCAGTCCATCATCGCCGCTTGAACAGGAGGATGTGCTTTAAAGCGGGGATCGGAGCCGTTTGCCAGACGGGGCTCCAAACCAAATTCGAGATGAAGAATTGCTGTTGCTGGGTTTGCTTACTTTGAAATTGCAATGCACTGGGGATACTGGAGGAACTGTTTAAGAATGTTGGAACACCTGCATGTGGCACAGCACCTTTATTTTAACAACTCTATAGGTGCTCATGCAGCAAATTATCACCCCAATGCATTCCCTTCATTATGAGTTGAGTCTTTGCCAAAAAAAAGACTCAGCTGATAGAAAGCTGGCTGAGGCACAATTGATTTTGGATTAGAACCCTGAATTTAACAGCATGAGTCAATGGATGATTTTTTTTTTTCTTGAAAGATGCCATTTAACAGGTTACAAACCTGTTAAAACTGAATTAATTTAAGTTCAGATTTTGTTTATCAGATCTTTTGGAACTGGACTAGACTGATTCCACTCTTTTCATTGTAACTTCATTGTCAGGCTGAAAATAATATAAAAATATTAATGTATTTGTTTCTGTACATGTCTTTCATATTATACTTTAGCTGCGGATGGGTTGCCTTATTTCTTCATTCACACGGCATTTTTATTTCTTTTTTTCTGAACTGTATAGCAGCCAAATCACACATAAATCCAACTGGATAGTCTGGAGTCATTGCTCTATCTATTTTTCAAAGATAGCATCACTTACAAATCATGAGTGCTAATTAAAATGAATAATGCTTTTAATTAAAAATAAAATCTGTGCGGGCCCCAGTAGAGGAAAGATATTACACATATGCCATGTTTCGTCCCCACTGTCAGTTTTTTTTCACTTTTTTTCCCTCTGTCACGAAACTTCCCATTATGTTCACCCTTCTTGCCATTGGCCATTGTCCCTCCTCATTATTTCTGGATTGACTGGCACTCTGATCTCTCAAGATGCTTGACTAAGTGTTGGCTGATGAAGAGACTTTCATTTTTTCTCAAAATCCTGCATGAAAATTCTCAATTTTAAATTCGTAAGGTAGGATTTTTTTGCTTTATTTTTCCTTCAAAAATCTATATCTTTGGAACAATTTAATTCTTATAAAAGAACCACCAGCAAAACTATTTGAGCTATAGTGGAGGGTGGAGGCAAGTCGCCTGCCTATTGAAGTGCTTCTTTCATCATCAGAACAATAGCTGGTTCTTTTCCCTTGTCAACTGACCATCTTTTTCCTTCCATTAATTAGCTGAAGTCTTGAACAATTCATCCTTGGCCTTCCACTGCCTGTTCTGATAATCCCTCAGGATACTCAGGATAGGATGACAAATCACAAGAAAAGATGTTCTGATTTTTGTTGCTTTGCTGGTGGGAAGGTGCTGTGTGCTCTATGTGTGGAGACAGAACCAATTTCCTGAGGTTTGCATTGGGTTTTGTGCTTTATTGATTGTGTGAGTCCATGAGGTACCCAGTGCCTCTGGGCTGCATTTCACTGTCTTTGGAGAGGAATATTTCTATGTCTTTAAAACCATAAATAAGATCTAGATAAGTGCTAATTGGAAAGCATCCGTGTAGGAGGAGACATCTAACAGGTTTCTCCCACCAGTCTTGTCACTCTCATGGCTGCTCAGGAGGCAGAAGAGGAGGCATTGAGAACATAAGAAAAAAAACCCATTCCCTTTTCATTTCATATGGGCAGTGCTGCACAGAGCTGCCAGGGACAGCTTTTAGGGGAAGAAATTGTAGGGAAAATTCTGTTCAATTTCCGGCCCTCTGGCTGCTGCAGATGGAAACTTTGTAGATTTTGCTTCTGAATTCCAAACAATTATCCATTGGCATGTGCAAATACAATTTTTTTCATAAGTCCAATCAACCACATCTGGTGCCTGATTTTTCTCAGGTATTGCAAAACCCTTTTAATGAGCACAACATTTTTTTTCAGCAGAATAAAGATGCTTATAATTCTTCAAAAATGAATACAAAAGTTTTAAATATTTGCCAATTTTTTTTTCAGTTAAACAATATTAGTAAAGTACTAAGCTATTTTTGCTGCACTTTATCTCAAGATTTTTTTAATGGAATCAAAATTACAGAAAGGAAATCAGACCTATGCTTAACTGCAGACATCCCTACCTCCACAGCCTGTAATTTTAACAGATGACAGATGATCCTTTTTGGGATGTCAGTTCAATGATTCATCATTCACATCTCTGCAACTGGAGGTGGTGAAGATCTTGAGAAAATAAAATTGAAAGTGGCAGTTATTTCTAAGAACCCAAAGAAGACTTTGAGAACTTTCCAACCCATGCTGGTAAATGGGGGGATTTGGGACATGTGCCTATGGGTGTCATTTATTTCTGAGTACCAGATTTGCTGAATGTGCATTTGATGACTCTTAGTGGGGAAAGATGATGCAGAAAAAACTTCAGATGTGACTGAATGTGGGTGCATTGCTTATGTATGGCATTGTCTTAGCACTGAAGAATTACAGCCTGATTTATGAATCTTATCAGGCAAAATACTGCATTGCCTGTGGTATCTGTGTTGTCTTGGACTATGGCAATGTTCATTTTTGACTAAACTGACTGTAGGAAAATTTTTTATTTTCTGTGAATAACCAAAGAGAAATTAATTAATCCACTGACACTCAGTGACCATCAGGCCTGAAGTTTATATTACAAGGTTTCCAGAACAATAATTATTATAAAGCTTGAAAAGAGATCTGTCCTGTATTTGAATGACAGTAAAATATTTTGAAGATTTCTTTGAAATACAGTAAAAAACCTCCTCTGCACCAGGGTTCAGTTCTCTGTGTAGCTCCTGGGACTACACAGGAGGTTGATACTTCATCTCCTGCCCAGTTCAGGCAAGGGAATTTAACTCAAGCTTTCTCTCTTCTAGATGAGAGCCATAAAAGCCTCATTCTCCTTTGCTGTTTCTTTTTTGTTTTGTTTTGTTTTGTTTTGTTTTTTTTAACCTGCGTGCATAGTTTCACTTTTTTGTGAAGAATTAAATAAATGTCTATTGGCCAATCATGTATGATATGCTTTAAAAAATAAAAAAAAAATATTTATGAGGAAAAAAAAATTAAGAAGGGACTGATACAAACGTGTCCTTCAAAGAAAGAGTGAGAAAGATTGCTGGTGCTCCATGGTCAGGTTTTGGCATTTGGCAGTGATGGCTGGTATAAATCTCTGATATGTATGTCCTCTAAAAGAGTTTGAGAGCATGAGTATTTTCAAAACAAAATGCATTTTGTCAGAAAATTGGTAGCAAATTCAACTTAATGTTACATGTGGCCTTTCTGCTTCTAAGTGGCACTTGTGCAAAGCTCTAGGTTGTTGCAATTTTCCAGGACATCATGAGCCCAGCTGGGAACAGGCACTGGTGTGACACATGTGCTTATCCATGGTGCTCCCATTCTTTATAAATTCATCAAAGCCTTGCATTTGGTTTTACATTCCTTCTTACTGACATGCCCTGGAGAGAGATCTCTATTTGTAGACAATTCTGAATTGAAGGTCACAAAAGCGAAGAATATCCTGAGTTGGAAGGGACCCAAAAGGATCAAGTCCAACTCCTGGCCTGGCACAGGACAACTGGAACAATCCCACCCTGTGCCTGAGAGTGATGTCCAAACACTTCTTGAGCTCTGCCAGGGTTGGTCCTGTGATCACTTCCCTGGGGGACCTGTTCCAGTGGGTGAGAACCTTTTCCGTATAGCCAACCTAAACTTCCTCTGAGTCAGCTCCAGCTGTTTCCTCAAGTTCTGTCTCTGGTCCTGTCTCATCCTCTTCCCCTCATGAGGATGTTAAAGACTCCAGTGGGGTCTCCCCTCAGTCTCCTCTTTTCCAGACTGAATAAACCAAATCACTTCAGCTGCCCTTCATGAGGCTTCCCTTCCAGCCTCTTCACCATCTCCATGTCCCTCCTTCAGATGCTTTTTATTAGCTTTATATCCTTATATTGCGGCACCCAGAACTGCACACAGGACTTGAGGTGAGGCCACAAAGATGATTGAGAAGAGACTCGGTCATGCTGAAGCATTAGGAAAATGTCCACTCCTGAATGGATAGGAGTTGGAGGTGCTTGAACCCACTAGCTGTGTGATTAAAAGACTTAAGCATTATTTTACTAAAGTACTGCTGTTTCTCTAAAACAACATTTTCATGTATGCATCTCTGTGATTTATGCATCTCTGTGCCTGGTTGTTTAACACTCAAAATCCTGTGAATGGCGCGAGAACGTTTCCTATTTTCTTGCCTTATTCTTTCCAGTGGGCAAGGGTGGTAGATGTCATTTTTCCTGAGTGCCATATTTCACACTTCAGTTTAATTTGGCTGATAATGATTTGTTAAACAAATATAAATATGTGGAGTACAGGCTGGGTCTCACACATAAAGTGTTCAACCACTTCAGCAGTTCCTTTAAAATCCCACTCCAGCCTTATAAAAGCTGCAGGTGCAAAACAGTTTGCCTCTGTACTACTTGAACAGAAGATAAAGGTAATGTGGAACTTTATATTCAGTACAACTCTTTGACAAGTGTAACATTGTAAGAAGGGGAGTGGGTTGGTGGTTTCCATCAGAAATACACATACTCACATGAATGGGCTTACTCTTACTCTTTTTAGTGTTAAAGAAAAAGGACAACTGACCAGGGAGTGCATTAAGTCTGGGACAAATACTGTGCATTAGAAATGGAAAACACGGCTCTTCTTGCATTTGGAGCAAAGAACTATTTTTGAGGCTCTTTTGATCTCCAGTCCTCTAACTATGAAGTGATTCTCCTCACAGTGGTTACATCATTTTTAAATCTTACTTTATTGTGAAGAGGTTTTTTCAGCCCAAAGAGAAACACCATATTCTTCTAATCTTCTTCTCCCTCCACTATGTAATTCAATGTATCTTTCAACAGAATTTTCTTACTTTCTTTGGGCATCCCACAAATTTCTGTTCTTACCGTTTCCTTTTCATCAGTGGGCTTTCAAGCCTCATCTGCTTTCAAGGATTCAATATCATCTTAGCACTGGTGTTTTGAATATTTCTCTCTCCACTCTCAACTCGTCTGTGTTTACTCAGGACTGCATTTTGGCATGTTTCCCTAGAAGTACTTTTTTATCCTCTGAAATTCAGGGAGGAACAAAACCAAGCTCCTTATCTTTCCTCCCTTAATCTGAGAGTTGCTTAAAGCCCTAATGTTCCCCAAGACCTTCTGCCCATTTTTTTCTCTGTATCTTCCTTTGTGACATACCTAAACTCTGCTGATTTTTAGAGTCACAGAATCATTAAGGTTGGAAGAGCCCTCTAAGATCATCGAGTCCAGCTGTTAACCCAGCACTGCCAAGTCCATCCACCACTACACCATGACCCTCAGCACCACATCCACTTGTTTCTGGATACTTCAGGGAGGCAATTCCTCCACTTCTCTGGGCATGTTCCCCTTTTATATGTTTTGAGTAGGATTTGAACCTTTTGAAGTTCTGGGAAAATATTAGTGTTATGATCAAGATTGTACTTTCAGTTGAACAATATTTGATATTTATTCTGCAACTGTTTTCTAACCTCTTGACAAAACCAGGAAAACAGGAAAAAGTAAAATGGTAGAAAACCCCTTTTAAATTTGAATTAATCCTTTCTTATTTCTAACTTCATGGAACATTTATTAGATATTTGTGATGATTTTTCACTGAAGATTGACTTTTTTCAAGTCATTATTCGAGTACATAAATACTCCAGGCTTATGCCTTTTGAAGTAAGAAATTTATTTTTGTCTTGTCTAACTTGAAAATTACCAAGGATATTTTTCTCACATATTCAAATCAGAATGTTATTCTTAAGTGAAATGGGGCATAGAACATGGCAAAACCAAGGCTAATTACAGATAAACAATAGTAAGTGAGAAAGGAATTTATAGTAAAATTTGCTTTTAAAAATTTAGCAGTACATTTTGAAAAGTAAAGAGTTTTAGAATGCTGAAAAAACCCAACTTGATAGGACATTCAAGTTCAGCTATCACAAACCCAGTCACACATAGCTGGGATTTTTTCTTTTAAAAGCAGGAGTATGAGATTATATTGATTAGAGATTGTGTTTTACTAGCCAGCATTGGTGTCACTGGAAGAGATGTATGGAGGAAATACTAAAAATATTGGAGAATATTGTAAAACACAGATAAACTTGAGAAAATAAGGATCTTTTCTTTGTGGAAAATTTTTTCTTTGTGGAAAATCTTTTCTTTGTGGAAGAGCAAGAGGTGTAATTTAGGTTTGGTAATTTGTGCTGCGCTTGTTTGCTCCTGAGCCCAGGCAGCCACTGATGTTCACGTGCAGCTGTGGACAGGGCATTTTTGGGAGGTTGATGGCAGGTAAAGATCCAGAACTTTAGATCAGGTTTGAATTGTGGTCCCAGTGATGGAAGGAAAGTGTGCCACTCAGTTTTCTCCAACCCTGCTCAGTGCTGAAACAGCCACTGATGTGGGAGGTGGGAACAAGGGTAGGACAGAAAAGAGGATACATTAAAATATTTTGAAGGGGAAGTACTGTGATTCCCTATTCCCTCATAGAAGTGAACACTGTTTATACTATTTTCCATGACAGAGAGCTAAACTGTGACACATTTTTATTCTGGTTCAGATGGGTGGCAAGAATGGCACACTTGAAATTGCAACATGTAATTGTAAAGTGGGTGTTCCAGCACACTGCTGGCTACATCATTATTACAAAAAGTGAACTTGCACTGAAGCATAAATTTTCAGAAATAACACCTCTGTAAAATATTGAGGGAGAAAATAAATAGAGAATGGAGCGCCAGGACAAGAAATCATTTCAGTTTTGAGCTTTGCTGGGACCAAGGATATTCAATTTGTACTTAGTAAGAGGGAGTTCAAATGTTTTGCTCTTGCTGGTTTGTAGAAATCTCCTTCTGATCTAAATATAAAACCCAAAAATGGAAGTAGTATTTCTAGACTTACTTTAATACTTGGCATTCACAGACTGGAAGCAGGAGTACAGGGAAATTTTGAGAATGAACACATTTATTTTCTCGGACTCACATACACATCATTGTACTGCAGCCAGAAATGCCACTGCATGCACTCATTGAATAATTTGCTATTAGTAGAACCTACTTATTAATATTTAGATGTGGAATTTGTCACTGTCCATCTAAGATAATATTACTTATATGATCAGAGTCACTGCTTTACTCTGTAGATGATATAATACAACACTATTTCTACTTAATTGAAACCCCTTTCATTATAAGAGGCTATTAACAAAAGCCTGTCTATCTTTCAAGCATATAAATCCACTGATATTGAGCTAGATTTTCAAACTAGAGACTATTTCATCCCCTCTCAGGATACGATGTATTTCAAAAGAATTGCCCATTACTGCTGCAGCACTCAACTTTGTGTTTGGCCAAATCTGTCAAAAGATCCTTCAGCCTTGCTTTGACTTTGTTAAGTAAAGTCTTCTAGAGAATGAATGCAAATTCATTAGGCAATCTGATGTGCATGTCAGACCAGTATCATGATGGATGATACGTTTCCTGGAGCCACAGTAGGTGAATTCTCCTGGTGATTTTGTTTGCATTGACTGTGGAAACCTGAACTTCTACAACTGATTGAAGGCTGAAGAAATGGGAAGCACTCAGATGCATTTTCTGTGCATTGTGAGATGGGAAATCTGCTCAGCAAATTATCTTCTTATACCTAGTTTCTGACACTAAATGTCATTTAACAGAACATTCAGTGCTCATCAACTAACATTAGATATCACTGAACTTACCATAGGACAACCAAGCATGGACATCACAGATTGCCACTGTACTGATTAGATTGCAGATGATTGGAGGGACATATCAAAAATACAGTTTGTCCCTCACATGGACAAGTTGTGGATAAAAGTTACAAGTATTTCCCACTGGGTCATGCTCAAGACAGGGTCAAATAGTGAAGTGATGACCTAGAATCAGTAAAATGTAAAGTGACCGTAGATAAATTTATTTTTGTTTCTGTGCATCAGATATTAAATTAGAAAAATGTCCATACTGTTCCTTATAAAGTACTTCCAGACTATTAAAAAGGGCACTGCAATATGTACATTTTGGGGTGTTGTCTGTTTATTTACAACCTGAAATCTGTCCCTCTGGGGGGATCTCTGTGTCATTCCACTATCTCTGCCACCAGTTTCACTGCAAGCATCTCCATCTCTAAAAAAGGAGAAACACTCTCTATGATGCTGCCATCTCATGAGACTCATCTCTTTCATTCATTAGCTGATGCATTACAGTTTATTACATCTGTAAGTTATAAAGGGAAATCTGTCTAAAGAGAATGTAAAAACTCCAGCAGCCTTAAGTTTATTAACAATAGTAACTCGACCCTCAATCACTGTGTACATGAATCCATTAAAAAGGCCTTGTGCATTAGATCTTTAGGCTTTAGCTTACAGGGTATTAAGAAGGAAAATCTTAACTAGATGAAATTTTGAAGTTTACTGTGAGGCACAAGCTCAACCACTCTGCATTTTATTGTTGGTTGTGGCATGTGGTGAGTACCCAGCACAGAAATACTCACATCTGTAACAAATAACCATTTTTTTTCTCCTAAGTGAAGCTCAAACACATATTAGCACAGCCTATTTATCTGAATGAACCAAGGCTGTAAATAATTAAGGAGTCTACTCTGGGAATACTTACACCATCATGGAAGCTGATTTTCATTCAAGTTGTATCAAAAGAAACCCCAATAACTTTGCTCAAGTCATTTTACACACAACTGCCATTCTCAGCCTCAGTGACTTGCTGTGACTAAGCCTGTTATTTTTATGCATTTATTTGCTCTTACTGAAGGAAGCACCAAATTTCATCCTGTCCTGCCTCTTGTCCAGTGCACGGTGGGATGCCTGGGGTGAAGGAGCAGACATTTCTTTGGCTCCTTATTAACAGTGCCATTGCAGGCTTTCCCTCCTGGTAGGTGCTGGGGATATTGACAATTGTAGCAGCAATTCAAAAATATTGTGAGGTTGCTCTCACCTCCATCTGTGTTGTCTCTTGCAGAGCCCTCAGGCTCTCTCCGCATTTTGACTTTGTTGATGAACGACTTTGGATCAGAATTTTAATTTTGGTGTAGCAGTAGATAGGGAACTCTAACTCAGGAGAGGGTGGTTGTTGTGCTGGAACCTGTAGGAACAGAAGTAATTTTCTCTACTCAAAAACTCTACAAGAATATACAAAATGCAGTGAGGCCCCTGGAGATACATGATCCAACCCACTCGAATGAGGACCGTCACCAGTACCAGATCTGCTCAGCCATGGCCTTGTCCAGCTCATGATTTGGCAACTCCACCAAGGAATTTTTTCAGAGCTTCTCCTGTTTAACTGTTGCAGAGCTGCTCTGTCCTTCCATGAGAGAGGCTTTCCCAACGTCCTCCTCGATCTTTCCAAATTGCAATTTGCGGCTGTCATCCCTCATTAAATCATCTGACATTTGAATCTGTCATCTTTTTAATTGCTTTTCAATTATTCATAGGCAGCAGCCTATAATTATTTGATCCCTTCAGCTTCCCCAAACAAAGCTGATTTATTTGAATATTAATGACAGCAGACATTGTTATGTTTGCAGTTCATTCACATCAGAGATATCCGGTGCTGATGACTGGAGTGAATTAAAATCT
Source organism: Molothrus aeneus (assembly GCF_037042795.1). Classification (NCBI taxonomy): domain Eukaryota; kingdom Metazoa; phylum Chordata; class Aves; order Passeriformes; family Icteridae; genus Molothrus; species Molothrus aeneus. Next base: position 107,981,877 of record NC_089648.1, read on the forward strand.
TTGAGTTTTACTTCCATTCAGTACGGTAGAAATCATTTTATCCAATACATCTCTTCCATGAGTTGTGCAGCCTTTCTCCCATGCTCAAAACCTCAGTTCTTCTCAATGCTCAGTGAAAATGATTCTCCTGTTTTGGAACAATGTTTAGATTTTCCATCTCTATTTCATTCAGCACAAATTATCTTTTTTTATACTGGTTTATGTCTGAAGCCTCCTTTGCTTTGCTTCTTAATTTGACTTGCAAACCTAATTAAGCTTTACTTTTGACAGTCCTTCATTCCTATACTTCTTGACTTATAATAGTGTGGCTTTCTTGTATGCTACAGATCCTATTCCTTCTCAAAAAGCCACTGATTGAAAAGTGACTTGTTATGAATATGAATTTACTTTTCTAGTATTCCAGGTACAAGTTTTGAACTGCAAAGTAGTTACTGTGTTGACATTGTTTATGCTACTGTCTCATAGCTTTATATTAAAATGACTGATACTGTTTGTAAAGCTTTATGGAGGTTTGCAGGTTTTTAGTTTAAATGTTTAGTTAGTTTTTGGTTTAAATGTCACTGAGAATTATGATTCTATATGATATAAGACTGGTCCACTTACTCTAAATTAGAAGAGAAATGTATCAGGCACAGTTTTTATGGTTTCCATGTCTGCTAAATCACCTCTGCATTTCACAGCTTTAGCTTCTGGGAAGTATTTATAGATTTTGCTTAGGAGTGCATACAAGTTTAGATACAACAAACTCTAAATTTAAGCTCAGTAGAAGTTTGTTTGGTTTGGGGGTTTTTAATATATATTTCTGCAATATTTTGCAGCTGTTTCCTATTGCATGAGAGGTGAATCGTTAGCAGTGAAGGAGTGCTGCTAATTGGATGGGGAGGGAGGCAAATACCTGCCCATGTGTGGAGTGTGGTTCTCTGACTCCTTTGGCCTATTTGTAAAGTGGATGTAGAGCAGATATCACTGGCATGTAATATTCACATAGGTAACCTACCTTTTTCACAGTGCAGGTGCCAGCCTTGACAGCAGCCCAAAAGGGGAGTGAACTGTATTGATGGACAATTTTGTCATGATTGTTAAAAATCTTACCCCTACTTTCTTGACCTGTTAAATCCCTTCAATAATAAATATTCCTTCTAAAATTTTACCTAGGCTTCATCTTTTCTATGCTACCTCTTGATCAACACTCTACATTTCCCTTTGGATCACTCCTTCCTCATGTCCTTCACAGGAACATCATTCACTCTGTCATTGTGAGAACAGAGACTTCTTTCTATCTTTGTGACACCTGTACTGGTTTCAGTCACTCTTCTTTTCACTCTTTTCGGTAAACATAGTTAACAATTTGTGACTAATATTTGAGTTCACCTTATAAATGCATGAGAGAAATGGAGAGAATTGTCCTATTGTTTTTCAGGAATGAAGGTGCTTTTCCATTTATTTGTCATGTGGTTTTGTATTTTTTTGTTTTGTGGAGGTTTTTTTGTTGCACTTTACCATCTATAGTCTTCCCTCTGTTTCCATAAACACTGCAGAGAATATCTCTAATAATTAGAGAAGAATGTCCTTTTTTCACCCCCTTTAAACTGTGCACTTATGCAGAAACATAAAGATCTCTTCTTGTAGAAACCTGTGCTACAATTTTTCTAGGAGCTAAACATCAGAATCCTGGTGGTTGTGCTCAGGCTTACCATGGACAGAACCACAGAATCTAGATGTTACTTTACATCCTTGCTTTTTTGCCCTGAGACCCTCATCTTTTCTTGAAGATTTCAGTGATGTTTCTCTGGAACTTAGACCTGCTAGCACTTTCCTTTGTGCTTCCCAAGGGGTCAAGATAAAGGCTGGAAGCACTTATTTTCCTCCTCCCCACTGGCATCACTGGCATTATCTTCTGACTCCTCTGGCACCAGTAATGTATATCCTGGCTTTGGGCTCAGCCTTCGTAACTTAACACGTGAGCAGTTTCAGTGGAGTTGCACTTAATTGCAAGGCTGCAAAGTTGGATTCCCAAAGCAGAGTTCTCCTCAGGGTAGGGGAAATTATTTGTCTTCTCTGCTTGGACCTGTTGCCAGTTTCCAGAGGTTTTTGAAAAATACTGAGTGCTTTTGTCCCTTGACATGAATCTCTGGTCCCTTTGTTTTATCAGACTCCTGGCTCAGTCAGCTGGCAGTGCTTTGGATTCACTGGGCTGACTGTGTGCCAGAGCCTTCCCAGTTTATACCCAGCTGGAGAATGTGCAAATTATGAAGCATTGGTAGGTAAAATATTCAAAAATTCATTAAATGTGACCAAATTTCTCCATAGTCAGTTCAAGTCTGACTGGCCAATAACCTGAATTTCAAGAGAAGAATAAGAAATACACACAGTGTTCAAGGAGGTTCATGGCTCATTTTCTGTTTTCCTACATTCAACAGGTAAAGTCCAAGTTCTACCCACTAAGAGCAAGTAACCTCCTAAATTTTCCATTGAAGATTAAATTTATTTAAATGATACAAGAGTCACGGGGTTCTGTAGTACTCTGTGTTACTAAAAGGCCTTTTTTCATGACCACTTTGATAGACTGTTAGAAATTTGGAAGTAGACCATGGACCAAATACTAGGAGGACTCCATGGAAGTCTTTGATCTAGAAAATTTTTGCGAAGAGATTTTTCTATCTTGTTTCCTTTATCTGTCTCAATACCTCTCTGCATCTTTCCTTAAAAACTGTCTTGTTTTACAATCATCCCTTTCATGTCATCCATCCTGCACTCCTGAGAAGTCAATCCAGTCTCTGAACCAGGAAATCAATCTCTGCTGCCTCCAGGATAACTTTTTCAAAGAAATATCTGTCTCCCATACCACCCCTTGGGTTTAGAAGGAACTTTTCTGAACAACTTCAAAGATACTTTCCATTGTTATTCAAATTATTTGTGAAATGCCCTCATATTTTAGTGTATTCTAACACTAAAAAAAGAGTGTATCCAGGAAAGGTAATGTCAGAGCATCTCCACCCAAGTCAAAGTGAATTTAAATTGTATTGAAGATCACAGTATTTGCACATTCATATCCCAGCTGTGGGCTCTTCATCAGTTGCCAGGTGAACTATTCCAAGATTTTAGAATTCAGTCTATCTGTTCATTAGCCTTTAAAGCCCTCACAAATTTTTATGTCAAGAACCTACTTAAGAAATAAAATGCTTTAACTATTCCAACAGTTGCATTCAATTTGAAGGATCTAGTAAACATTATGAAGCAGAGCTAAGGGAAATCCCACATGGCTAATAAAGTTTTGGTAGTAGTAGGAGATAAAGTTTAAAGTTTTCATAATAGATTATCTAAATATCTCCAATACAAAGCATTAAACAAAGCAGGCCCAGAAGCTGTTGTATAGTTTTTAAACTGTCTTCAGAACCTGAATAAATGTAATAATTTTCAAACTATTGATGTTCTGGCAGAAATGTTACTACTCTTCCCCTGTGTTGTTACCACTATTTCTGTTCAGATTTTCAGAGTGCATTTTATGTGTTTTTTATGTTAGCAAGGTCCTTCTACCTCCCAGTAGTTTGATTTTAACCATTTTCACATTTTCATTAAAACTGTCTTTTAGTAAGAGGAAGTGTAGTAATTTATCCTTACAGGGATGTTGTGACTCAAACACTCCCTTCCCTTCCTGTTGCTTGATCCAATGTAATTAAATAATAGATTTCATTTCATAACTTTGCAGTAGCAATAAAGAGGAAATTATGTTCTGAAGGCATGTTTATTTTTTTTCCTCAGCCTTTTCATGGCTTAAAAGTGATTCTTTCTCTTCGTGCTAAAGTAATGTGAAACAGCCTTTTCAAACTTATGTCCTTGGGAAATGAATGTTAATTAAAGAATGAACATTAAATAGGAGTTAGGAAATCAGGGCCTTTTTCAGACACAAATATCTGTTGTTCAGATTTTACATTTATGCTCCTTCACGGTGCTTTCTTTTCTCTCTCTGAGCAAAGCTCCCTCCTTTTTGTTTTCTTTGATTTTCCCAAGACAAAATCTGTCACTTTCATGCTATTGATGCCTAGACAAGCTATCTGGAACAGAGGCAAGACAAAGTTAAAGAATAAAATAGGTATTTATTGAACACCTTGGGCAGTACAAGAGCCTGGCCATGTCTCCATCCAAGATGGACCCAAAGTGGACCCAAAATGCATGACTGGTCGCGAGTTTTCCCACTTTTTTCAGTTTTGGTCCATTTACATATTGGAATTAATTGTCCAATTACAGCTCCAGGTTATGAAGTCCCATCCTCCCAGATTGCTCTCCTCAGTTCACTGTTGTTTTACATTTTGGGCCTGAAGTTGCAACGGTGTCCTTGGTTCTCAGGCTGGAAAAGGATGTTTTTGTCTGAGTGAACTTTGAAGACAACTTGCTAACACTTTATATGAAGTTCAGAGTCACACACCAATACAGTACAGAATCTGAAAAATATAAAAGCTAAAACTTAAGGCATCACTCTTACCTGCACAATTTACTTTGTTTGGTTTTTTGCAAGCTCTGATAATTATAATTCATACCAATGAATAAGAAAATACAGTGAAGCAACACATACTTAGAAAAAGTTCTACTTCCTTTCCTCATTTTTACATGAAAATGATTATGCTTTGGACTGGGACTATTGTTTTCCCTCTATTTTTTTGTTTCTGTTGGATTAGAAGATTCTTGGAAGAAAGTGGTTACAGATTTAGAATATTGGAACAATTTTGAAATGTCCTGGAAAGACATTTCTTGATATATGACAAAAAAGTTCACAGAACTGCCTATATTGAGGTGCATTCTGATTATACCTTGTCCTCATCAACATTAAAGATTACAGGATAGGATGAGCCTTTCTCCAGTGTCATAATGTACGCTGCATATCTTGTATTAAAAAAGTATTAAAACTAATACTTTTTTGTTTAATTTATTAAAACTAAATGGTTTTGATTTTTTTTTCTACTAATAATTTGGATGCATTTTTTGGATAGAATTTTTCTACAATAATTTGGATACATCTTGCAAGGTGACACCTGAGTGTCAAAATTCTGCTGGCAATATAATGTACCTGGAGCCAAGACACCTGTGTGGTCTCTCTGGCATCCAAAACCATTTAAACCCATAGTCCTCTACATCTCTTACATGTCTCACTGTTTAATCAGAGAGATCCTGCAGCATTTACTTGAAGTCCCCATCCAGACTGAGAAGCTCTCACGAGGTTGACATGTGCACTTGAGTAGATGACAATTAAAAAGTAAGAAGAAAGTCCAGTGTGAATCATTTCAGGTAAAATCTTTTAACATTCAAAGTCTTCCATCATTACCATGATATTTCCTAGCATGGACATAATTGCATCTCTCTCCAGGGCTGTGAAAACTTCTAGAGCTAAGAGAAGATGTTGGTATTTTTGTATTTTGTATTTTTGATGTTTGTATTTTTGTTTGAACATGAATCCTTTTTTCTCCTTTTGTGTCCAACTCTAAATCTTCAGAGCATTGTCTTGTATATGTTCTGAGATTTGAATTTTTAAAGTATGTTTTTATCCTTCGTTGCACCCCGGAGCAGAGCCTGGGCCCTGCTCTGACCCTCCCTGCACACAGGGACACCCAGGGCTGAGGGCCCCTCTCAGCTGTGCCTCCTCTCCAGGCTGAACAGCCCCAGCTCCCTCAGCCTTTCCTCATCAGGGAGATGCTCCAGTCCCTCCATCATCTTTGCCACCCAGCACTGGAGCCACTCCAGGAGCTCCATGTGTCTCTTGTCCTGAGGAGCCCAGAACTGGACACAGCACCCCAGATGTGCCTCAGCAGGGCTGAGCTGAGGGGCAGGATCCCCTCCCTGATCTCCTGGGAAAGCTCTTCCAGATGCCCCCAGGACACCATTGGCCTTGGCCTCAGGGCACACCATGGCTCATGGACAGTTTGTTGTCCCCCAGGTCCTTCTGTGCAGAGCTGCTTTCCAGCAGGTCAGTCCCAGCCTGTACCAGTGCCAGGGGTTTTTTCTCCTTTCCACATTTGCCTTTGTTGAATTTCAGACAGTTCTTCTCTGCCCATCTCTCCCACCTGTCAAGGTCCCCCACATTCAGAGCACTAATGGTTGCCAGCTCTTCATAGCAATACTTCATTACCCTGAGGCTTCCTCAAAAAGCACTTTATCTCTGGGCTTGGGGTGGGTAAATACATGTCTTATTTTCCCTGTGTCAGACAGTGACGCCTGATTCTAATTTGCTGTCTTATGGAAAGGAAGAGTATTTATTTAGTGTTCTGGTGAAACTAATACAGGGCAATGATTATTTTCCTGTGTGAGCAATGTAAGGATACATGATTTAAACAAATGGTGCTCTCAACAGCAATGGGAGAAAGGAACCTGTTTATATTAGATGGTCTCTCAATCAACAGAGAACAGGGGGTTTTCTACTTGCAGTCTTGGAAGCTGTGTAAGAATAATCCTGAGTGGTGGTTTCTTCTGGGATTTGAAACCAAAGGACAGGAAGCTGAGGGATAATATAAACCTCTGCTGGTTTGCATGCCACAGTAATATTAGAGAAAGAAAAGAAATAGAAACAATTGATGGATAGGAAATGAATCTGAGTTAATAAACTAAATATTCAGAAATAATGTTATCTTCAGTTCTTAAGAATAGTAAATGCTAATAGATATTTTTTACTAAAGGAAATGTGAATGCATTTATTGATAAACAGTTTGCATCTTCTTATTTTTTAAAAGTACCATTTAGCAGCCTAAAGGCATTCAAAGCTGTAACTTAGATGGAAATAGTAGTTATTGTTGAGATTCTCCACTTGGAATATCTATAGTGATACTTCTGTGAAAAAGAAGCAGCCCCTTGGGAAAATTTCAGACCAAATCATGTTAGTTTTATATTAATTTGGACTAGATCACCTTTAAAGGTCCCTTCCAGCTGCAAGTATTCAATGATTCTACAATAATTTCCTCCAAAACTTCATAGTTTATATAGTTTAGATACAGGAAAAATTAATGCCAGTGATTTTCAATGGAACGGAACCACTTATCTCAGCATTTACAATATCCTGACAATCCTAGAACAGGGACAATCAATAAAGGGGACATCTACACTCATCTTCAGAAATGGGGAAATCTGTTTGTAGAGGTTGGAGGCCTTTTGGCTGTGAGAATTTTTCAGTTTCAGGTTGGCTAATGAATCTTTCATATCTATAAAGTTCACACTTCACAAAGCTTTTTTCACAGTCTCTTGCTCATTCTAAAGAATACTACTCCATCATTTCCACTTGAATGATATTTTTCAAGCTTTTTTTTTCCCTCCCTTGTAATAATAATAGATGCAGTAGAAGTTTCCAAGTTTGTTTTCTTGCCTGCTGTTACCACCAGCAGCCGGAGAGAACATCAGCTGTGGCCACCCCCAGTGACACACCAAATCTTGAATTAACACCTATGTAACCAGTGAATTATTTGACCACATTAAAACTGAGTTCAGTGAGTCCGAATACTTTTCTGTACCTAGAGACTTCATGGTTTTAAAATTGTTGGTATAAATTCACTTAGTTTGGTCAGTGTTACCTGCTATAAATGTCAGGTGTGCAATAGGGTTTCTTTTGTTTCCTGGAGAGTAGAAGAATTACAGCTATAAAATGTTGGTCCAAAATGTTGATTTTGGAATTTGAATTGAAAGAAGGAAAAAGAGAAAAAAAGTCATGCCTGAAGCTAAAGTTGAAATATGGTGATTGTTCATAAATTCATTAAATTCTTTTCCCTGTGGGTCAGAATATGGGGGGAAAAAGCTCTAATTTAAGAAGTTAGGCTTAAATTATTTATAAATAAGAGATTTTTTAAAAAGTACTTCGATTCAAGCTTATCTTTTGCAAAATAGAGATATTAATTTCACTATTTACTTGATATTTGTTTTCCTCAGTAATCTAATATCATTTTAAGGGAATCATTCTGTCTCCAATGGATAACAGAGCCCAGGAACATGGTGCATTTTCCAGTTGGCCCACTCCATTACACAGGCTGGCTCCATGTAGTTTTCTAAAGACTCTTACATATCTCTGATTTTTTTTTCTTCTTTGGTATTTTTAGAAAGATCTTGTTTGTAACTTGAAGAATATAAACTCAAACAAGCTGTCCGTGATCTTCCTTTGCTGTTTTTGCTCCCTCTGAGCATGTAGCTTATTTTTTTGTATTTTTTTCTACTCTGATTGAATTGAATATGTTGCTAAAAACCATGAAGAACAAAGCAAGAAAAACCCTCTGACCTTTTCTATGATCAGAAGTATGTGAGGTGTGAGTCAAATGAAAAGAGATGCTGATGTCTAAATTCATGTTAAATGTTCAATCTAACAGATGGGAATATTCAGAAAATATATTCATCATAGTGATCTGTGGGGCTCTTGGATAGCAGTAGTGTGCTAAAAACCCTGTAGGCTGAGGTGTGGGGCTTTTATTTGGAGCTCCTGGGACTGACTTTCACCCAATTTCAGTCTGAAGGCAGCTGAAGGAAGGGCTGTTCTCTCCTGTAGCTGGAAAAACCTGTGTTCTTAATTTTATATCAGCTGCTTGTCACCCCTGACATTGAAACCATTGAGTATTGAACTTGTAGATGTGTTCTTTATGCTTTTTAACTTGCTTATTGCCAAAGGTCCTTTTGAAGTAATTCTTCTCCAGATATGAGGAAGTCTCTGCAGACTTCATATCTGTATCCAGATCCATCTCTCTGGGCCTCCTGAACTGGAAGTCAAGAGAAGGTGAGGTGAAGCAGTCAATCTTGCTTCAGGGACTAGAGAGTACAGTTTTCATAAAGGGACAAATATAGTAAATTTTTACATTGAAACCAAGATCTCAGTAGAAGGCAGGGGCTGGGGGATATGAACTCGTGTTACCATATTTTCATGATCTGTGTGGACTGAGATCACTGTACGTCCAACATAAAATAAGGCTCTTATCAGTCTCTACAGCTCCCTGAAAGGAGGCTGAAGCCAGGTGGGAATTGGTTTCTTCTCCCAGGTAACAAGTGATAGGACAAGACCAAATGGCCTCAAATTGTGCCAAAGTAGGTTTGGATTGGATATTAGGAAAATTTTCTGCAGTGAAAGGGTGGTCAAACATTGGAACACACTGTACAGGGAAGTGGTGAAGTCACCATCCCTGGAGGGATTTAGCAGATGTGGCACCTGGGGACATGGCTTAGTGGTGGCATTGCAGTGCTGGGGGAAGGGTTGGACTCAGTGATCCTAAAAGTATTTTCCAAGCTAAACAATTCTATGTTTTCTAAAGCTTCAAAATGTGATACAGAGCTTCATCTTCTAGAGGCCATATATAATCAACTGGTGTTATATTAAATGGTCTTCAGTAAAAAAATACATTTGACATAAAGTACCTATTAAAAAGAAAATTTATTGTCTTTTAATCTGCAGATGGAAGTTTTTTGTTTTAGACAGCTTGTGATGATTCAGTCATGCTGTTGAACCCTGTGCAGTGATCCTGAATCATTACCTGTGAGGGTGCTCTAATGGGCTCCATAATGTAATTATCTCCCCTGGATGTGCGAAGTGGATAAAGCACATCCCTTTGCTGAGTTTTGGAAACCAATTCAGTGTTTTCCCTCTCTGTGTGTTAGAATAAGAAGCTCAGATGTCACCATTAGTATCATGTGAAATATTACATGGAAAGATTGACGTGAAAACCTATATTTAAGTTTTCTATTTAGTTGCCTTCATAAAAGTATCAGGATGCTCTGGAATGTATTTACAGGACTCCATCTTAATTCAGAATATTAATTGGTAATTTTATAGGAGTGTGGTTTTTACCTAGAAAAGGTGAGAAAATAGGACATTTTAATGCATATTTAATAACAAAACAACCTTCCTGCCTCTGAAAAAAAATTCACCCAGGTGAATTTTCTTGTATAATGAAAACAAAATCGTAGCTCCTGCAGCATTATTCTTGGCTCCCAGCAGTTCCAAGGCATGCAAACATCACCATTCCAGCTCTGTCCTGCAGTTTAACTGGAAGGATTATGTCACAACACGGTATGTTTGTTTTCCAGCTTTTTGTCTGTTTGTCCATCAAGACGGTTTTGTAGAAGAAGTATCGGTGATTGTTGACTTTGGAGGTAGTGGAAGAAAAAATAATTCTGGAAGAAAGAAAAAAAGCAGACAGTCCCATTGAAGTAACTGTGCTTCTGTCACAGGAGAATGAATACTCCTTTCAACAAATCTATAATTTGCAGAAGTTGCAAAAAGAAAATAGCCGTAAGGTGACTGTTAACATACTTCAGTTCATCCTGCCAAGAAAGTTAACTTCATAAAGTCATTAAACCCATGACTACATTTTAAAATATTATTCCCCAGCCATTTCTTCTTAGGCTTTAAAATATCGTTACTGTATATACTACGTTCTTTGTAATGGGAAAAATTGTAAAATACACTTATTTTTCATAAACTCCTAATTATTAACAGAGCTATTTGCGCTCCTATAGTTAAAATCATTTCAACACTTCCGTTATTTAAACTTCACTTTTAGGCGTTCATAATTCTGCTGTAATAAAAATATATATTCAGACTCTGAGGTCTCAGACATTGTTTGCAGGTATTAGGGAATTTAGTCTGTTTTTCTTAAAATAGCTGAGTAATTTAGATTGTTTGCTGTTCTTCAATATCATCCCAAACAAAATATTTTGTAATGTGGACCTAATTTCAAAACTAAAAAAATTAAGAGGAGTGTGTTGGAACTGCTGCAGCCCCAAATTCTGTGACTGGCACCGAGGCTTGGAGAAGGGAGATGGTGGGAAATTCTTGCCATAACTGCTCCATTGCCATGTGGTAACCTCCTGTATGAGCAGTTCCTGCAGGATTTTCTATCCCACCCCTCCTCTGGAGTCACGGGCAGTACTGCTCCCTGAATGAAACCCTCCGTGCTCCCACTGCAGCCAGGGTGAGGCACCTCCTGATTTCAGAGAGCTGAGAAGGCTTTTCTGGAATGACAAATGCTCGGGTGCTCCGAGATGGATGGGTTCTTTGGCACGGCTTCCTGAAATCCCCCTTCATCACATAATGACTCAACAGGGCCTTCAGCTCCAGAAATTCAGGAATCGGGCTTATTGCATATTAATGGCAACTCTGGGACAGTCAAATAAGACAGTTTGTTATAATACTAATTATAGCAAAGCACTCACGTTGTGGTTTGAATGAGTCAATTATGTGTGTGTTAAACTATAAATACATCTTCCCCCAGCCTCGGCTGTGTGGGACGTAATTTTTATTTAATTGCTTGGATACATATTTACCTGAGCATACCCTGGTTTCCCAGGTAAATACATGTTCCAATGCATAACTCATTATGGTCTGTTTGAATAAATAATCCATATTTTATAACGGTACAGGAAGTAATTATTTTCTTACTTTGCTTTCTTAAAGCCAAAGAAATTAAATGCTGTGTGTCCATTCCTTAAAATAAAATAGATGCAGAAATCAAGGCAATACAAGAATAAAGTTTTCATTGTTTTGGTAGAAACTGAGAATATTATTCCAGATTTTGATCTTGTGTTTAGCCCAGAATAAATCCATTAAAATAAACAGTGTTATTCAGAATTTACTTAGATGCAAATGGGACTTGAATTTGGCCTTTGCTCCTTACTTTCCCTTCCTTCGTCACAAGACTCCTGCAAGCAGCTCACACACAAGCATTGCTATAAATGTCATTGTCACATGTTTATAATTTGGAAAAATAAGGTATTTCAGCTACACATGGAAATTAACATACCTGAACCTTTTGTCTTAGAGAGTCATGGAATGGTTTGGATTGGAAGGGGCCAAGAGATCATCCTTGTGCATGTTTGGGAACTAGGGCATGCTTTCCCTTTGGATATTTCTGCCATTGTTTTACATGATAATTGGGAAAGCTGTGTTGTGTTATCACCATGCTAAGGTCAGGTTTTCTAACACTTTTAAGCTCAGTGGGGCCAAAGTCAGCCTTGGCATAAATCCATTAGCTGCAATAGATTTACACCAGAGAGGAATATTGGCTTGTTCTTGGTAATTTTTTTTTTTATCCAACTCTTTATATTTTATGTTAGAAACATAAGTAGCTTGCGTGCCCTCAGACTAATCAGAATAAGAAACTGTTTTGCTTATGCCAAAAAATAGAGCTATCATTTTTCACATTCTTACATTTTTCAAGTGAGATTATGTTACTGTGACTTCTGAATTCCTGAAATCTCTCTGGTCTTGGTGACTGCAAGAGCCAAGAGAGGGTTGCAAGGGGAAAATCTGAACCTCTTCACGCAGTATTTTTTGTGTTTTGCGTACCAGATACAGTTAATGTTTTGTGTTCATGTGATTAGTGTGGAAAAAAATTAATGCAGTCCAGTATTATGATTTATGGACTGAATCTTTCGCCCACTGAACACTTGCCAAAATGAAAGCTCCCCTCCCCCCTCCCCTTCCTCTTCTTTGGATATTAGAAACAGCTACTGTTTTTGTTGATCTTTTTAACTTCTGAATAGGCCTATTTCAAGTCATAGCAGCATGGGAGCTCAGATTAATAATATACTTATTCAGCCAGTGATACTGAGTGAAACCATTGCTAGTGTGAGTACGAAGGATAGGATTTCTTTAAATTATTTTCAGGTGCATTCATGCATTTCTAAAGAAGAATACAGAGCTATTTGAACATAAATTAAATTGCTGTGTATTGATCATGTTACAGGTGTGTATGAATTTTAATATCAAGAATTTTGAAGGCGTCTCTTCTTTTGATGACTTTTGTGCTGTGCTCACTATCAGTTTTCCATCAGAGAGTTAACAAGGCTAAGGGCAAAAAAGCTTAGAATTAAATCTTGATTTTTGGATTATGTTTTTTAATTTAGAGGATAAAGTGTGAAGCATCCTTTTAATCTCAGTCAATACAGCATTATGTTTTATGCTGAAATTGCTTGTCCACAAAGGTGGTGGATTCCCCATCCCTGAAAAAATTCAAGGTCAGACTGGATGGGGCTCTGAGCAGCCTGGTCTAGTTAAGGTCCCTGCTTGTTACTGGGGGTTGGACTAGATGACCTTTAAAGATTCCTTCCAGCCCATTCTGTGATTCCATGATGATAATGGAATTTGCTCCTTTCACCTCTCAAGTCAGAACCAAAGGGTTGTGAGGTGAAAGGAGCAAATCCCACTGACTCTTTTTGCACATTTGGGTTGAACCTCCTTAGCACAGTACTTTGATAAGCCATCAGCTGTGCAGATAACCCAGGTTACCAGGTTTCTAACCCTGTTCTGGTTTTGTGTAAAAACCCCAATTTCCTGCACCTACTGAAAGCTTATGTACTTAGTCCTTTACAAAGAAGTTTTTTGCTCTTTACAGCACAATTTGAGGTGTTCAGGGCCTTTGTAGGCTCTGTCACAATGGATGTGAGGGCAGTCTATTTCTTCACACTCCTTTGGCCCCCTTTTATCAGTTTTTTTGTCATTCCTTGCTCAGTCCCATCTTTATTACTTTCACAGCTGAATGGCCTGTTCTGTTCAATAAGGTTTTTCAGTTCCTTCATTAATAGAGTCGATGTTGCCTATCAATTCATTTTCTTTCTCCCAGATGAAATAAGAGCATTCCTAAAAAAGTTCTTCATGTGAGTCTGGTTTGTACTAATGCTAAGTCAAGTAGGGGTAGAGTTTCTTTCAAAAAATACTTAGGTAAGCTGTTTAAAATTAATATTTGTTATTCTAAAAAATTGGGAGAGCGATCAGCTGCCTTTCCACAGTTGCAGATAAAGTGCTATGGCAAGAATTTGGCATTTTTACATTGCCTGAGAGAATTATATGTTCATTTTCTGTGCTAAGAGAAGAAAAAAAATGGCAGCAGGACTTTTTAAAAGCAATCATTTTAAATATAAACAAAAAAGCTTTTTCTTGAGTTTTGTCAGAGGTCTTCCAGGCTTTTCATAAAATTGTTATTCACTTCTTGGCAAGCAAGACTCGAATGAGTGACACCTTTGAGAGTCCCAGCTTGTGTTTTAGTGCACAGCTTGTATTTTGCTATGGACAACCATGCAAAATATTATCCGAATTTATTTAAAACAAACCCCAGCGAATAAAGTTTTTAACACTGAAAAGGCCATCCTAATTTATTCATTTATTTTAGTTGCAGCAAGCTGCTGAAGTTTCTCAGATGAGAGGAGCTCGAGTCATCTCTGCTGAAGATCTCCTGTTCTTAATGCGCAAAGATAAGGTACAGTAATTAGACGGAAATTTCTTATTTTATGTAGTCAGCTGCTTTTGTGTTTTCAAGTGCTTTCTTAACCTTTTTAAAGGAATCCATCATCATGAATACCTTTATTTTAGAAGTATAGTTGCTCTGCAATTATATGTGATCAAGCATGTTATAATCATTCTGTAATATCTGAAATAAAAATTCTTTTTTTCCTATAGCTTCAATTATCAATTGATTTTTTTTTTCCTAAAGCTTTAGGGTAGATTATATGCCTTAGAGCTCAAAACAATTTCTTAATAAGATATAAATATTGATCCCTATACTTTATGTCCCTTTAATTAAAAATCAATAATTCTGATTTCCCTCTGCTTATGAAGGGGGTCAATGTGATGTCTGACAATGTAATCATTATAGTTTTGTTATTTAGACTGTCTATAAATCCTCTTTATTTTATAATATTTTTCCTGTGTTTTATCCCACTAAAATCTCCAAATGTAGGTATGGCCTTGCTTTCTCTGGATAGTAAGTAGAGCAGGTCAACAAGGGAAAAAAATAATTTTCTCTGCTCACATTTAATAATTATTAAAAAATTGTCAACTATTTTTAATTACATTATTTATTCTTCCTTTATGTTCTTTTCTTCCGTAGTTTCCCTCTTTCTCTCACCCTTTTCTCTCTTTTTTTTTCCTTTCCTCATTTGAGAGGTGAAACCTAATGAACAAAACTATTTCAAAATTAAACCCCACTAAAACATGAAAATAAATTGTAGTTTCTTTATCTGATAAAAGCTGTAAGGTTGTTCTGAAAACAGCGGTTGATATGGAGTCAAAGTTCATGTAAATGTGCATTTCTAGCCTAGAGTTTCCAAAGTAAGCAAACATTTTGGAGCTCCACAAAGAAGCCCGATATCTGAATTTCTCCTTTCTGAAAGTCAAACTCATTTCTGTCTCACAGCAAAGTACCAAAGAGCTCAAATAAATAATATTTAATATGGATTTGCTACTGTCCTGAGGTACTTTCTATGTATGGATTTTCTGCAGAATTTAAAATGAAAAATATTTTAAAGGTTATATTTACTGAGTAATGTGCTACATGTTTGTATGTTTGTGTGTTACAAAGTTTATTAAATAAGAAATAACTATGTAATAGTCATGAATATAAATGTATTTTTTTCTCACAGAAGAAGCTTCGAAGGCTACTTAAATACATGTTTTTTCGAGACTACAAGTCTAAAATTATCAAAGGAATAGAAGAAGATGACATCCTCGAAGGTAGAAAAAAAGAATTTACTTAATTTGGGAGAGGCTTGATGTCTTGTAAAAATACTGAACAGCTCAATACATAGTATTAATGTCTTGCTTGATAGAGACACAAAAACAGTCTCTTTGGAGGAATTTTGCTGAAAATCACTGCTTTTCCATTTGAAATATGTGAGCATTTCATCTATCATCCAGATGAACAGTACGACTTTAATGTCAGAGCTCTGTTGAAGTAAGAAACTAGTCCTGATTAAAGGGCTTATTGATTTCAGCATCTGTATTTTAAATGTACCACCTGCAATTGAATGGACATTTGTTAAATTATTATCAAAAGGTTTTGATATTGATATTTTTGACATGCTTTAAAAAAATAAACCCTTATAATCTGAAGTTACTGAACACTAATATATGATGTTGGTGTTTTTTTTCAGTGTGGTTTAACATTTTATACTTTAAATCTCTAGTTTAAATAATGGGAAACACTTTTGTTTCTGCATTACATGAGGAAGTCACAGTTTTTATTACCAATGCATTTAAAGGAAAAGCACTTTGAATTAAAAATATATTAATTTATGCCATATAGTTTCCTGGTTTAAAGTTTTGTTGATTTCTATTGATATTAGAACCAACATTTCCATTGTAAAAAGTTAAGTTAAAACTTATCATGGCAAATCTAAACCTTACCATACTGTTATAACATCTAGCAATGTCCACACACAACTTTCTGTATTAAACTTTCTTTCTCAGAGCCTTTTATTATTTTTTTCCCATACAATGAATTCCTTGTGTTTGGTTCCTCTGAGCATCCACATTGATGCTAGATAAACATTGTACTTCTTGCTTTGACTTCATCAAGCAGTGGAGTTTTTATCAGCTCATTTGAGATTTAATTTGCCTGTGGCATTTTATTTTCATGTTTTGTGTGTGCAAGCAATCTAGCAGTATAGCTTCTTACCTGGCAGCTTTGGGGTTTTAATACTTTAGTTTGTGTCACTACTTAAAGCAAATAAACAATTCCCTTAAGCCTTTTAGATGTTCCTGAAAAGCTTCCTAAATGCAGTTTATCCTGGAATTAAAGAATGCCTTTTCTAGTAGGCTTTGATAATAAAAGCCATTAATTTTCTTTTGTGAATTTAATGCCTTTATAGATGCTCTGCTGTTAAGAACAACAGAGATCATCTTGCCAGCATTCTCCAGGTTTTACTGCAGAGCAATGGTCCATGACCTCTGGAATTGCATCTTAGTGGTTGTGTTAGAGTTTGCTTGAGGGTGTAGATAATAATCTGCATGTGTTCAGGGAAGAACATTTCCTCAATATATTCTGCTCTGTGACTCAAGTTCTTTCTACCAAAGAGGGGTTGTTTCCTCTAGAGCTGTGTCCACTGTGGACTCTTTGGTGAGAAGTAATGATATATGGGCAGCAGATTAGTTTTCTCTAGATTCTGAAAAACTACTTGGTTATACTAAAAAACACTAAAGATGATGTTTTGCTGTTACTGGAGCAGAGCAGTGACATCACCTTGTTCAGGTAGCACAGCTTGTGTGAGGGGCACAATAAAGAGCAGGCCTTTTCTGCTCAGTGCTGGTTCTAAATCATGTCACTCTGAGTGATGCTTGGAGAAGCCAAATAGGTTAAGTTTGTTGTTCTTGCTTGTCTTTGTGAAGACAAATTCAACAGCAATAACACCAACAAGCGGCAGAAGCTGGCCCAGGACTTCCTCAACTCCATTGACCAGACTGGAGAGCTCTTGGCCATGTTTGAGGATGATGAGATTGATGATGTCAAGCAGGAACGCATGGAGGTAATTCTTTCCTTTTACTGATACCCAGCAGAGAAACTGTGAAACATTTAATACATCATGCTGCTCTGATGCCTTTTTCATGCTACACATTAAATCATTGTTACATGTTTTTTCTTTTGCCCAGATGGTCTAAAGAAATCCTATTTCCATATTTTTCCTATTCCTTCAAATGTTTCTTAATATCTAAGCACACATGCTGAGAAGGAAGATTACAGAAGGGTAGTTATGGATCTTTCTGTCTGCCATGTATTTGTATTTCCTTCCTGTAGAAAGCAAATTCTATTTATAAACATTCCATGTACATTTTTCGCAACAGTATTTTCCTTTCTCATTATTTATCTTCTTATCAAATGGTTTCAATAGCATTTGAGGACTCTTTTCATATAACATAGCTCACAGATGAAGTTAAAATATTCTGTGCAAACATGCTTGAGTATAAACTCTTATATCCATCCTTTTGAGTCCTATTTTCTGTACTGTGTAGTTGTGAAAAATTTTGACTACATTAAAAAATGCAGTGCTACATGACTTCCATAAAGCTAGGTGGGATTGAGAAGCAGAGTAGCTGTGTCAGCATGGAAGTCTGTGGTTTTGACTAATTTTCTGTGGATGGGCAGGACTACCCTGGCTTTTTGGTAATCTGGTCCACAGTGAATGCAGAGAAGAGTCCTTCACCCTTCTTCATGCTCAGTTGCTCAATTCTTCCTCATGTTTTCTGTAGGCAACTGGATGTCAAGGGCAAAATTGTGCTGCGAGCACACTCACAATTCCAGAGAAGTATTTGAGCCAATTTCCATCCATTTTCAGACATCAATACACAGGACAAGACTGTTGGAAATTTGATATTTGTACAGTGATTTTTATACCCTTTCAGTGCTGGAAGCTGGGGGCTTTGGTTTGAGTTCCCTTTCAATGCTGAGGTCGCTCATGTGTTTGGTAATGTTTTTGTATTTAATATTTGGCTATTAAGGCTTAATTTCCCTTTCAGGATTTCTTGGAAAATTATAAGAAATAATGGAATTTTTATCCTGTGCTAGTTGTAATTCTACTTTTTTTCTTCTTAATGGAGCCTCTTTTCAGAACTCTTGAATTTCCAATCTGCTTTCTGCTCCTTTCTGCCCTGCAATGGGAAGAAATCAAAACCTAATGAAGAACCACTTCTCTCTAAGAATTTGGTTAGGAACAAGTCCCATTTCCTCCCAGCTGAGAATTTGTGTCATTGAACTGTTGTATCCAACCACTGTTTGTATTTTGGAAATGATGGTTTCTCTTCTTCAACCTCTTACTTATTTATTTATGCAAAATGTTGTGTTTTACATAAAGGCAGGCAAATCCTTTGAGCTTGTACACACAGAAATAGATAACAGCATTCTTCTGAATGAATGGGTTATGTGCTTGACTTTGCACTCTCTTCTGTTCTTACAGTATAATATTTTTCAGGTCTAAAAAACTTCTCAAGTTGATAAAAGTATGAAGTTCTCTGTTGTAGACAATGGCAAATCTGAATCTATGTTTTTGTGTCAGGGAATGTGGGTCTGTAATCAAATATTATCCTTTCATTGAGTATATGTTTTGGGTCTTGTCACTAGACTGTAATCCCTGAACTGTAGTGTGTGTGTGCATTAAATATAAAAAGTAATTCTTCTCTCTTGCTTGACTTAATTACATTTTGTGAACTCTTGACCTGTTTCTATGTTAAAAAAAAAAGAAAAATAAAATCAAGGTCTTATTTTAGAATACATTAAGGAATTATATACAGGTATGAAGCCAGTACTATCTACTTCCTTTCTTATTAGTGACAAAACATGACAAAACATGACAAAACATGAAAGACTGTTTGAAACATGCTACTCAAAATGTTTAATGTGTTTTTGGCTTTGTTTTGTTTGGGATTTTCTTGTCACTTTGAGGTGAGTGGAAAGGAAGCAAAGATAGTAGGAAATGTGATCCATTCCTAAAGGAAGAGTTGTTAGTGGATGGGCTAATCTCCTGTATCACATTTTCTTTCTTCAGTAGATTGTTTAATCCACACTAAATTCTAGAGGAAATCCAATAGACAATTTAACAGGGTTTTTTAAGGAATTAGTGTACTTAAATCATGAACTTCAATCTAAGGGCAGTGCTCCTTTTAGGTATCAATTACCTCAGAAATGTTTGGTTATCTTGGTTTGGACAACCATAAAGGATTTCAGTTCCACTTTGCCTTGGGCCAAAATCATGCTAAGCTGTCTAGAATAGATGATAAATGTGTATTTCTGATGTCATTATGGGCTAAACAGGATATGATTGTTTAGCAGTATGGTTTTAGTTATGATACAAAATGCAAATATTGTTTATACTCATTCTTTCTAAAGCATTTCATAAAATTAGAGCTAAGCTTTCATGTTGTTGCCTGCAGTGCTGTGGGGTCCATTCCATATCTGCACCACAGAGGAGTCAGGAAAGCTCTGAGCCATTTTGGGACATTACCAAAGGAGAGCAAACAATTCTACGCTTCTTTGAGTGAAATACAGCCGCCAGCACTGCCATTTTAAAAGCAAAGGACACTCATCTATGATTGTCTATAGAATTTACTGGTGTACCCCATGATTTTAATTTGAAGCAAAGGGAATGTCTCTGGCAATACCAGCAATGTGCAAAGGGACATTGATCCAAGGTGGAATGCTATTAAAATACTCTTTCTACAGGGTGGAAATTAAGAACAGATTTCACACTACTTTGTCATAACACATGATTATTTTATCAATACATTGTGATAAGATGACTTTTTATAAAAACTGCAATAATAGCATTAAGTAGAGGCAAACCAGCCAACTGTATTGGCAAAATCAAAACAAAATAAAAACTGGAATAGCACCTCTGTCTCACTTCATAACAGTTCCTATCCTACTCTCCTGAGACAGCAGTAAAGCACCAGTGACATGCTGCTCCTCAGAGTAAGAACATTTATAGATGGAAAAAGTGATTCTCATTCCTGGATCTAACTGAACTCTGCATGGGAAGGAGAGATGGATCACAGAACTGGTCTGCATAATGTGTGCCAGTCTCTTGAGAATAACACATGTGATGGCAATCTACCCACACTCCCACACTCCTTTTTTATTGCACAAGTTGGGCTGTGAAATAGCCAGAGCTGGTGGTGCTTGGGAATTCAACTTCCCTTCCTTTGCCCGTACTATGACAGAATCCACAGTAACTGACACCTTGCAAGAGGATGGCAATTTGGCTTTGCTCTGTCTCTTAACAATCATTTAGAGAGGAGAGGTGGTATTCCTGTGGGATGTGGCTGAATTGGTGGGGCAAAAATGTCCCTGTTCATTTAAAATCTTTGAATTTTTCCTTATTTTGCAGTTTGAGTAGACTTGGAGTTTTAGGTGCTTGTGTCCTTATGTTGCTCTTCTGAACCTCTCAGGTTCCTGACCATAGTTAAACCAACTGCAGATTTGGCTGTGATTTTGTGAATAGTAACTTCAGTTCTGCTGCTTTTTTTCTGTGAGAACCACTATCACATTCTCATGTCATGTCATTAAATCAAGTGTAGCTATTTAAAAACTTCAGTCAACGTCACTGCAAAGCTGACATCTCTCTCATTCTGTAAATATCCATTTTTTATCATTTGTTTTATAGCTTTAATACTCTCACCCTCCAAGAAAAAGTCTTCCCATCAGAAGTCTGGACTGACACACAAAAGAATTCCTAGAGCATCATGCTGTGAGTGCTCTGTTTCACTTGTGTTCCCATAGGATTAGGGGAAACACCATTCACTTGTCACTCTGACTGCTAGTTTAAGGATACATTTCCAACACTCACATGTTATATGGCAATAATTCAGTAGCAGTAGCTGCCATAATGCTTTCATAGTACATTGCAAGTTTGAATAAACAGTGGAGGGAAGATAACTTCCCTACAAGAATAGACTACCTTAAAGCAGGCTTGAAGCCAGCAAAATGGTAAAAAAATCTGAGTTAAATCCCTACTTTCTGATTCTTTTGCAGGGGGGGTTGGAACTAGGTGATCTTTTAGGTTCCTTCCAACTCAAAGTATCCTATGATTCTATGATTTAAGGTCTATTGTCCTATGAATTGCTGAATTGATATTTAAATATAAATTCAATTGCTGAAGTGATACTTAAAAACTGCAGATGCCTATTTCTATTCTAGGAGGTTAATTTTGGATGTCATTTTTTAGTGCTGCTCACCAGTATCTTGTCTTAGTGAGAAGTCTCTAAAGCTCACAGCAATGCAATGGGCTCTGTGCAAAAGATGGTAGATCACATTAAAGTGTAGGTAGAATATATAGTTTTTTACATTTTTTAAATTACTCCTGTTTAGTTTTGTCTTTTTTGAGACAGAGTTAATTTGTATTTGCACAAGACCTCAGAACACACCAAACTGCATCTTGAGATACAAGGAATTGTGCTCTGGGAGTTCACTCTGTTTCAGTCTTAGAAATATGTGTTGGACTTACAGTAAATTACTAACCTGCACAGTGACCAAGAAGATTCCTTCCTGCAGGAGTATCATCAGCAGCTTTTGAGTGATCACAATTTGACCTGAGCCAGGTCACGTTGTCCCAAACAATGTCCAGCTCTGGGGCCCTCAACACAGGAAAACAAGGAGCTGTTGGAGCAGGTCCTGAGGAGACCATGAAGATGCTCAGAGGGTTGGAGCGCATTTCCTGTGGAGCCAGGCTGGGAGAGCTGGGGGTGTCCAGCCTGGAGAAGGCTCCAGGGAGACCTTAAAGCCCCTTCCAGAGCCTGAAGGGGCTTTAGGAGAGCTGGAGAGGGACTTGGGAAGTGCTGGGACAACGGAGAATGGCTTTAAACTAAAGGAGGGTTGATTTAGTTTAGACATAAAGAAGAAACTTTTTACAATGAGGGTGTGAGGCACTGACACAAATTGCCCAGAACTGTTCAGTGTGAGGTTGGAAGGGGTTCTGAGCAATCTGATCTGCTGGAAAATATCCCTTTTCTCTGCAGGGCAGAGGGACTAGGTTGTCTTTAAAGGTCCCTTCCAACCCAAAACATTCTATGACTGTAAACTCCTGGGAGGCAGAGAGGCCAGGAGCTCTCCCCACCACATGGTTTGGGTGTGACCACTCTCTTAGGAGATCATTAGCATGGACAGAGGTTGCTCTGTGGTGATTGCCCTTGGACACAAGGCATGGACTTGGGGTCTTTTAATTGGGAGAGTGAAAATTGGAGGGCATAAATGCATAAATCAGAAAAAAGCAAACAACTGTGAGCTCTTCCTTACAGGGTGGATCTGGAAGATGGTGTTGAAGTTCTCAAATTCATCATACAAATTTGGAAAAGATGTACAGAGAAAACAATCAGGAAGTGATTTAGGAAGAACTCTGAAACCTTTTAGTACCACTATGCTCATTTCACTGGCCAAAATTATGCCAGTGTGGGAGGGCAGGTCATTAGTCTTTAGGGAGTATCTGATTTAAAGCCCATATGGAAAGTAGAAACAACACACACTTAATAGAAACTGCATGCTGGAAGACAAAGTAAGAAGTTTTCTTTTACTAAGCATCAATTCTCAGTGCATGTCTCTTTTGCTCTCCAATATTGATAATATATCTATTTTCCTTTTCAAATAATTATTTTTGACTTCCTTGCTGAAATCAGATTCATGTTGACAGAATCTATATTTTGGGACAGAATCTTTGGATTTAGTTGAGTGCTGGCTTCTGTTATCTCCCAAAATTGTGCCCAAATCAAATAAATTATTACTTTTTAGAATCACAGTTTATTGACCATAAACCTTCTTTGATTTTAACATCTACACCTTAGGAAATAATGTATCCTTAGGTAAGATTTGATATTGTAATCCCTATGGGGTTTTTGTACTGTTCTTTACCAAACATTGTCAAAAATTGGCAAAGCGATGCCAGTGGCAGGACAGAAGGACAAGCTGTAACATTAAATCCCTTAAATCTTGCAATTTTTATGGACTAAATAATTGCAGCCCTAAATGCAAACCAGTATCATCCTCACCTGTGAGTCCTGGCCAAGAATAGAAAAGGATTTATAGTGGCTAAATAACATACTCAAATTCCTGTCCGAGGACACAAGAGTCCTGGTACAGTGAGGAAAGTAAGACCAGGATCTCATTTTCCCACTCCCTTAAGCTGTTTTGAGAGCTCCATTCATCACTTCCACAAGTTGGGCTGAATTTCACTTAGTGGTACCTGCCTAAAAGTTTAAACATCCCAGAAACTGAGGTTGGCTTCTGTACTCAGAAATGAGAAGGAAAAAATCCAGGGGGAAGTTAATTTCTTAGATCAGAGGTAGAAATAATTTTATTTTTTCCAATTTTTATTCCTAGAAACATCTGAGTTACATTTAAGTGTACTTCATCAGATGTTAAGAAAAGTACTTCAAGTGCCTCCAGGATGATTCTCTTTGGAGACTCAAAATCTGTGTGTGCTGTGGGACCTTGATATTATAAAACCCTTGTAATTATGATATAAAATAGACTTTAGGGTCACACCAGCTCCCTATATACTGTCTGCTGCTTTTCATTTACAGATGCCAAGATTAAAAAGAACTTACATGAAGCATCAATCAACAAAAAAAACTTTATTCTCTAGCAATGGAGTTTTTTTTCAATACTGCAAAATGGAAGTTAGGAATGCAAATATAGAAGGAATTAATTCCATTGTATCAGTCCACCAAATGTTTCCAGATGAGTGCAAAGCACAACTGGTAGCAACTCAACTCTAAATTTGCTGTTTTGGCATCAAAGAATTTGTAAGCATTATTTGGTATAAAAATAAGCCTGGTGGTATTAATGGTTTCTCTGATTACACATTGCTTGGGAATGTTTGGGATAGTGGGAAAGCGCTGTTTCTCTTGGGCAGTGATTGAATTGATTAAAAGTAAACAGAAAATAAACAGGAACAGTTTTTCATTATTATCTATATGGCTGTAAATGCTGTGTCATTCTCTTTGGAATGGGAAAAAGCCCCTGGGTGGAAAAGATTTCTTGTCACAGCCAGTATCAATCAACTTTTTCCACTGTTAAATCTAACATTATTGGCTTTTTCTCACATTGGGGTTGCTTGCTATGGTTACATAGAGTGGCCTGTTTGTTTGGATCTTCAGTCATGGGATTTTTGAGCATTTTAGTGAATGTTGCTCATACTGCAAATCTAGGCAGCTTTGCTGGGAGGGCAAGGTGTTATTTGCTTTTCTGTCTTTTAGTTCTTTGAGTATTTTTTGCCACTGTTTACTTTCTCTGAGGAAGAGGAAGATTCAGGGCTGTTGTAGTTTTGAACCCAAATGACTGTGTCTCAAATTCTGGAAGGAAACTTTATATATATTTTATTTATATCTGTGATTAAATGTAGACACACATGCTTATAAATAGTATTTCCATGGAGCATTTGATTAGGAGCCAAATACAAGACTAACAAAGCATTCTTCTTCTGAGTGTATTTTAACATGTTTAACATGTTGCTTAGCTCTACTTATCACCCTGTATTGCTACTCATGACAGAGTTATTTTTTATGTAAACTTTGGAGAATTGGGAACAAGGATTGATGCTGAAGTCTGACAAAGGTCCCATTGGTAGGAGGTTATTGAAACTCTTGTTGTAATTTAAAGTAATTACGTTTCTGCTAATAGCCATTTGTATTTTTGAGGTTGTTTAGAGGTGCAATAATGCAAATCTTGTCTACAGGACAGGCTGTAACTCAGATACTTTAGGGTGGAAGTTATTTTTTCAGATCTTTGAACCTTTATGTAGCAAATGGCTGTCTTTTAAGTTCCACTAAGCCTAATATTGAGGTCCTTTTTAAATGAAGAGGAAACAACAACTGTTAATTTCTTATGGTAAGATGTCAGCCAGGTCTACACTGAGAACAGTTCTGTCCTCTCAAGTTTTTCAGAAGGAACTCATCACTTGCATAAAACCATTTTTGAGTCTATTTTGCACAGGATTCACAAAACTCAAAAATCCATGGAGTTGTAACACAAATTAAAATTATATAAGAATTTCAAACGCAGTATTATTCTGAGTGAGACTAAAATGTCAGGACAGAGACCCTGTATTTTTGGCAGCAATCTTCACAAACACTTGCTCCTCTCACTCCCATCTGGAAAACTCCATAGGCAGGAGCACCTTGGGTTGTCAGCCACTGTGTGACCAAGCTCTAGGACACCTCTGAATTTCTCTTTCCTTCCATTTAAAGTTTCCAATCACAAAAATCTGTCTGTGGAAGAAAATAATACCTTCTAACAAATGAAGACAATAGAGGAAGGCTCTCTATGGCATGAAATAGAGGGCAGTTGAGGGTGTTCTTCTGTTTCAACTGCTGCAGAAAAGAAGGGTGTGAGGTGTAAGAGGCAAGGTCCTGGGTTTAACAGAGGGAAGATCACTCACAAGCCAATATAAAGGAAAGGAATTGTTTCTGCTTCATCCATAGGAGGCTGATGCAAGACCCTTGGCCTAAGGCTGTGCCAGGCTCATTTATCTGAAGGTTCATTTATCTGCTATTTCTAGACATCAGAGGTAGAGCAGAGAACCCCTTTTCCCTTTCCTTACCCTGTATATCCACTAAGGGATTAGCACTGTCTTTCCCAGTATTAAACTCCAGCCAGGACTAAAACCTGCTTTGAATCATGGGTTTACCCTGCAAATACCTCCCACATAATGACTGAGAATCCTTTTCTTTCTCACTGGAATTTGCCCTCTAACAGCAGACTGAGCAAACTCTGTGTCATCAGAGCCTCTCCAGCCAGTCTGCAGCACACAGACAGCACAGAGGAGCATTGGAAGTAGTTTTCAGGCTGCACTCCAACTAAATATAGCCAAAATGAGCTCAGATCTATTGAATTGCACCACTTAAAGGGGGGAGTAATCTATAGAGGGTTATTGAATACAAAGATGTTGCATTTGGTTACAGAAGTGCTTGAGCCACAGATCACTGGGTGCTGTATGACTGTTGGAAATAGTTATCATAAGCTAGTTTTGTAGTTATACTGATCATACCTTGCCACTGCTGGAACCTGGGCAAAACAGAGATTTGTTCTGTCTCTCCTTTTGTATATTTAATTCTTCTTTTTCTGCTTTTAATTTTGGTATAGCATTTTATTTTTTTTGTTTTTTCCGTCTGACCACAGAATTAGCCAAGACAAGTGCAGTTCTTCTCCTCAGAAATAAAGAGGTCAGTTTTCTGGTTCCTGGGCTATGCTGTCCATAGTATTTGATTTCATTCACATAGGATTTTGTGAATATTACTATTTCATTGAAGTCAGAGAGGATTTCATGAACCGCAGGCATTTAAGCAAAAAATTGAGAATCACTGGATTCACTCAATAGTCTCTATCTCCATATTGTCATCTTCCTTTCAGTGAATTCCAGACCAAAATCCAGCATTTCACAAGATTTGATTACCTATTACCCAGTTACTGTGGTCAAATGTTGTCATTTTTTTATTCACATTTACAAAGCCACAAGGGGCCAAACTTTCCCACCTATATTTGCACTCAAGTTCAGATATCATGAGGAAAGTCAAAGGATCTGTTGCTGAGGTGAAGGTCATTAAGGTAACCCAATAGTAAACACATTGCTTCCTGGGGAATGAGAACTACCAGCATTTTTTGTTTTAAAGCTCATTCTGATAGGACTTATAACTGCAAGCTGCACTTGTAACCTGACAGACTATCCCTAAGATAGGAACCTCTGGCAGATTTTTTCATAGGGGATGTGATTTTAGTACTGAGAGTAAGAATAAAAACACAAGTTTAATGAAGAATACAAGGTATGCAGGTTAATGTGATTTTACTTTCATCGGTTTTCTATATAAATTAACAGGAAGGAACTAAAGTGAGCATGGGACATTTCAGAACCAGAGTAGTTGCCTCCCCTTGTACTGCATTTTCTTGAAGCATAAACTGAGAGAGGTGAGATTAAGGTTAGATATGAGAAAGAAAATTCTTTACTGTGAGGGTGGTGAGACACTGGCTTGCCCAGAGAATTCATCCCTATCCCTGGAAGTGTCCAAGGCCAGGTTGCATGGGGCTCTGAGCAACCTGGGATAGTGGAAGGTGTCCCTGCCCACGGCAGGAGATTGGAACCAGGGATCTTTAAGGTCCCTTTCAATCCAAACTATTCTGTAGATTCTTTAATTCTCTTTATGCATTCAACTCAGACATGATTAGCTGCTGGATCTTATAAGCTAAATAAAAGCAGTAATTCATTTCATGGCAAATAAATACTGAGTCACAATCCAGAGCAGTCAAATGTGTGGAAAGCAAGCCTGGCATTCACAAGGACCTTGTTGACAGGCTGGAGAAATAGGCTGACACGAAGGTCAGCAGTAGTAAATGTGGATGCTGTAACCCCATGCAAGGGTACAGCATGTGGGGCAGCCACGTGCTGGGCTGTGTCAGCAGGGGTTACCAGCAGGTCAAGGGAAACAATGATTCCCCATGATCTGGCACTTGTGAGACCACATCTGGAATCTGTGGCCTGTTTTGTGCTGCCAAATACAAGAAGGACTTTGAAATACTGAAGCAGAGGGTCACCAAGAAATATAGGGGGTACATATGATGAAAGACTGAGAGACAAAAGCTTCTCAGCCTGAAAAAGAGGAGGCAAAAGGGACATTTCATTGCTGTTTCCAACTAATGACAGGAGGAGATGGAACCAGACCCTGCTTGGATGTGCATGGTAAAGGACAGAACTTGAACTGATACCTAATAGGAGAAAAACTGCTCTGATCAAAGGTTGGAACTGGTTGGCCAGAGAGGATGAGGAAGTCTCCGTCTTAGGAGGTACCTCAAACTTGGCTGGTCAAGGTGCTGAGCCACTTGATCTAATTGGACCTTTTTTGAGCAGAGTCAAACTAGAGATCTCTGGAAGGCCCAAAAATTTTCTGGATTAAATTATTCTACCATCCTGTGATCCTGCACTGAAGTTTCCCATTTCAGATATTAAAATGGCTGATGGGGTGGAAATAGAAGAGCTTTTATAAAGCAAATAGATGACAAACCATCTCAGATTTCTAAGAACTGTTTAAAAATCTAGGTAGCATATAATTGGACTTTCCAGCTTCTGCACTTTCTGTAATCTGTAGCTGCTGGTATTTCCTGGAATAGATGTTTTATGTACATAAGGAACAGGGTTTTCTGTCTTTCATTTTGTCTCGGTCACTGTGGTTTATTTTATCTATAATGTTGCTTGCTGTATTCTTCCGTAAGAATATGATCTGGCTGCTGTGCAAAATTGCACTTGGGGAGAGCTTCACACATCTGGTGCAGCAAAGGAACCAGGAGCAGCAAGATTTAAGCTTCCTAAGTGTCTGTTGAAATGGTAAAATACAATTAAGCTCTGCATGTTGCAAAATGGGAGATGCATCCACTCCCAATCCACCAGAAAAAGGACCCACAACATTCTCGCAGAACAGCACGGGTAATGTGCTGCCATAGGTTATGCACTTGACCCAAGGCAGCATGATTCCATTGGATCTTTAGCCCCTCAAACTTTAAATTTTGTCTTCTCTAGTCTTTCTTTCTGCTCTCCCATCTTTGTAAAAATTGAAGATACCTAGTCAGGTATATACTTTTATTAAATGGGTCAGAAAAGGTTCTTTTCATTTGGATAAAGAGGAAAAACAGTAGCAGATCTCATTTTCAGGTCGTTACCTTACATAAAGCCCTCATGGAGTGCATATGCAGAGTTTATTCTTACAGACATTCTTGTAATCAATATTTCGGCCTTTTAATAATCTGGGTTTTGCATTAAAATAACTTTAAAACATGACAAAAATTAGCCATTGCTCCCTCTTTGGCTTGACAAAGTACATCTACAGCTAGACCTAAATTTTCATGGAGGACAAGACCATAATATACTGTCACTAGCAAAAATGCTGACTTTAGATAGAGATGAAATTTTAGATAATATTTCATGTGAATTCAGTAAGATCTTGGTGAAGTAGGGGGCCACAGTTGAATGTGTGGGTTTATGTGTTCAGAAGTAGCTCTTAACTTTTTTATGGAGATAGTGGCAGACTTTTGGAATTTCTTTGGCATGAGGAAGAGCACAGGATCTTCTTTGGTGTCTGTATTGTGTGTGCTACACTCCTGGTGTGCTATAAGACATTTCTACAAGAATGCAATGCAAAGTAGTCATATAAAAAATACACTGATGCATGTATTTTATTCTCAGATAATTCCTTAACATCTTTTCCATGCTCTGCTTTTGAGTGGCACATGTGAGGGGCAGGGACAGGGACTCCTTGGTAGCAGTGTTTAAGTGCTGTTGAAACTTTGCCTCCGGCACTTCGGAAGCAATCATTAAGTTTGGGTTTCCATTTGATCAAACAAAAGAAGGACGGGTAGTCTCTGTCAGGGGGCTGGATTTTATTTCCCAAGGCTAACAGCCATTTCCAGGACTTTGTCAGACCTACTGAGAGTTTTTTCTCCCCCATTGTCAGATGGTATTATTTAAAATCAGTTCATCCACTTGTGTGGGATCCATATCCTATATCATACAGCGACTCTGACAAGAAGATGCTTTTACTGGGGGTGTTATTCAAAGCACTGTTGATTTTCTCAGGCTGCAGACATCTGCAGAAAAAGCTTGTAGAACATCCAGCATCTGGTATTGAGCCCTCACTCCTTACACAGACCATATCAAACAGTCTGGAAACGGAACACGTTCCCTACATCCGCTTGGAAATTACTTTTTTTGTGTTTATTGTAGATGTATTAGCTGTCAGCTCGTATCATCAGCCAATTATTTTATATCTGAAAATTGTAATAGCATCCTCAGATATACTAAAGTCAGGCAGATTTCCACCTACTAATCACACCCTTCTTAAAAGGGGAGTTAACTCTTGACATACCTCAAGGCCGGAGATCTGGTTTCTGCTTCCTGAATTTAGAGGAATGAATTGGTGAGATGGCTCTTGTGCCTTACCAGTCCTGGACCCTGGTATTTTAAAAGAAGAGACAAAAATGCTGCAGAGGCAGTGGCATATTTGAGAGATGCTAAATTTGACTCAAAAATGTCAGAAAAATTCAGAAACCCTGAGAAATTCAAGGTACCACCATTGAAGAGTAATTTTTCTCCAGGATGTGTGATGGCATGAGAGTCTATGGCAACTTCTAACAGCACAGTCAAGTAATTGATGCTAGACCGTGGCTGTTCGTGTTGCTACACCTTTAATTCTAAATACACTTCAATCTTCCAAGCTGTGCCTCAGAATCTTGGTATTAAAGATACTGTTCTTTGCATCCTAATGATGTTTAATTTTTAATTGTAATATTTTGAACTGAAAACATTTTTGCATTCTTCTGAGTAGGGCTATGTTGCTATTTAATTTTTTCTTTTTTTCATAGATCTTTGATTCACTTTGGAACCTCTTCACCTCCCTAAAACTCCCTAATCCTCCATTTTGGTTAACCTAGATATCCAGGAAAAATCTAAACAGATGTCAGAAATCCGTAGAAATGGGAACAGGTTTTGACTCTCAAAAACGAAATAATTTCTGTTTTCACATTAAATTTACAAAGCTTTCAGTGACCATCAACAGGAATATCAATCTTAACTGTGGCATGTATTTAATATTTCTATAGCTGATTTTGAAAAAAGCCAGGGCTTTTTTTCAGGAGGAATGCTTCCAAAGTTCTTGAATTCAAAGCTTTCTGCCTTTAAAAAACCAGCTGTAGCATAAAAGTAGAACCGAAAAATAAAAAAGAAGAATTCTTTCTATATGGTATCTCTTTTCCCCTTCTGGAATTGACTAAATATTTTGCATGCTGAATTGAAAGGTGCTAACTCCTTTGGAAGGGATTCTTTTCACTATAAGCAATTTTAAGAATGTGTGCAGGGAACTGTGTCCTGATGTTTATTTCTGTACTGACTGATTGAATGAATATTATATTCAAGAGCCATTATTAATGCAGCATAAAAAATTGTGTATCAGACACTGCAAATTCGAAAGAAGAAAACTAAAATTCCCCAAATTTCCTTTTTTTTTTTTTTACTGTCTGAATACTCTTTATGACACTTTTAATTGATGATTAGAAATAAAGCAGTGACTGCTCTCCTATGATGGGGCTCAGAGAGGCTGTGCTGATTTAGAAAAACTGAAAATCCCAGCAGTTAGTTTAATAGCTCATAATTAAATTTACAAATCAGGTTTCATTAAAATGAATTATTTTAAAGTGATTTAAATTCATGTAATTCTACAGGGTGCAATTACACTGAAGACTGGTGCTATTGCTCTGAGTTTTATAATATTATGGCAATTTAAAAATGTTTCAAGATATTTTCTAATTATGCATGTGCCTTCAAATGATATAAAATTAGGCAAAACTTTTTCTTAAATTATGGAGTCATAGATAGAATAAATGAAAGGAATAGAATAAACTGTAGAATCATAAATAAATATTTTTAAATACTCTTAGTAAATCAGAATATTCTACCTGAAATTTCATAATTATAGTTGTGATGCACTGGTAAAATTTTTTGTGGGTATGTGCAGCTAATATGAATTCAAATTTAGAAAAAGGAAGGTCCAGTAGTTGTATATTTAGACAGTACATCAAAATCCTTACGTTTGGAACTAAAACTAACATCCCATAGCCAGCTCTATTTATTAATTAGTGCTGCATTATTGAGTGTATTTGAGAATTTCAGAGGTCATTGGCATTCAGGTACTTTCTGAGGGATACAAAGATCTGTCTTCACTGAATCAAGTCTTGTTGCAAACTAAAGGATGTTTAAAATAATCACATGCATGTATGGAACAGTAGAAGTCTGCTGTAGGGTTGAGCTGAGGTGGTGTTAACATTAGTTCATTATATCAATATTTGTAAGATTCCGATTCTCCAGGGTTGTTTCTTTGGAACGCTGCATATATTCATTATCAGTTTAAACCATCAGCACAAGAACTGCCTTTGTCTTGGAAACATAAATAAAAACTTGCCAGTGGAAGATGAGGGCTCTTTCCCACCTTACAAGTGAAGGGAGAGTGTAACAAAGGCTGCAGAAGGCTGAAATTTCAGCTGAAAGTATTACTTTCATGGCATGTCCAATACTAAAAAACTTTAAAATATTTCACAAAAATGTTACTTCTAATGTAACATTGGTTTAAATTCTATATTACTTAAGCAAATATTTAAATATTATATTAGTTTTTCTGCATACTTGACATGAATATAATTCTACCTTCCTGCCAAGTATGTCAAAACCCAAATTCACTTCCATTTGCCAGGGTAAATGTTTATTTTGTTTTCCCACATAATGTGCTCTTTAAAGTGTCACCAGGATACCAAATCTGATGGCTTTTTAATAGAGACACGGTGGGGGTTTTTTGCTTTCATTAGGAAACAGGTTAAACTATCAGTGAAACTAATGGTAATGAACCCATATACAGTAGATGCTCTTTGCTCTCCTTCCCCTCATCTCAGCACTTAAAAAAAAAAAGAAATTTGCATCAAAACTATTGTTATGGTACCTCATTTTAATAAATGCATGAAGGGTCTGTAATAGGAAGTGATGCTGGCCAGGCAGAGCAAGAGACCATGGATATGCTGAACCATTTCTTCTGTCAATGGTGATCTGGGATGCCTCAGTAAAGCTCCCCAAACAACTTTTTGGTTTGTTTTGCCATGAAATGGGTGAGATTATTTAAGACAAAATTCATAGGGAGGTCACTATTAAAAAACTGTGTTTGCTACTTTACTCTTTGTGTTACAGAATGTCAGCCTACGCTTGTGTAGTTTTTCACCAGTCAGTGAGTTTGACTTTGACTTTCAGGCTCCAATCTTATCCAACTAAAAAAAAAAAATCTGTTTTCATGAATTAAAATCTTGAATTTTCTGCTTTTAAATAATATATCACTAACGTTTCATTGAAAAGCTTCATTTCTGCTTCTGATGCAAAATGGAATGTAACTGGTTTAAATATTGCTGTGAAAGTTCTATGCAGTTAAATTTTTTTTTTTCATTTTTCCTGTTTTTTTTCCAAAGAAGGGAATGAGGATGTTTAATAAGAGAACTCCTCTAGTAGCTTTGGATGGTGGGGATTGTTTTGAATTAATGAGAGCATATGTTTCTTTGGTTTTTTGTAAACGCTGAATAATTTTGTGGTACATTTATCAATGGGCACGGTATAAGAGACTAACTAAATAGATTGTTCTAAATTACTCAAATTAGCTGATGGTTTAAATTAGCTAATTCCAAATGCTAAACCATGTTGTTAAACCCCAGAATCTTCATGTTATCCTTTTTTCTCTCTAACATTAGAAAGAGAAAAGAGAAAGTAGGGTGAAAAAAAGAAGCATTTGCCAATTAAACAAACTGCCTTTGGGAAAATGATCATATTATGATTCTATTTCTCTTGTATATAGTGGAGATAATTCTCATAAGGCTACTGTCAAGACAAATTTGCATTTAAAGAAATTAAGAAACAATAATGAATAGCATAGAATTTTCTGCATAGTTAAAAAAATAACAATATTCAATATTTCAATTAACTTTTGACAAAGGAAATATTCATGTCGGGCCAAGTTCTGTTCTCAGTGATGGGAGCCCCAAGTAAAAGCAAAAAGAGCATAATGCTTATGTTCAAAGCCTATCACTTCAGACAGCAAGTTTTTAATAATTTTTTTATTCTCCTTTCCTTACTCCTCATACCTGGCACATTGTGAGGTTTGACTGTGCTTTTTTTCTCCCCCAGCCTGTGCAAGCTGGGAACACACAGCTATGGTGCATTGTGGCATCACCACACACAAGCTTTGTGCTACTTTAGGATCAATCAAATAAAATGTCATCTTTGAAATGAGAATAAATATTATTAATTCAGCCTCCGTTTGCACTCAGCCATGCTTGGATGCCAAATTAGTAGCAGAACCCAGGAAGGAGTTCTGAATTTTGAGTCCGGTTCTTTTGTAGGTCAGGAAGTGTGGACTGTTCAAAAGGCTGTTCAAAGAGCAGCCAATTTCAGCCAGTAGAGCTGAGACATCTCTCTGTTATAAATTGCTTTGAGAAACACAGAGTCACAAAGATCCTCCATTTCCAACCCCCTGCCATGACAGGGACACGTTCCACTATCCCAGATTGCTCCAAGCCCCATCCAGCCTGGCCTTGGACACTTCCAGGGATGGGGCAGTCACAGCTTCTCTGCACAGCCTATACCAATGCCTCACCACTCTCACAGGGAAGAATTCCATCCTAATATCCCATCTCACCCTTAACTCTGGCAGTAGGAAGCCATTCTCCCTTGTCCTGTCCCTCCATCCCTTGTCCCAAGTCCCTCTTCAGTTCTCCTGGAGCCCCTTTAGGCTCTGGAAGAGGCTCTAAGTTCTCCCTGGAGCCTTCTCTTCTCCAGGCTGGACACCCCCAGCTCTCCCGGCTTGGCTCCATAGGAAATGTGCTCCAGCCGTCTGAGAATCTTCATGTCTTCCTCTGGAGCTGTTCCAGCAAGTCCACATCCTCCTTTTATTGGAGACATGCACATCTCAAGCAATTCCTCCTGGTCACTGTTTTTCTAAGGGAAGCATTTCCTCTTTAGCTCAGTGTATGACTCACTTATTCCCTGAATTTCAAGATGTGATTTTTATCTGGAGTTCCATGTCTTGCAATTATCAAATTAGAAAGGCTTTTCCAAAAGACTCAAGCCCCAACCACAGAATTAGAGTCAGTGGTGTAAATACCACAAGTTGAGAAATGTCTCTATACTTCTCGTGTTAAGGAAGCAATACATTTTTGAGTACCACTCTGTATTGTTCTCTGGTTACACCAGACTCTACCACACAAAATAAATCTGAGTAATTTTGCATTCTCCAGTCATATGCCAAGGAAAGAACATTTATGAGTATTTGGTACCATGTGTTTTAGGTTTAATTAATTAATTTTTATGTTTTCCTCTCAGACATTCATGAATACACTTACACAATTTCATTATAAATGTTGATAGATTTGGACTTGTTGTGGGAAATGGCTGAGCTAAACTGTTTATTCATGTATTCTAGGTGCAACCTTAAATTGGGGGAGGTGTTTTTAGGGTGGCACCCTACAGATATTGATGTTAAATGAAACTTTGCAGGGGACACTACAGAATCAGGACTTCACCTCTAAGGTGAAAGACCCAATCTTGGCTAAACAAGTGGATTGCTGTACTGCACACCAAATTACTTATAAATATAGCAAAAATTTTGTGTCTTTTTAATTTGTGTATGTTTTGCCATTATTTTGGAAATTAGTCTTTAAAAAAAAATTGAGATGCAACCTAACTCAAAAAACCCCCATTAATTATAAACCTTTTTCATTCTCTGACTGAAAGAGCATCACCTGCCAAGCATGCCTGCATGGATATGCCTGTAGCATTATATTGCTTGTGAATCTCCTGCACAAGAATAATTACAATTATTCTTGTGCAGGATGATGAAAGAAAGGCAGGCACTGTGTGAACTGGCTGTTCAACTGGGAATGAATATAAGACAAGTCTGTTTTATTAAGACCAAGGGAAAAGACATAATTATAATTATTTTTAATAAGATTATTCAAAAGAATATGTATTTTTCATACGGTCTTTTCATATGTATTTTTCATATGGTCTTTCTTTACTCTGCTTTCTGCCAGTCAAAATTTTCCTTAATCTTCTTATGATCCTCTTTTTAAAATGAAGTTTCAGGAGGGCATTTCACAGTCTCTGTCAACACACCTGCTTAACAGAGTTAACCTTACAGGACCATGAATTTCAGCACAAATTTTTCTTACTAGTATGTACCTTGGGTTCATGTCCTTTTCAAGTTAAAGAGTGTGAGAACAATTCTCCTGAAGACTTCCTTTCATTTCTAATTTAATATTAGTGAAACTATCAGAAGTCTTTTTAGAAAGATGCATTGATAATGGCAATTAACAGGGCAGAGTTTTGCCATGCAATTTTTTTTAATTAGGTTTATTCTTTTATTTGCATTTACCAGTTGAAGCCAGTGAGTGAGAGAGAGGTGGTCCCCAGCTGTTCCCAAACTTCCCTACTGCTCAGTTTACAAACTTTACTGAATGTGTTTCTGAACAAGTCGTGGCTCTAACTTGAGTAATTCTGGCCATGTTGTAGCTGGGCGAACAGATAGAATATGTCTGGGAATTGAGTTTCACTTAAACTGAGCATGTCTAGGATCGATTGCCAGGTTAACCTGGGGCTGAAACAACCCCCTTCACCTCCTGCCATTCCATTTGGATCAGTAGGAGCAGGACTGGATCTCACAGATCTCTCCCACACCCAGGACGGTGAGGAAGTGTGTGAGGTGTGTTTGCCTGTATTTTGCCCCATAAACAGCCTTGGAGCAAAAGCCACTCCTTGAGTTTCTGGCCACAAGTCCAAACAGTGTGTCAGCTAAAGGAAATATTAAAAAATAGAATGTGATGGCTGATTTTGGCTGCCACTAAGAGAAAAAATTTAAAGCTCAAGATGCAAAAGAGGCTGCTTTGCTGTCTGTGTCTCCCACGCCTTGCAGTGATCCCTGCTTTGGTGACTGCAAGATTTACTGGTGAGGTGCTAAAGCTGTTTATATGAACCTCATTCATGAATGGATACAGAGGCAGGGTAAGGTTTCAGAGGAATGCTATCCAGAAGATATAAAGGTATCCTCATATTAACATGGTATGTAAAGTTTTTGATGTACAGCCAGATGGAAACCACAGGAAAGTGCTACAATGTCCTCAACCAGAAAAGTGAGGGAAGTCAGTAGTCTTGATATATTAATATATCAATATATCCCACATAACTTTTTTCATTTGGTAGCATAGTTTATCCAAAATTATTTTATGTTTTTTGGAAAGCACTGACAGAAGATAGCCATAAATTTAACACATAGTTTAACAAAATTCATGATGATGCATTTTATGGAAGAAAAAAATATTTTCCTGTAGAAATCAAAGGTATTCCATGAAATGGAAATGTTTTGTTTCCAGGTTCCTGCCCCACATTTCAGACTATCAGTAATAAATTTAGACAAGGAATTTGGATATGATATGGAACTGGTTCA
Organism: Molothrus aeneus; assembly: GCF_037042795.1. Classification (NCBI taxonomy): domain Eukaryota; kingdom Metazoa; phylum Chordata; class Aves; order Passeriformes; family Icteridae; genus Molothrus; species Molothrus aeneus. Next base: position 108,019,138 of record NC_089648.1, read on the forward strand.
AATAAATACTGTATGTGTAGATTTTGCGTATGTTCAAGGGCAAAGTATGACAGGGGCAGTGAGTCCCTGTCAGGAGGTCAGTTTTATTTATTCCTTAAGAAATGAGATCATGACTGCTGGGAATTAATCCATTCATTTTGTTATTGTCTGTTCTGCAATTTCATTTGTTCTCTTTCTTCACAATTCCCTTGCAATTTTTTCATAATCTTAAATAGTCCTGCCAGCTCCCTTCCCCCCACTTATCTGCACATACTTTGCTGGATTACATGTCCCATAGTTCCAGGGAGATGAATGGAGTTAACTTTCAGCTGGGCACAAAGCTGCCCTTGTTTATTCTTGAATTGCTTGGAGATCAGAGCAGGAACTGAATTTACTGGGTCATTCTTTACTCTTGGCCCTTGCTTGGCCCTGAAATGGAAGGTGTTGCCCTGGTGGTGCTGGTGGTGCTCACCCCTCACTCATCACAGGAGAATTCATTTGGCTTTCTGAGGATGCCTGGGCTGTGCAGAGTAGACCTAATCCAGCATCCCTTGGGCTCCATTGCTGATGGACTGATGGCCACAGCTGATGAACTTCAGACAAATTCATAGATGTCATTTGTTCCATATTTTAAACACTGAGTTCAGGATGAAGTTACTCACTGAAAGTGTCTAATGTCTTTTTTGAAATAAAAGGACTTTAGATGACTAATTAGGTCTTTAGTTCTTCAAGTAAATTCCATCTTTTGTCTCTGGACAGAAATTCTATAAGGAAGATTAAAATTTTTAAGTATATTTCAATTACTGTTTAATATTTAATAATTCACCCTTTTTTTCTTGTCATTTGCAGTTGTAGATCCTTAAAATCTGTGTAAAATTTGAGATTTTTAAGGTTGTTTAAGGTCTTAAACTCTGTTTATTGCAGGGAATTATACTAATAATACTGTGGAGAAAAAAAGAAAACTGTTTTTACTGTGAAAAAACATTAAAATTGAGATCAACTTGATGTACCAGAAAAAGACCTAATCTTTTCTTCTAATATTGGGAACATTGTTCTAATCACATGAGCACTCAAAGCCTTTATTAAATCAAAGGCCCTAAGTTGCTATGCAGATTTGTTCAGCTGCTACAGAATGTATGGTATGTTCTGTAAGAGTGGGACAAAAATAACCTGGATGTGTGCACTTTATAACCAAATCAAGTATTACATTACAAAACCATTGATCTTTCCCTGAATTACATTTTTATTTTCTGTATAAAACTCTGAGTAAGCTTAGACTTCAAAAATGCTTACTCTTAACGCCCCCCCCCCCTTTTTTTTCTTTGCTTACCAATTCAAGGGGTTCTCAGAACAGTAAATACCTTTCTTCCTCTATGTAACAGAGGTCTTCATATAGTGATAATCCTCAGATAATGTCAAAATTCAGAAGACTAAAAATGTGATTTCAGCATATTTTTTAAATACTTCAATGTTGAGCTACCTTGTGCTTGATTTCTCAGGTTTTGGGGTTGGTTTTTTTTGGTGGTTTTTTGGGGGTGGGGGTTGGTGGTTTTTGGTTTTTGTGGTTTTGGGGTTTTTTTATCTAGGTAATTTTTCACAGAATCACAGAATGGTTTGGGTTGGAAGAGGCCTTAAAATATCATCTCATTCCAACCCCCTGCCATGGCCAGGGACCTCTTCCCAGGCTGCTCAACCTGGCCTTGGACACTTCACCAGGGATGGGGCACCCACAGCTTCTCTGGGCACCCTGTGCCAGGGCCTCTCCACCCTCACAGGGAGGAATTCTTTCCCAATATTCCCTCTAACCCCTCCCTGTGTCAGTTTGAATCATTCCCTCTTGTCCTATGACTCCGTCCCTTGTCCCAAGTCCCTCTCCAGCTCTCTTGGAGGCCCTTTAGGCACTGGAAAGGGCTCTAAGGTCTCCATGGATCCTTTTCTTCTCCAGGCTGAACACCCCCAGCTCCCCCAGACTGGCTCCATAGGAAAGGTGCTCCAGCCCTTGGAACACCTCCATTGCCCTACAACAATTCAGGCCTTGACCACTCTGCAGTTTTTGTCCTCCCACCCCAGAGCTGTCAGGCACAGCACACAGTGCCCTGTTATTCTCTAGTCTAAATAATAAATAAATTATTTATCATTCCATTCTGGCAATATCAGCCCTTGCAGGGCAGCTTTGTTTTTCCCTGGGGTAGCAACCTGGCTCCTTTGAAATGAGAGTTCTTGAGCAGAGGGAATCAGGAATCACTCCACAAGATGAGTATGTGAGAGTTTGGGAAGCCAGCACCTTCATCCCAACACTGTTGCCAAGCACAGGGGTGTCCAGCCGTGCCACATATGTTTTTCAAATGTTCCAGCTTAGCAGCTCCTGGGCACAATTCCTCCAAACACAGAGCAGTCGGTGAGCAATTTAACATTTGGCCTCCTGCCTTCTTCCCCTCACACAAAAAGCTTTGTATGTCAAGTGTGAAAGCTTCAAAATGGAATAAAAATAAGATTATTTTTCATCCTGGATGGTAGGTGACAACGTGCAACTCTTTACCTTTTTCTTTCCTTTCCCTTTTTAGTTCTTTATGCTGAAAGAAAGATATAATGCACCACATTTTTGGAAGACTAAGCAGACGTTTACTGTGCCAGGTCCTATCTACTGCATCCTTCAGCATGTTCCAAGGAAAGCATGCAAAGTATTTTAACTCTGCAGTACAGCACATAACTCAGCTTCTTAACTGCTTAGAGTGACTAGTACTACTAGAGAGGGAGTAAAAACTATCTATTTTTAATTCTTTGGATAAACCAGTTGAGCAGTGCCATTGCTGCCATTTGTTGTATCCGCTTCATTTTTCGAAGCTGGGATGATACAGAAGAAAAAAAATAAAATACTGCTTATGGTCTTGAGAAGTGAAGAGGAAAAAGATGTCTTTGGGTTGGTGTTTCCTTAAAGATGACCCAGCTGTGCCACTCATCTGTTCTTTTCTGCTGCATTTGATGGTTAATTACAGACTATTCTAAAACTGGGAAGACTAAAGGAATGTTTGTCTTTATCCTTCAAACTGTGAGGTTCTGTGCCATTATGTGAGGGCTGTTTTGTTAAAATGAATTGGGAAAAGAAGTAAAGTCCAGTTATTTATGACAAACACTATTTTATTTGGTGGCAGTTTAGAGCATCATACTGGAATCCACCTTTAAGAAATATTTATTTTAAAGAGAGAATTGAAGGAAGAAAAGAATTCTATTTCACATATATGTAAGTAATTTTGCTAAATAAAAATATTTTTACAGAGAGAAAGCAAATGAAAGTATGTATTTAGTATATAAGAACAACATTAAATCCAGTGTTTAGACAACTACTGTATACAATTTGTAGAGAGAAATGAAGTTCCTGTTGGAAAAATCCCTCAGCAGCACCTTTCTTTTAACATTTGAGATTCTTCACTTAAAAAGAAAATTTTAATACTTATAATGAAACCTGTAGCCTTTGACAGTCTGCTTTTTCAGAGCTTTGTGGTCTATTTGCTGAGAGTAGCCATTGCTGAATCATTTAATTTGATAAAACTGCTTTTGGGATTAATCTGGTTTTGCTGTTTCCATATTACATTATGGGATGCCTGTGAAAGTTAAAGTATCCTTGTCAAATTTCTACATGTTGGTGTTTTTTTATCATCTCAGGTAGGACTTTGAAGAATAATTCCTTACATTACCATGTCATATGATTTTGTTTTTCCATGCCTTCCTTCTTGTTTCAAGGGGTTTTTAATCCCTAGGAGGGCTGGATGTGAAGGGTAATAGCCAATGGCTTAACATGTAGGTGGCAACAGGAAAAATAAAAAAAAGTATTACAGAATTTAAACCACATTGCAAAAAAACCTAGCTTTTAAAATTAATTGAGGAAGATATCTCTTAAATATGTGAAAAATTAAACCCCAAATTAGAGGCTTTTATAAAGCATGAAGTAAAAGTACATGAGGAATTCTAGGACTGCTGTTTCTAGGATGTATTATGTGAGAAGTGTCCTGTGCTATTCAGAACTTCAGATTAGATTATCTCTGTGATTTCTTCTGTTTTCAAAAGTATAGCTGAATTAATTCAGGGGCAAAGTTGAGTTCTGTAATGGGTTGAAGTTACAGCATGGATTGTGAAAATTATTTTTAAAGGAATAAAAACTCAATTTAGACTTAACATCTTGTTGGAATGGATTAACTGAAAATTTTTACTAATATGAAATGGCAGCTCCTAAAAATGTAGTCAGTTTGCCAGAGCCATGCATAGGAGAAGTGGAAAATGCCTGAGTAGAAAAATTTCTACCATGGTGACTAAAGATCCAAATATAGTTGAAATTATTGACTGGGTAGAGAAGAAAAGGAAGGACAATCCAGGTGTATTCCTCGTCAGCTTGGGGTTTAGTTTACAGCTAAATTGAACATGTTGACTGTGAAACCAATCTCATAAGTGAAGGGTTGGATGGTTTTAGGAGAGTGACCTAAAAGGCATAGAATAGAGAGAGAAACTGTGAATTTTAAGTGCTAATTTTATTTAATTGCTTTTTCCCCTGATTTGAGAGCTGCTAAAGCCAAATGCAGGTTGTATAGCATGGAGCCATATATATATATATATGTATACACACACACACACACTTACCAATAGCCCTATTGTCTTCTATTAAATCAGATTGAAGAACTCAGAACTCTGCGATTTTGATTTAATCAGGTATAAAATTGTTCAGGGTGTCAAAATTCTTGTCTATGTGTGTGGTTTTTCCCTTGTGTTTTTGTCCTGGGTGTGAGCACACCTGTACTTTTCACTCTTTGTGTGTGGTTTCTTGAGCTTCATGGGCTCACTGCACAAGCACAGTCTCAGTGCCATCAGCCCCTCCTGACATCACTTTGTATCTGTAGTGATAGCTCAGGTGTGATGATTTATTAATTGAATTAATTTGGCAGACACTTATATTCCTTTCCTTGTTGTTTAAAACAATCTGGTTGATTGAGAGATTGGACTAAGCTGTCTGCTTCTGACAGGGACAATCCTTCTTTATAATCTAAATACAGCTTCCTGCCTCTGATATGTGAAGGGTTTAATCTCTTGTGGAGACCAAATCTTTACCTTGTGAAAATCACCCCTGCTCTGTTGAAGTTAACAGAACTCAAGCACCTGCTCAAACCTAGCCATGGACTTCAGTGCTGCTTCAACCATGATTCAATTACAGCATCCTGTATATGTGGAGGGGAGGGTGTGCATAGTGTTTGTGGTTTTGTAACTTGACTCCTTTGAGGTTCATTCTTTTGCTTGTCACTGGACTCCATGTGAAATACATTCTTAAATGCAGTAGTGAACATTTGAAGATATTTTTTGTCCCACAAGCTCTAATTCAATCTAATTTCCTTTGTTTTCCTGAAGTGTTCAGAAGTATAAAAATTGAAGCATAAATTGAGAGTGAAAAAAAAAATAAACAGATACATTACTATGTATTGAGTGTGGGAAGGGACACTTCAGTGCCCCTCTCTGTCTGACACATCAGTGTGATGGAATTTATTAATTTCACAATTTTGAAGCACACAGGTTCAGTTCTTCTCAGTGCAGAATGTGTTGGCCATGGTCCATGGGGAACATTTTACTTTTCTGGTCATCTGTAAACACACAGGCAGAATACTCATGTGCTTCATTTTAAATGTGCATCTTGGTCAGGGCAGCAGTTCTCAGCTCCTCTCTCCTCTCAGCCCTCTCCACTGGGCTGGGTGAGCAGTGTGCAGGCAGGTTTTGAAAATAGGCATTGACACTCTCCTCTGGGAAATTTAACTCACAAGACTAATAACCCATCTGTGGTTTATATTTCTGCATCTTGACTTGTTCAATGCATGTTTAATTTGGGAGGGTTGCTTCAAGGTTGTGGCAAGGGCTCTTTGGTGCTATAATTTCTGTTGTGGAATGCAGTCTTGTTGGACTAAGGTACATCATGTACTTTTACTCTTTTGTCAGAGAGCAGAAAGACAAACACGAGCCATGGACTCAGTCCAGTACGCAGAATTCTGTGAAAGTCGGCAATTGAGTTTTTGTAAGTATTATAATGGCTGCACTATATTAAAATGTTTGATTATTATTTCATTTAATAGAGAGCACACCAGAACCTTTTTTGAAAGCGCTTTTGTTTCATCCACAGTAATAAAACTTTAAATTCTTTGTCTGTGTAACTCCTGGGAACAGTTAATTTAGCACAGTTTCAGGCCGTCAGGCAGAGTATTTTATTTGAATATTTACCAAGCTTTCTATGTGCTCAAATACTGAGTTGGTGGGGATGACTGCAAAGACAGGACTGGTGAGGAGTTAATGGATTAAAACCACACTTGCCCAAAGTCTGTCGTGGTGGTGCTAAAGTCAGCACATTAGCAAAGTTTCATGGCTGCAGGTTTTTTGGAATGCCTCTAAAATTAGAGAAGAGCAGCAAGTTCTGCTTTTATTTCCCGATCCGCAGAGACACAAAGAACTTACTAAAGAGTCTTTTCTATTTTAAGCTGTAAGCTCCTGCTGTGGAATTTATTCACCATTAGCCAAGTTCATCAGTATACGCCATTCCAACACTAATAACATGATGACAGAATTAGGGCTTTACTAGCACTGAAAACCAACTTACTAGAAGTACTTGTGGGCCACAACTATAATGAGCTGTAAATTAATGGGCTTGATCATGTAGTAAAACATCATTACAGAAGTGGTTAAGTGATGACTAAGGTTTTAGGTCAAATGTCAGAGAAAAGGAGGTGAATGAGCCAGTAAAAATCATGACAAAACAGCACATGATCCTACAACACAGACTTGAACACAGTGGTGTCGTTAAAGGAGACCTTATCTTGTTCTTTTAAATTCAAAGAAAAAGTGACTCATTTAAGGCAAATAAATGCTGCATTTGAGATACTGTTCTCCATCAGCAAACGTCAGCAAACGTAGGAAAACATGTTTTGTAAGCATTTCTTTTTCTAATTCAATATGTTTTCTATGTTTAGTTATAATTTGGCATCACACATCTGTGAACAATTAGATGAATGATACTTCAGATTAGGGTGACTTCAGGAAATGAGAGGTTTGTGATAAAGTCATTTTTAAAACCCCAAAATTGCCATCTGGAGACAAAACAAATTAAAATCTTAAATTTTCAAAATAAAATAGAATGTTGCTGACCAAGAGATTGTGATCTATAAAAATATCTCAGTGTTATTTTCACAGTGTTTTTAAATGACCATGTCTATACGGTTCTTTTTCACTGACATTTAATGTCATTAGAGAAAAAGAGAATTACAGTGGTTAGAAAATAGTACCAAGAGAGACATGGGCACAAATTCAATTCCACAAAATGAGCTCAATTAGACAGAACATACTGAAGGCCATGGAGAATATTTGTCCAAAGGCTTTTTTTACTTATTTATTTCAGTAAAAATTGATTGTGTTAGTACATTTAACAAAGTGTATTGCTGTAATACAAGTCCATAAAAACCGTGTCACAAGAGAATGAACCTGGAAGGGACTTCAAGAAACCTGTTCTAAAAATATATATAAATAATCACAGCTCCAGGTATTTCTGCACTTTTAAAGACAGGCAAAAGGAAAGGTCTCTCAAAGGATCAAGTACTACAGAATTGCGAACCTAAATTCTACAGAACATTTTGTGATCATTTTATCACCTTCACACTTCTTGTGTTTCTATCTTTTTTTGTTTGTTTGTTTGTTTGTTTGTTTTTCTTTCTTTAGTGATGCAGTGTAGCCTTCCATTGACCTTTTTTCTGTTTAACACCTGACTTGTCTGTAGCTTTTTAGTCTGATTGAAAACTGTTTTTCAAAGATTTGTTTCCTGTTCCTTCAGATGATTTTTCCACCTTGTATTTACTTCATTTTGGCTGTCCTGTCTCACAAACAGCCCTCATTAAGATCTCTGTCTCAGTAGCTCCTTTATGTCCACAGATTTCTATGATCATCTTGTCCACCACTGACCTAAGTAAGATCATCTTCTTTTTTCCCTCCTCTTACTCTCCAAGCAAATATTAAATTTCAGTATCCCCTATTTTTTGCTGCCCTTTTTCTGAATTGATCTCACCCATTACTGGTGTGAAGTTCTTGTATGAATGTTGATTTTACATCTATCCTTATTTCTTTATATCCAAAGCACACTTAAAAAACACTCTTGTACGAATAATTTTGACTCACTTGTGAACACCTCAGCCCTGTAAAGTTAACACCAGGACTTCCAAGTTCTTCTGTCCTTCATTTGTCTTTGCTATTGTTAATACAATTATATCAATTTTATCTGGACTCACATTTGTGTTGATTTCTTCTAGTGTTTTTTAATTCATCAAAGATGTGATGTAATAATTTTATTTATTTTACAGTAATATATTCTAAAGCAAGTTTGTCTGGTCCACACTCCTCTGAGGTTGACCCTTCCTTGTTCTGAAATCTCCTGTGTGATCAATTATCTTGGTTTTTTCTCTTTATTCCATGTGCTTATGGGTCTCCAAAATGTATGAAATAACAGTCTTTCCCCACTGGTTCCATTTTGATAATTCCTTCTTTGGCCAATCAAATCACACTCACACTAATTGATTGAGTTTTGCAGTATTTCTGTGACCCAAAAGAATGGATTATTTTGGCCTGTCATTAACTTTTCTTTTCCCTTTATGGTTTTAACTGACAGCAAAGAAAGCATCCAAGTTCCGTGACTGGCTGGACTGTAGCAGTATGGAAATAAAGCCAAATGCAGTTGCAATGGAGATTTTGGCATATTTAGCATATGAGACTGTGGCCCAGGTAAGGGACTGATGGAACTCTAGTGAAAATGAATTAATTACTCTTGGAGGCACTTCAGTCTCAGGGTCTGGGTTGTCAGCCCCTTCAGAAATACACTCACTACTTCAGCTGTCCAAGCTCACTGGATTCATGGAGTCATGGGGTGGTTTGGGTTGCAAGGGACCTTAAGGCTCATCCAGTTCCAGCCCCCAGCCATGGACAGGGACACCTTCCATGAGACCAGCTCAAAAATCCAGGCTGTCTTTCAATTTGCTGTGTGGCAGATGTGTGCTGTGCTGTGTTCATCCATCTCATGCACAAACAGAAATGTTTTATAATGGCAGGAGAGAGGGGAGTCCTGCACAAACCTTTTTTAAGTCCAAACTGAAACCACACACTTTGCTATGTGACCTTTGGCAGTGCACTGAGGCTCATTCAGTCCCATTGCACAACTGGATTAGAAAGAAGGATTTCCTGGAAAACAAAATGTTACCTTAGTGCCAAGCCGAGCCCTCTTGGGTAGATAGATTGCTCCACATATTTACAGAAGTGGAAGAGAAAGGCCCTTTGGCTGAAATATGTGAATAATTTTGTTTTCAGCTGAGAAATACTGAGAATATTCTGCTTCAACCCACAGCCTTCACTCTCCCATTGTTACAATGGCATTTTAGTACCATGTCAGTAACCCCACCTGTTTTGCCCCTCCAGCTGGTGGACTTGGCCCTTTTGGTTAAACAGGACATGACTCCCAAAGCTGGTGACCCATTCAGTCATGCCATATCTGCCACCTTCATACAGTACCACAACTCTACAGAGGTAAAACTTGCTTTTTCACATATTAATGCATTTTATGTTTTGCTTGTAAATGTATTTTCTTCCATAGTTGTCATTATTGAATGTGGTATTGATACAGACTCCTGTTACGGAATTTATGAACTTTCAAGTTATGGATTTAGATGGAAAGATATTAAATTATAATTTTAAATGTTAAATTCTTAGTAGTGCCTTTATAATCAAATAAAAATCCTTTTTTCTTGGGTGAAAATTTAATCTCTCTGTGTTTAAGGCTCTGTTGCAGATTTGGAGATTAAAGTTTTCAAAATTGGCAAGTGCACTAAGTACTGTGTTGCACTTATTGATATTATACAGATATAGTAACTTCTAGAATGAAAAAAAACCAAATTCTGTGTTGCATCTATTCCAACAGGGAATCTAAGAAGGAAACAGGTGGCGTGGGGTTTATTTGTGATTTGCTTCTATTGTGGCTGTTTGACATCTTGCTTTTACAGCCACATCTCTTAGGGCAGTCTACAAGTGTGAAGACCAGTCTTGACTCCCCTGAGAACACACCACCCCCTACACCCACCCCACCAGCATCAACAGGGCAGCAGCACCTTGGGAAAACCCCCTCAGGAGCCTTGGGGAACGGTGGAATTGGACAGGACTCCACCAAATCCAAACAAAGGAAAAGAAAAAAGGTATTTGGTGCACAATCCTGGGGGAGAAAAATGAAAAATAAAAAAAACCCAAAACATTCTCAGGAAATCATCACAGAATCACAGAATGTTTGAGTTGGAAGATGCCTTAAAGATCATCCAGTTCCCACCCCCTGCCATTGGCAGGGACACCTTTCACTATCCCAGGTTGCTCCAAGCCCCATCCAGCTTGGCCTTGAACACTTCCAGGGATGGATATCCACAGCTCCTCTGGGCAACCTCTGCCAGAGCCTCACCATCCTCACAGCAGATAATGTGCCTTGTCTTAAACATTAATTTATACCTGTATCACATATTAATGGCCATTGTTATTGCAGGGCCAAATGTGTGGTTTGGTGGTTTTTTTCTATCAGAATTATGCTAAATTTTCCTAATAATGTCTGCAAACTGAATTTTGTTAAGGTGACAATTGGTGCTTCTAAGATAACCTGCTCCTCTACAGGCACAGCAATTGTCACCACCCCAAATGATCATCCCCTTCTCTGACAGGGGCAGCAAACACAGGTTTTAATAAAATACAAGCAAAATAGGCAAAGAGGTGCTTGTGATCTTCCTGATCCCAGCAGCCTGAGGTGACTGCCACCCCTGCTTTTAACAACTTTGCCTGACTTGCTTCTTTTTTATCCCAGTTGTTTGCATTCAAGCTAAATATTCAGGGGTGTTTCATATTCAGAGTATGCAATATGTGTTACAATTCTTGTCTGCTGTTGCAGAGTCTTGGTGTTCTGAGAGGGATATATGTACCTAAAACCCCCAAGAGAAATCAATGTGATTAAAAAAACTGCATAGGAAAACTTGTGCTGGTCACCTGGGGCTGTTTTGAAGAAATGTGATGGCAGTGCTCATTTTGCTGAAAAGCAGTGAAATGACTTGGGATTTTATCAAGTGTTTTATTATTAAAAAATACTCACTTTTCAGGGTAAAACTGGTGATTTCTACAGTGATAAGGTAGAAAAAATGTATTTTCTCCTTCTGTCATCAGTGCTGTGGATAGTTCTGAAGTGTTCAGCTTCCTCCTGGCCTTATTATACAGTGGTTAGAAAGCTTTTAGTGAATCCTGGAAAGACTTCTTCTTTTTCCTTTTCCTTTTTTATGTTATATTTTATTATGTTTTGTTCCTGTGGCTGATTTTCATTATAATTCCTAAGAACAGAAATTTAGCTGGAGGTGTAGTTTTTGATGCATTATATTTTATTGATGCTGAGAGTTTAAGTTCTTAGTGTTTGACTGAATTCCTTTGAAAATAATCATATTCCAAAAAGTGCACAGTTTTAATTAAATATTCTCATGACTTACTCAATTTGGTTAGGTATCTACTGGATGTAAATGTGGCAAACAAGTTAACTTGGTGAAAAATACCATGAAGGCCCAGTCCAGCAGAAAATATTTGAGTTTCATATTCCCTTTATGGATGTCAATCAGCAGGAGAAGAATCTGCCATCATATAAGGAATAATTCTGTGTGTACTCACAGGCTCCAGTGGACTCAGCGCTCTTGAAAATAAAACATTTTGTAAAAAACATCCCAAGTTTGAGAGCATTAGGATATGATGTGAATGTATGAGGGGGCCATGGATGTGTGTACATTAAACTTCAGCGTATAATTAAATTTTTTGTCATTCTCAGTACACTCACTAATACAATTTTCATTCATTTATTGCCAGGCAGCCATCATTAGATAAGTCAGCTGGATTCTGGCAAGCAGTTGTGTCTAGGTGGAGCCTCAATCAATATTTCAAGTTGGCTAGCAAGGAGAAAAGAGTAACTTTTTCTTCTTAAATCCCAGGAAAATTGTTGTACAATCTGCAAATAGCAGTGAATTCTTATTTTTACATATTCAGGGTCCATAATCAAAAAAGTCACTTGAAATTTTAAAACTTTCCAGTTTGAGGTAATTAAAATTTTTTTATATCTTTCTAACACCCTTATGTCACATGTTTTGGCTTCAAATTTCAAGTTGACACTCTTCAATGGTGATTTTGGTGTCAGATTGCTTTCCACTTCAGGTGCATGTTCAATATTTTCCCCAACCCTTTGACATCATAATAAGAGCCTGAAATGTTTTAAAAATAGTTTCTGTGGTTATTGCAGTATGACTTATATGACCCTTTCATTTTAGTTTGAACATTTTCTACTCTTTGCAATTGCAACACAGAGCAGCACTAGGTGAAAGATTTAAAAGGACTAACATGGTGTTCTTTGGGTCTCTTAAGCAAAGTTCATGTAAAAGTCCTCTTTAATTTGTTAATAGCTTTTTTTCTCTGATTTAGTGTGTGGCACCAATGATGTGTATCCTCAGGAAAAAAAAAAAATTGGTCCATTTTATGAAGGTTTATTTTCATACTTTATGCACTGTAGGTCTGTTGTGTGTTTTTGATTTAGTAACAATTTATGTGTTTTTCTGTTGCAGAGCACTGCAGCCTGTGGGATGGAGGCTCAAAGTGATGCCATCCAGCCCAGCCACATCAGAGAGGCCATTCGACGCTACGGCCACAAGATTGGCCCCCTTTCCCCATTCACAGTACGTAATAACAGAGTTATAAAAAGTTATATTTATAATCTTAAAGAACTCTGATTTTCAAGTGGTCAAATGAAGAAGCTTTGGAATTGTTGAGAGCAATTTGTGGTGACTGTAATTTTCTTTATAAAAGTGGCATAATTCTCTTGGGAAATAAAACTTAGTAATTTCTGTCTCTTTTTGGAAAGACAAAAAAAAAGGTTTTTTTCCTTTCAAATATTATTTTCTTTCAATTACAAATTATGCTTTTTTGTTAGTGCTTGAATTTTCTGTTTTTCCAAAGTTTAGGTTTACAGTTATTTTAAATTATATGTATTCCAATATGGTGAAGAGCACTTTATATTCTAAAATTAGTTTGGTGTCAGATACTGCTCCTATTGGATGTTGAACTCTCAAGTGACACATTTATGGTTGGGGAAAGAAGAGAATGGGTTTTTTAGACAACTTTGAACCTTCACTGAAATGTAATAGAACTGATCTTGTGGTAAAACACTGATGGGTTCTGAGGTTTTGCCATCATTTTTTCTATGCAAATTGCAAATCCATTGTTCAGAGCAGCCAAATAAATTCTGTATTCTCAGCTGATGAAAATGCAAAAGCAGTCCATCTCCAGTGTCATAAATTGGAGTAATTTTCTTCTCATCTACTGTTCTGTTTGGCATTTATCCTGCTTACCTCAGAATATCTGCATTTAGAAAATAGTAAATGTCAAAGAAATAATTATAGGAAAAAATCAAACAAAATCCACCGAACAGGACCTCAGCTCCTAAAAATCAGGAAGAAATTGTCCAATTTCTGAGAGATTTTAGGAAAGGAAATTTATTCTGAATTTGGATTTAGTAATTTACATAAAAGCAATGCAGAAGTATATGAAGGCCATAAGTATAAAGGAAATAGTAGGATTTCAGAAGCAAGAAACAAGAGAAGAGAGAAGTTACAATTTTATTAGTTATAATTTTCCTAGTGCCCAAACTAATCAGTGGTTTTATAGATGGCAGTGAAAGTTTGATTTTAATGATGGTCAATGCACAATTGCATTGAATTGTCTTTATGTAACCTTGCCTTTCTCTTTTGCCACTCAGAAAAGTTAGATTAATATCATGTAAAGTGTTGGATAGAATTTCCAGTCCAAAACAGAAAAATGTCTTTAGCAGAAGTTTGCTAAGTAGTAGTGGTAGCTAAGGATACGGCAATAGCTTCTGAAAGCAGAGAATGTATTTAACTTTATTTTTAAAAAGTAAAGCACTCACATAAACAGCTGCAGAAAGGTGAATCTTCCCTCCCTGACCCTCACTAAAAGTGCTTTGGTCAATTATTAACCAAAGTTCAAATTTTTTCTTCAACCACAAGGTATAATAAAATACCCTGGTTTTGGTTGGGGTTTTTTTATGTCCTCCACTCTTGTGAACTTCCCAAACAGTGCAACTGAACAATTTGATTTGTTAACATTACCTACAGTCAACGTGGTTGATGAGAGGAGCAGATCTTGTTCCCTCTGAACAAGCCAAGAATAAGAGGGAATCTTGGGTCAGCTTCTGGATGCATACAGATGTTGTAGAGCTGTAACATGATTCTGCTTTTAATGAGAAGGCTCAGGAAAGTATTTTGAGAGGTATTGCAGAGTCTGCATTTAGGTCCTTTCCCCTGTTAGTGCCCTCATTGGAGTTTTGGGGAGAGACCTGGCAATGACAATTGTCCATGCAGCAAACAGAAACTCTGGGTCTTAATTTGACACAAATGTGGATGGAGCACTGAGTACCTTCTGCAATCTGCATTAATGTAGATTTCCAGCACAAATACAATTTATGATGGCCAGATCTGGTGGTGTGTGTGTAAGCAAACCTGAGGAAATGAATTAACAGAAGTGATGAAGATTTTTATGTAATCAGGCATGGCCATTTCCTCAGATCTCAGCAGCAGGACCTGTGTGACAGAGCCCATGTAGGCAGTGCAAAACCTTGGTAAAATATTAGAAGTCTGAGCTGCTCTCTGCAGTGTCTGAGGATCTCTAAACCCTGCCTGAATTCTTTGAAGCAGCTAGAAGGGATATTTTTATGGATCAGTGCAATAACCAACAGACTGGCAGTTGTCAAGGGGCTGCTGCATTCAGAAAGTTCATATCTGAACCCAAACCACCAGGGGATGAGTTTCTAACAGGAAAAATGAAATTTAACAGTTGTGTTGTCCTACACAAGGATGGATGATGTGGAAAGAGAGCTGCCAATTGCTTCCCAGCAGTTCTTATGGAAAGTCACTTTATAAAAAAGACAGTTGAGGAGTGAAAAAGCTTCATGCTTTTTCAAGCTACTGAATAGCTCAGCCCCAAACATAGAATTTAGATTTAATTTCTGTAAGAAGAAAATATAGGAGAATGTTTTGTTTTTAAAAAGTACATATACTTCTGTTTTCTTAAGATAATAATTATGTATTTGTAGGGCACAAACACTGATATTTTTCACATCTTTCCCTGTTTTGCTATTTCATCACGATTGTCACTCTCTTCCATCTGATTTGGTGATAAGTGTTCCTAAGGAGCTGGTTTTGGAAGAAGAGTTAAGCTATACAATTTATTCTTTAGCAACATTTGATGAATGTTGGCTTGGATGGAAACAACACTTTGAAAGTTTTATAATCATATGGTGAATGAAAACTAACATTAAACCAATGAAAATGATCCCTTTGCATTTATTTTGACCTTAATAGTTAGGTCAGAATGACTAACATAATTAGAGCATTTAGGTTTTGTCTCCAAGTGCAAGCCACAATGGAAAGGAGCAAGTGTACTCTGGGTTCTTCTGCACTGTATCATGTCTAAGGTAGTTTAGACATGTGTTTTATCTAAATATTTTCTATAAACAATATTGGGTGGTACTCAGTGTTACCTACTTTAAAGCAGGGTCTAGACTTGCAAAATCAGAGAAATATTAAGCAATAGCACCATGTAATTTTGCAAGACAGGAATGTGAAATATGGAACTCTCCATCATAAGGGATAATGCAATTCCATGTGCTGGACCTGTGTGTATTTCTATGCCCATTTAAGTTAAGGAAGTGCATAGTGAAATGATGTCCAGTCTTGACATCATTTAGGAATAATCCTAATAGTCTTCCAAATAATAGTATTTATTATGCCAAGGTGTTCACAAAAATATTAGGTGGATATTTCTTACCATGAACACAAGCATAATGTCTCTAGAGAAATTGTTTTAAGTTACTTGATTTGATTGTATTTCAGACAGTTGGGGTAGCAAAAAAATAATTCTTTAAAGAGTATTTATTTGGTGAACAACACACAATCCTTACCTGGAATCTTGATAGGAGCAGCTGTAAGTGGTGCATGAATGGCCTGTAAGTAGTGCTTTTGACCACAAGAACAGCTGTAGCAAAGAGAGCAGCTCTAGCAAAAAGGACAGCTGAGATCCTTTACTCTGAAATGAAAAGCAAAGTGGTCAGCTACAATAGTGGAAGACCACAGGCAAAAAGAGCAAGAAAATGTTTCCAAAGCAGATTCTTTGTCTTTAGTTTATGCCAACTCTGAAATGAAGTGCTTCACATGTTTAGTTAAGAGAAACTGAGTTCACAAATGTAAGTTGTAATCCTGCACAGGCTCATGGCAGACCGTGGCCATTATTCAGCAGCTTGTACATGTGTAAATGGGGTGTATTGAATTAACAGGGATATAACCAACATTTCCTTGGGTATTTATGTTTTGGGGAGAATGTTCCTTCAGCCTCCCAGGCATTTCAAAATGAAAAGGCTTGCTAGTCTAAACCTTCTCTGGTTAAATATTTCAGTCTCATAAAATTGCATATGCAGCATAAAAAAAATGAGTATTTACAAACCTGTGTTTATAATATTCCTTGTGACATTCCCTGCATGAAGAGCATGTAATAGCAGAGAATGTGATTTGGCAGAGACTTGAATTATTTGTGCCTTACACAGCCCTGCCCATACTTTTAGGGGCTCTTAAATAATAAATGCAAGTATCCCATGTGGACTTCAGTAGGGTACATGTACATGGTAATCATAGTTTCACAATCAAATTATACATTTAGTCAAGGTCTTTTACTTCTGATGTTTTTAAAGTGCTTTTTATTGATCCTGATTGAGCTCAGCTTTTATGCAAATGCTTAAATCAATTTCTGCAGTGAAAAACACTGAGGTTCATCATGGATCTTTAATACTTTCAATATAATAAAGATGGTTTTGACTCTATTAATTTCCCCTAAAAACTAAATCTGTGGAATAGCAGCTGATGACCTGGCAAAGTTTATGAGAGACTAAACCACCAGATTCAGGGAGTAGAAAGAAGAGAAGGAATCTTTCAAAATACAAAGGGTAATGTGGCAATATGATATTTGTCTAAGAGGACATTTTGGAAACCAAGTATGGTTTAGGTGCTTTAAGCTTCAAGGAAAATTCAGCTTTACATTCACTGAGTCACAGAATGGGTCAGTTGGAAGGGACCACTGGAGGTCTTCTGGTCCAAGCTCCCTGCTCAAGCAGGGTCCCCCCGAGCCCAGGGCACAGGCTCATGTCCATGAGGCTTCTGAGTATCTCCAGAGAAGGAGGCTCCACAACCTGGAGTTGTCACCTGGAGGATTTGGTCTGCAGCTTAGTCCTCTTAGCTGAAAGAAATTTCTTTTTGCATGTTTCAGATCAAAGTAGTAGTGAGAAGAAATTCTGGAATATAATCTTCAATAATTGCTTCAATAGACACAGTGTGGATACAGTACAGCTGATTTTTTCTAAAGCACTTGAATGATAAAAAGTTTTGAATGCTGTTTCCGAAAGAAATTAGTTACATGGAAACCAAATAAAATATCTCTGATACTTAGGGTCCTGTAAATATAGACTGCCCATATTGATATTCTGAATCAATTGATACTGATTTTGAAGAAGTCAGGATTTCATTCTTAATCACTTCTCAAAAATGAAATGTATGTATTTATGTCAAAAGGCATTTGAAAACTTTCCCTTCTGTTACACATTCAGTTTCTGATATAGAAAGAGTCACATTGACATTTTCATGCTTTCTTCTCATTTTGAAAGCAAAAAAAAGGCATTTTATTTCATTAAGCAGTTACATATTTATGATGTCTTCGTCTATACTTCAAGCTGTTGTCTGCAGTTATTTGTAATTCTACAGTGTTAACACTTTGTGTTTGAAAAAGATGAGTTATTATTCTATAAAACCAGTAGGAAGTCAAATCTCAGTTTGGAAATCTTGTTCCCTTCTCTACCAACCCCCATCCCAAGGTTCCTCCTTTCAGATTTATGAAAGAAAACATTTCTTTCTGTATAAGGTTTTTGTATGCCAGCATCTGGAAGTGTTTATTTCAGTGGTGTGTAATCTATCTGTGGATTTAGTTAGCACCAGACCCCCTTTTGTGTACTCCTGACTTAAAATTTTTATAAATGATCTTGTTGAATTTGTGCCAGTGTGCACATGGTTTGGCTGATTGCTGCATATATCCTTTACCTGCCAGTCACCTTTGATTTATATTCCTTCCCTTCTGCTTTTGCCTCCAAAAATGGTGCCACTGAACTGTCCTCTAAATCATCTTATTGGATAAATTGCTCCAAGATGAGATGGCACAGTTTTGGCTAACTCTTCAATAGAAGGCATTCCTATAATCCATGCTTGCCTGCTCTCTGTAGGGCCATTCAAAAAAGAGAAGGAACAGGGGAAATGGGGCTCCCTCTTTGATTCCAGCACTATTTCTTCCAGTGCTGTTCAGAAATGTAAAATGGGACATTTGATTTATATGGCTCTTAATACCATCTGAAGACCCATAAACTGATTGTGAATCTTTCACATCTCCTCTCCTGAACTGAACTTCTTCATTAGATAAATTTAATCCTGATAATCTGTTTAATAGGGTTTTCTCCCAGAAAGATTAAAATGTTAAAGAATAGCATATTCAAGAATATATTAAAGCATTTCATTTGGAATAGATTATATAATATATATGACAGTTCTTTCCATTATAAAAATCCCTGTTGGTTTCCTTAAGCTAAACAGCTAATACTCCTTCAGAATAACAACAGTTCTGTAAGCTTTACTTAATGACATTACTAATTTGGAGAGTTTTATGAAGTTTCTTGGAGAAAAGCAGGTGGCTTGGCAATAATTTAAAAGGTTCCCAATTTGTGGTAGCAGTTTCAGGGGGTTTCATGTTTCTAAAGAGGGAGACCAAGCTGCATAATGCTTAAGAGTGTCTGACACAATGATGTATCATTTTAGAGTAAGTTTCCAGAAGTTCATTGGTCATTAAGTGTGCTGCTTGACTTTATATTGCAGTTTCCCAGCTGTCCCTACTGAGGCTAATCTTAACGCTTCAACAGAATTTATTAATGAGGGCACAAGCTCACAGGACTGATGAAGCAGTAAGTTGCCCAGATGATTTTTTATTGAACAGGAACATAGATTTTTAGATAAGACAAAAATGTCATTGAAGTAGATTTGAAAAGAACTGACTCCCTTTCTGCAGAGCACTAGGAAAGTATTTACAAACGGTCTGGATAGTATTTGATATCCTGTGGGGATATTTAAAATTCTTGGATAGCACATACATCAGCGTCCTACTACACAACACAGTGCATGAATTGTTGCAAGCAGCACATGAGGCTTTCAGGCAGCATAGATGTGGTTCTGTTGAGGCAGGAGACACTGGCATGGAGTGACTCTGCTAATGCAGTTTGTACACCCACATGGAGGATTGTGCTCCATTGTGTCACCGCCTGTTCAAACCTGCTGTGCTGGAAGTGCTGAACAAAACCTGTCTTGCTCAACATAGGAGCTCACACTGCAAAATTTTATCATTTTTTCGTATCTAATCCTTAAAAAAATCTGATTTGTCAAACAAATTTGCTAGCTGTGTTAGTGAGAAGATAAGTGAACTATAAGGTTTGCAATCACCTGAATCTCTCATACAAACCAAAGCAACTCCTAGTTTCATAAGCCTTATATATTTTTTTTTCCTAACTGTATGGCCAGGTTCAAATACATACTAGCATTTCAAGCACAGTTGTACTGATGTAAAAGAATCTGAGGGTTAGAATATGTTACTTTCCAAAAGTGTATGTTCTTATGTGCCTCCTGAGAGGCTTAAAAAACCTTAGTATGGATGAGAATCCGACTTCTGGTACTTTGCTCAAGGCAATCTAACATGTAATACATAAATACGAATTTCAAGAGTAAGGTGAGAACTATAATTCTAGAGCAGAGACTGGGACAAAAAGGTTATGTAATTTAGTGCTCCAAGATATTTATTTACAAAAATAAATATGTCCTTCTTCCATAATTTGCATTAATTTTTGTAAAGACAGAGGCATTGCATCCATGCAGCAGGTATATTCTGGTTACTAAAAGAAAGTTACTAATTAGTTAAAAGTTACTAAATAGAAACTTGGTTGTAAGAACAAAATGGAAGAATCTTACAAGGGAAGTGTATTTTTTTACTTGTCTTTGCACAGAATTACAATGCAGCTCCCTGTAGGATTCGTATTTTTGTGATTTTGTTAGATAATGGACAATATCATGTACTTATACCATTATATAATGCAAGATCAGTTGCAGTTGTATCTTATACCTTTCTTTCAGATTTCCCTCAAATGTGAGCATTCATTCATATTTTTCTCCTTGAAAGATTTGAAAGTGCTTTGTGAGCTGGAGCTGCTCATAGTTGTCAGTTCACTCTCAGTGCTGCTCTGAGCCAGCTCAGACTGAGATGCAGCAGCTGTGATTCAGCAGCAGGGCTGCCCAGCTCTGTAGCACAGGATGTGAGCTGTCTGGATGTAACATTATGAGAACTTTAGGATCATGTAATAAGGCTGTTTGACTTGGAATTAACCTACAGTTGGAGAAAAATTGCATGAAATGTAATTTCTTGTGAGCAGGATCTTCATTTTAGGTGCTGCTCGTACAACTGGTGTTTGACAGATGTGTCCTGTTGTATTGAGCTTGGGTAGAAGGACAGGCTGGATGGGGCTTGGAGCAAACTGGTCTGGTGGCTGGTAATCCTGCCTGTGGAGATGGAACCAGATGGTCTCAAAGGTCCCTTCTAACCCAAACCATTCTGGGATCCTGAGATTCCATGATAGAAGCTCTTACCCATGGACATCTCTGGCATCACTGACTTGTCACTTTGCAAATAAAGAATGTAGAACGTCTAGAATAGCAGAGTAAATCTGGAAAGGGGTAGATAATAATATGGGAGCACCAAAACCAAGTGAAGATATTTTTTTATAACTCTTATCATCTGTTATTTTCCATTTTAGTTGCCTGCTCTTGTTCCTCAAGTCCTACAATAGTACTCAAACTCAAGTACTTGTTCAGCTTGGCACAAGAAAAGACAAAAGATTTCTGAATAAAAGCTGGGATTTTGTGCTTTGTTTCACTTCATTTATCATGTCCCCACTCAGTGAGGTGTCACTTCTCATTTAAATCTTTGATACCACTAACAACAAAAAAAGTTACTGAATGTGCAGCAGTACAAATGATGTTTGATTGCCTCTCATTTTTGTCCCCTGTCTTCTGTATGCCCTGAGGCAAAGGTGCTCATTCTCCCCTCATCTTTCTGGTACATCTCCAGGCATCAAAAGACAACACTGATTTGGTTGCTAGAAAATCTCTTTAGCACTAAAGTTTTACTTTTCTCCAAACCAGACCCATTTCAGGGAGCCTGGCTGCACACTTGGTACTGCTTGGAAATATTTCTCTAGGAAAATCAAGTGAAAACACCAGGCTTGAGGCAACCAAACACATTTTATTAATTTTATTTTGGGGTTTTTGTGTTTCTTCCCTGAGGTTTTATATTATTCCAGCTTTCTGACTTTAGCTTCAAGGTTGCATAAACCTCAATTCAGCAAAGCAGTCATCTGCTTGATTTTAAGCTATACCTACAGTCTGACAAAAGCATGGGCTAAATTGAGGCTTCTGGTATTAATAGTAAAGTAAGTTTTGATTCATCTATTATTTCAGTTTGGGTTTGGTGGTTTTTTGGTTTTTGGTTTTTTTACAATTATTGCACATAGGAGAAAAGGAGTTACTTGTAGGATATTAAAGGGATGAAATTAAGATCAGATTCTTTTTCTCACCTTGTAGTATTTGCTTACTGGAAAGTTCTGGAAGATACTTAAAGACTTTAAACTTAAATAAGATACAGCACTTGTCACTATTTTGGAGTTAGTAGACCTAAGAAAAAAAAATCACAAAATGAAGGAAAATTCTAGAAAGGGATATCAGACTTCAGAAAATGAAACCAGTTAAACAAGTACCAGTCATTTTTTTAGTGCTGTGTGCTGCTGTACTTATATTTGTGACTGTGGTTTCCAGTTTAGGATTAAGCTTCAACCAGGGCTTCCTGGTACATCTCTTATATCTGCTGTTCTACAGTGACAAAATTGCGCAATCAAGATGGTTTTCTTGCTTTTAAACCAAACCTCTTCCTCCCAGTTATATCCCCCTGGATAATTCAGTTCCCTTCGCAGCAATTAAATTCTTTAGCTGCTTATTGGTAGAAGTTACACCCTTTCCTCCATGACAGTCTTAGGAAAAGGGATTTGAGATTTTGCCTTGGTAAGACACTTTTCTGTCTCTGGCGGTATTTATGATACTTCATATGCACATGGATGCCAATATAAGATATTGGGCTTTCATAAAGACCCTGAGCTTTGCTGCAAAGCCCTGCGAAAATTTATGAAATAAGTGGTTTCCTTCAGCCCTCAATTGCAGAATGACCATGGAATCAGGAGTGTACCTGAGTGATTAAAACATATCCAGTTCTGTTTTACTAATTTGGAATGAATTCCACAGCCAGGAGCTGCCTAAGAATTATATGCCTCAATTTCACATAATTTAAATTCCAATAATGCTAGGAGAAAAATAAGAATAAGTAACAGTAAGAAATAATAAGGGAAAAAACCCAATAAAAACAAGAAGAAAAATCACATAATAAATATTTGCATAGGGTCCTAACACTGGCTGGTGGGGAAAAGGTTGGTATCCAACCTGGAGGAATTGTACTAATGCAATATTCCAGGCTGTGTGCTGGCACAGGTCAGTCTTAAAATGTGTTGATGTGCTGACAGGATTGTCATTTTTGATGGCAAAGAATTGGGACAACAGGAAAAAAATAAGACTCTCCAGAGATCCACATGTGTTAGTTTTACTGCAGAAGGTGCTAAAACTGCTGGAAGCAAGCAGTCTCCGTGCAGAATTATTGCAATGCAAACGGCCTGGAAGTGAGAAACAGTAATTTCATGAGGTAATTTTGTCAGTGGTGAAGGGTTTGGGGTTTGGGTATTTTTTTTTCCTTGCAAGAAGGACAGGTTATTAATATTTACCATCAAGAAAACTCTAGTTCTAATTGGTGTTTAGATATGATGCCTAAATTACCCTCAGAAGATATAGTGGAGGTTTGGGGTGTGGATTAAGTGCTTCTGAGAAAAAGCATTCAGCTGTTTTTGCATCTGTTAACAAGAAAGTTGAAACAATCTCACCATTGTGCAGGGAGGCTTTTTTTTAAAAAAAAAAGGAGCAGATGGTACAGAAGGAAGGTATATGCTGTTTGCCATGATAGGAAGCTTGGGATTTTATATCCCATGGGGTAGATGAGGCCCATCTTTGTCCATAATTTATTACAGTCATATTTAGGTGATAAAAATAGTTAAATAGGTACAAAAGAGAGAAATTAAATAGCTCAACAAATAGATAAAGAGCTACTAATTACAGCTCTTTAGAATATGTTGAAAGCCTTTCATGTGATCAAGCAACACTAATTTTGAGACAATTTTATATCCAGTCCTAAATCTTAAGAAGTAACGAGACACTTTGAATGCTAAACCTGAAATACATAAAAAAATACTGGGTTTTATTGTAGTTTTTTAAAGGTGCGTGATACTTTTTCTTTAAAATGAGATTTTTTTTCTGGAGTCTCAACTTCCATAACAGAAGTAAACTATCATTTATCTTTAAAAAGGGGGGAAAACAATCTCATTAGTAATGCTTTTCAGTGTAAGAACATGAGGCAAGATCCAGGATTCCTCTGTACTTCTGTATTATTCATCTTACATGAATGCAGAACAGAAGTTAATGATGGCTCAATAGATTTTGCAATATAGAGACATGACAAATTATAAGATTTGATAAGATAAACAGAAGATTGAAAGGAGATAGTGTTGTTCAGCTGGTGAGGAAGTGGTCTCAGTATATAAATTATCCAGTCAGTAAGAGATTTTTTCCTGTACGAGTCACAGCACAGAAGAGATTTAAGAGTGAAGTGACAGTGGGTGATGAGGTTCATCTGCTGTTTGATTTTTACTACCAAAAAGATGCTGCAGGAGATGTGCTGGCGTGAATGTTTGATGTGTGCACAGCAAAGAATGGCAAGTGAGGTGATCCAGGTTGGAATGTGACATTTGATGGGAGATGTGCTGCTGCACAGGAGGAGGATGTGGCATGAGGGGAAATGGAAAGCAGCTTCTGACGCATGTGGCTGAGAGGAAAATCAAAGTGATGGGTGGGAGAAATGAGCTTGGCAGGATTCTTATGACTTGGTACAAACAAGAAAATGTTGTTTTTTGAAGCTAGATTCCTCAGTGTTTCTGAGACTTCTGCAGATTGGAATCTGGATGGAGGGTAAGGAGGGCTGTTATGTGCCACTAGGATTGTTATCAGGAAAGAAAAATACAAAATGCAGCTGCAGTCCCGGAGTGAGCAGAGTATCCAATCTCAGAGGTAAAACCCATGTTACGCACCTTGATGATGATGGGGTACACAGGGTTGTTGATGGACAGAAATGGAGGATTTGGACTAGGTGGGAGATGAGGAATTCCAGTTTATCCACATTTAGCCTGAGCTGGCAGCTTGACATGAGAGCTCTCAGAGGGACATGAAAATCTAACTAGTCCTGAGTTATTTGGCCTGGAACCTTTATCGGTTGTACTTTAGGGTAAGGAACACCTACAGCCATGTCTGCAAGCAAAGGTTACAATGCAGAGTATTATTTGCTTCCCCTAATTTATTGCATACTTCCCAATTCATCAAAGAACAATTTCCTTTTAGGTTGCTGAAGCAAACCCTTATATTTCTTATTTTTTCATGGAAAGAATTCATTCCCAGCTTCATAAAGTTTATTTTCAAGAAATTATGGGTTAAAATTTTCTACTAATGTCTTTTTCCAAAAAAAAGTAATATTTTATGTTAAAGTGATGTGGCACCATTCAGCTGCCTGAAGTCAGCAGCAACTGTTTGGCTTTAGTACTTACTGACATAAATCCCAAGAAAAGCCCTAGATACTGGGAAGTTCTGCCTGTCACCATTTTAACTGAGACTGCCTTTGTAACACCAATGTAAAGGCAATAAAGGGGGACCTTACCCCTCTCTAAAATTCACTTAGAGGAGTTTGTGGCCAGGTGGAGGTTGGGCTCTTCTCCCAGGTAACAAAGACAAAAGGAAATGGCCTCAAAGTACACCAGGGGAGGTTGAACATTGGAAAAATTCTTTTGCTGAAGGGGTGGTCAGGCACTGGAGCAAGCTGCCCAGGGCTGTGGTGGAATCACCATCCCTGGAAGTGTTGAGTAAATGTGTGGATGTGGCACTTGGGGACATAGTTCAGTGGTGAGTGCTGGGTTAATGGTTGGACATTATGATCTCAGAGGTCTTTTTAGCCTAAATAACTCCAAGATTGTATGAATGAGGCTTTGCTGGTTGGTCTGAGAAATCCCCTGTGCTCCTGTATTTTATGATATAGGCAGAGTGGCTGGAACTCTGCTTTCCTAGTGAGTGTTGCAGGTTTGGAAAATTTACATTGCAAACTCTTCAACTTTCCATTTCTCCAAAAATAGTTTACTCAGAGTCTAGTTTCCTTGTCAAATATTTTTGGAGTGAAGTTAATTGAGGATTGTAAAATAATGAAGAGGACAAGGTAGTGACAAAGAGTTACTGAGTTACCATTTGATAAGTGAAGTGTAAGCAAGTTCTTTTCATTCCAGAGGAGCCAGATGTTAAGTATTTCATCTGCAAATTAAGCAAATGGGCAACGTTTACAGTCTCTGGGGCTGTATCTTGCAAAGTAGGGATTTTAAGAGAGTGTCCTGGAGTCTTGAGGAGTCACTTGAATGCAATGGGGCCAATCCAGTGCTGTAGCTGAAGGGGCTGAGGCAGTCCTTGGACAGTCCTTGGGTGGGCAGGAAGGGGAATAGGAAATAGAAGAGTTTTCTGTTGTCCTGGGGCAAGCACAGCTAAAATGTGTGCTTGTGTTTTAGTGAGAACCTCAACAATTGGGTGAAATACTAGAAAATACCAACACAGAGACTGGAGTACATCAAACTGGACAACGTGTTGTGTAGCCAGTCATTAAGGACCCATAAAAAAGAAAAATGTAATGTCTTAGGGTTTTTCAGTCCTTCCATACAAACCTATGGGGATATTCAGGGTGGGATTCCTCTGGATAGATACAAATATTTGTATCTGAGCACAGTGACAAACACCTGTGAGTACAACTAGACAGGTTGCCCAGAAAAGCTGTGGCTGCCCATCCCTGGAATCGTTCAAGCCCAGCTTGGACAGGGCTTGGAGCAAATTGGGATAGCAGAAGGTGTCCCTGCCAGTGGCAGAGGTTGGAATTAGATGGTTTTTAAGGTCCTTTCCAATGCAAACCACTCCATGATTCTCTGATTTCCTTTATAGTCAATTGAGAGGAACAAGCATTTCTGGGCTGTAATTTATCTCTTCCTAAGGTAGCTGTTTAAGAGGGGTCAAATGGACCATGCTGTGGAAGTGCCTTTTTCTCTACCTTGACAGGATGATGTGTGTGAGGAGTCCTTCTAGGGCAGCTTGACATTTAAGCAAGACAAATTCAAACTAGAAATAAGGCATATATATTTATAACAACATAACTAAGTGCTGAAATAACTTAGCCAATGATTGTGACAGATTATCCATGACTGGAAAATTTAAAATCAAGAGGAGATGTTTCTGTAAAAGCCATGCTTAAGTTCAACCACAGCTATTGGTTCTGGAGAGCCAATTCAAGAAAATTGTGTGGGCTGTGTTATGAGCACTATGAGGTTAGATGGTCCTTTCCATCCCCAAGAGCTATGAATCATCCTTTGCTGGTGCTTTGGTAAACTGTAAATGTGAAAATCCACTTTGAACGAAGGTCAGCAGCTTATTTGGTTTGAATTCCTGATGTTCATATTAATAGTTTCAAAGGAAATAAGTCAAAATTTGCCTTCCTAAATATAGCAATTTCACTTCAGAGTTACAATTTTCAATATCTTTTCATTAGTTTTGTGTTACACAACATAGTCAGATCTTTTTTCTAAAAGGAAAAAAAAACATCCCAACAATGTAACATAAGGTTTTGGAAAATAGATATCGATTTTGTAATTTTTGACATTTGTTTTTAGAAATAAAGTTTTGATACTTATTTATTAAAACAGGTAGATTATGAAGAAAAAAAGTCACAATTGCTTTTAAAAGGCAATGGAATAACCCTTTTTTAGAATGCTCCAAAATTTGGGTCATTATTTCTGTATGTGGCATCTCTATACATTCTTATAAATATTCATATTACTCCTATATTATGAATAAAATGAGCTAAATACACCACCTTAATTAGAGTAGTGGAAATAACAAGTTATTTCCATTCTTTGAATGTCTTTGGCAAATTTCCATTTTGTCAACATAATTAAGATATATTAATATTAATCTGGTAAGTACTGTAAGTTTACATAGTGGAAAAATAAAATAAAATGGACCATGAGAACATTTTTCAATATCAGATTTAATTTTAATACTTTATATTCTTGTGAAAAGTTATAAAAATGTGTTATTAGTTTATTACCCCATTAAGAAAACAATGCAGCAACAGATGCTTGTTACCCCGATTTTCTCAGTCTGTTTATGGGGATGTTTTATCAAAATGGGTCTTTTAAAAGTTATAAAGATGTAATACTCTCCTAAATTAGGTCATAAATGCCTAATGTGGAAAACTAATACATTTTATTATTTTTCAAGTATGGGTTTATGTATATTAAAATATGCAGCTGTTAGGAAGTCTGGAGTGTGCATAACAGAAACATATTGCATTACAAGATGTTAGTGTCTCTCTGAGTATGTACATTCTTTATGCACATGCCCACATGAGTTTTTGGCACATGGAAGAGACTACATTAACATTTTGGCTCAGTATTATTTTCTAATACACATTATTATTTTGTGAGTAGATGTAAATGCTAAATAAACTGAGCACATACATTCATTTTTACTGTGATAAAAAATCCAAATCCTGACAGCAGCCACATACACAAATTGAGGAGGTGTATCTAAAGTGCAGATATAAACAACATTCAGTTGCAACATCAGCAATTGTGTGCTGTGTTTCTGCACACATTATAGGAATTTCTGTACAAGGAACAGTATCAAGACAATGCCTTTGTTTAAACCTCATTTTGTCTCCATGCTAATCATGCTGGAATGGATTCATAGTAGCAGAGGAGGAGGAGAAATTCATGCACCTGATTTTTGAAGGTAGCATAGTTACCATGTCTGCTTTAGGAAATCACAGAATCCCAGAATGGTTCAGGTTGGAGGGAGCAGAGTGGATCATTACTCCCACCTCCCTGATCAAGCAGAACTACCCAGAGCACATGGCACACGGGGCATGGGATTGCGTCCAGACAGGTCTGGAATATCCCCACTGAGGGAGACTCCACACTCTCTCCAGACAATCTGTTCAATGCTTGGTCCTTGCACAGGAAAGAAGTTCTGCCTCCTGTCCAGGTGGAACTTGCTGGGATCAGTCCCTGCCCGTTCCTCTGGTGCCATTGCTGGGCCCTGGAGCAGAGCCTGGGCCCTACTCTGACCCTCCCTGCACACAGGGACACCCAGGGCTGAGGGCCCCTCTCAGCTGTGCCTCCTCTCCAGGCTGAACAGCCCCAGCTCCCTCAGCCTTTCCTCATCAGGGAGATGCTCCAGTCCCTCCATCATCTTTGTCACCCTCTGCTGGACCCATTCCAGTACCTCCATATCTCTTTTGCCCTGAGATCCCCAGAAATGGTATAACCAGAAGGATTTTTCCAACCTAAATGATTCTGTGATTCTGTGATTTGTGAAATTTCCCATAATTTGAGGTGGATACACCAGTTGTCAAAGATGTTACTGAACCTTAGACTCCATGTTTCCATTGATGGAAGCCTTTAATGGTCACAAAAATGTGCATGAAGTGTAAACCAAATGTATGGCAATGATAGGAGTGAATTAATAGAGACCTCTTTCACACACACACATACCCCTCCTTGAATAATTTATCTATATAGGAAATTCTATGTATGGTATTATTTTGGTATATAAGGGAGACAGGATTGCATAGATTTTTTGTGTTTTATTCTGGCAATTACTGTGGCATTGTTTGGCCATTTGTCTGAGTGGACACATCCCTCAGCAACCTGCTCAGGTGGGATTAGACAATCTCTAGAGGGGCCTTCCAGCCCTAGTGAGTCTGAAATTCACAGTGCTGTTGGGTGCCTATTTAGGGATTGTGTAAATTCAGGTTTTCTGTCTTCTCACCATTCCCTGGATTCAAGACCTGCATTCCATCTTTATAGATGTATCCATTATAGCCAAAATCCTGCTGTGGCATATTTTTCTCCCTTCTAACCATGTTAGGAATTGCACATGGAGCCTGCATGCCGTGTAGTTTTAATTAACCTAATTGATCCCAGTGGCTGTGCTGCCAGCCTCCAAAGTGTTGATAGGACTTGTCTGGAAGCTCAGCCAGTCTGTCATCATCTGGTCTCAAAATGTACTAAAGATGATCCTCCCCTTCCAGAACTGTAGGTTTTTATGAAGCCTGAAATTCAAACCAATGTGCAAGAGGCTGAATTTGCTGTCATATTCTACTTTTCAAGTTACTGGAGTGCCCTGGATGTCATTCATGTTTATGAAGTAGATTCTATAGAGGCAGCACAAAATATACCATGATTTCAATACCAGGGATCCATGGGCAGAGAGGAGTTTAGTTGGCCCTTCTGCAGGAGTTTGTGCTTCAGAAAAGGTCTGTCAGAAAGTAGCCTTTACAAAACTAAAAGTCATAGGTGTTTTTTTTTTTTTTCTGAGAGTGTTTTATAGGAAAACAAGCCTTTACAAAACTAAAAGCTGGAGACATGTTTTTCTGAGAGGGTTTCATATGAGGTTGTTGTTCCTGGTGGCAAGATATGCCTGTTTTTGCCCTAAAACTCGATAACGTATCTTATGGACTGTGCCTTGTTGAGGCGCTTTCTTAATTTAGCACCGACTCAAAGTGTTCATAACAAAGTGGAGCAAGCCCTGGTAAACAGTTATTTTATGGCTTCAAGGTTATTTTTTGAGATACGATTTCCGGGATTAAATATTTCAAGACCAATTTAGTTATCTGCTTGTCGCTTCTTTCTAAGCCAAACTAAAAGGCTTTAACACTTAGTTGTGCACTTTGCTGAGCAGAGTGTTTGTTAATGAAATATATCTTGTGTGTCTGCCCTTCCCAGAAAAATGGATTAAAAAAAAACTTATAATAATGACTCCATATTACTATTACTATCACTATTACTATTATTGATTCTATCTGAACATTGCTTTTCTCTGCTGCAAAGCCAGGTTATTTCTGTCCCTTTACACTCTACTAATGCCAATGCTAGGACTGGCAGAGGAGAATGCTGAAAATGGGATTTTAAGGTGTTGTCTGTCCTGCAAAGGCACAAGACACATCCCTAGGTGGTGCAGACAGGAGTTCCCCAAACTTGACCAGGCTGTAGGGCCACCCAGCTGCTGTCACCCAGCAGGGACCCAGGTGGCTGTGGCTGTACCAGATGTCTCCTGATGCAGGAGGGCCACTCATGCTGCAGCTAATTTAAATCTTATATATGTTAATACATAAAACAGTATTTGGAGGTTAGTATTGTGGGATGCACTTGCAGAGGATGCAGTCCAGTGCCTCAGCTTGAATATACTGTAGTGGTGGGATCTAAGCAAGTCACAAGGATGGTTCTCTGAATCCTTGTTATAGCCTCAGATTTTATTAATGTAATGATTTTGTCATCCTACATATGAATGAAAGGTGTTTGCTTTTCTGAACTGTTCACTTTCCAGTTTGTAAGGAGTATAAATTCAGAACAGTTCATACTCCGGGACCTGAATTCCTCCTGTTTGTAAAAATAGATCAGTGCAGTCTTGTTTCCATATGAGGAACTCCTGTCTTTAAGGTGCAGCAAGCTGGAAGAGCTGTTTCTAAAGTCTAGAATTACAGAATAATGTAATGGTTTGGGTTTGAAGGGACCTTAAAGACCATCTCATTTCAACCCCCCTGCCATGGGCAGGAATACCTTTCCCTATCCCAGATTGCTCCAAGCCCCATCCAAACTGGCCTTGAACATTTCCAGGGATGGGGCAGCCGCAGCTTCTCTGAGCAACCTGTGCCAGCACCTCACCACCCTCCCAGGGAAGGATTTCTGTCTAATGCCTAAAAACCTGCCCTTTGTCAGTCATTGAGAAAACAGGAACTGCAATTCCAGGAGTTTCCATTAACAGTCTGATTTGCTGACAACTGGCTTGATATTTAAAGGAAAACGGTAATAATGTATCATTTGGGGAAGATGTTCATGGTTAGACACTCTTTTTTTTCAGCAAGCTCAACTTCATAGGGTTAACAGGGTTCAAATAACACCTATAGCCAAATAAATTGTGGAGTTTCATGTGGTTAAAATAAAGAAGTTCAGATTTTCCAGAAAAAGGAGTTTGGATTTCATCTTGCCAAATGCAGGCATTTAGGAGAAGAGATCTGAGTACAGAGAGCATCTATATTAAGATCTTCATATCCTTCTAAACAAGATGTTTCTCAGCACTAACTGTAAGTGGAGGGGGGTGATTTAGCTCAGACTGAGAGATGCCTGTGGTCAAAACTGAAAAAAAGTTAATTTATATCAATGCACATTAAATAAGTGAAACAGATTTTGGAATGTCTTAATTTTGTTTGATATAGAATGTGATGTTAGCACTGTAAGGTGTCAGTGATAGGATGGCTAGATACAATAAAAATTTTGTTTTACAAAGCCTAAAATACTTATAATGCAAGTAATTTTTATATTTAAAATACTATTTTCTGATTTTTTGTTTCATATATCAGTGATTGTAAGTTATTTGAAAAGTGAGTCTGGTATCTGTTCTGGTTCTGCATTTCCTTAACAATTTTATAACCCTATTTTGTTAATTACATGAATATATTTTCTTTCTTTCAATCATAGTTATGGGAGGTCTCACTTATAAAAGTAATTAGTAAAAAGTACTTTTAGGTAAAAGTTGGTTTTTTTCTGTTGGACTTTTCTATCTCATGTTAGTAGAAACTGTTGAAAACTCTACACAGACAGGATATTTTGTTTCTAAGTATTTTGTATGGATTCTTTTAATATTTTTTTAGGTAATGTTAATACATCCTCGGCCTTTAAACAAGTTATGTATCAAGAATTAGAATAATAAATAAGAATTAGACAGAAAAATTAGATGGTATGTTTTATAGGAATTGGATTCAGTTGGATTCAGTGTTATGGATTGACAGTTATTTACTTGCATGGCAACTACCCAAATATAGAAAAATGTGGTATTTGAAAATCCATGGTGCTGTTGGTGATTTCTCTCATTTGTTGTCACATTTGTTAAAATCACACCCCAAGGCCCTTAGTTACAACCTGAAGCTTCACTGAGCTGAGCAGAGTATGAATGCAACTCTCATCTGCAGTGTGGGAAGTTAAAAGGAGAAATATTTGGTTGGAGCTGCCAAGGACGGTGATGAAGAGGGAAGCTCAGGCAGAAGAGAGGAGTGAGCAGTCTGAAAATAGGTGTAAGCACTATTGATACACATGTTACTAGCTAAAGCCAGCACAGAAACTACATAAAAATAGGTAAGGAGAACAAGACTGAATTATTGTAGACCCCAGGGAAAAAAAATTAAAAAAAAACTGAAGAAACAAGTTTTTTAAAGGGAAATCCTAAAGGGATGATGGGAAGTGGATGGTGAGTGGGGAGAGGAGACAGTCACAGCTGCTAAAGGAGGCTGGAGTTTAAGGATGCATAATTATAGAATAATTTTGTGTGGAAAGGAACCTCTAAAGGTTATCTAGTGCAAACTTCTGCAATGAGCAGAGACACCTTCCCCTGTATCAGGTTGCTCTGAACCCTTTCATTCCTGACCCTGGGTGTTTACAGGGATGGATCATCCAGACCTGTGACATTATTTTATTACCTTCACTGTGAAAAACTTCTGCCTTATATCTTATCTAAATCGACCCTCTTTTGCTTTAAAATAAATAGATAAGTTTGTTTTGTCTTATCACTTGTCCTATCACAACAGGCTCTCATAAAGTTTATTCCATATATAACTGACCATATCCAAAGCAGCTGAATATGTGTGTAAAACTTATTAAATGCACAGACAAACTTTTGGGTTTTATACACATAATATAAGTATGACATTGTGTAGTAGCTGTATGACAATCCAGAGCATTTCCAAGGGATTATTGCACATCTCAGGTATTTCAACTGATCCAGCCTTTTGGCTTCATGCCTTAAAATGCTACCAGAGACATGTTATAATTGTCCAGAAATGCCCTGCCTGTTGTGAATTACAGCTTAAACCAAAATATTCAGTACATTATACATATACTCAAAATAGATGATTTAACCAGGTTATGTGATGTGCGTGTTTAAAAAGAAAAAAAAAAAAAATCTAAATATGGAGTTCAACATGCTCTTCCACAAGCCAGAGAGAGAATTTGCCACTCATCTAGAATAGCTCTAAAAAGTCTTTGGTAGCTTGCAATGTCATTTGCTTCTGTGTATCATGATCTTTGACTTTTCTCTCTTTTCTCTTCTTTTTGGATTTGATTATTCAGCCCAATGTTGCATCCCAGAAGTGCCTCTTATGCTTTGAGACACTCAAATATGGGATGTGAATATAGCAGTGAAGTGTAAAGAATGTCACTCATAGCATTTGAGACTGAATAGAGAAAGTGGAAGAATAAATAATGTCTAAAAGTCTACCATCATCACCATGATTTTTCTAAGTTATGCTTCCCAGGAAGAGGTTTTCCTGTAACAGAACTCTATCTGATCTAGGTATTCATGTATTAAACTTTCTCAGTGATAGGATTAAATAATTAATACAAAGGGGTCTGGAACATCTCTTATGAGGAGAGACTGCAGGAGCTGGGGCTGGTTGGTCTGGAGAAGAAAAGACTTAGAGGGATCTCAGCAATCCATATAAATATCTCCAAGGAGGGTGTCAGAGGGTGGTGCCAGACTCTTTTCAGTGGTGCCCAGTAACAGGATGGGGAGCAATGGCCATCAAGTGAAACACAAGAAGTTTAGCTTCCAACCTGAGGAGGAACTTCTTTCCATTGAGGGTGGCAGAGTACTGGGACAGCTCCCCAGGGAGGTTGTGGAGTGTCCCTTTGGAAACATTCCAAACACACCTGGACAAGTTCCTGTGTCACCTGCTCCAGGTGTTGGAGGGATTCCTTGGCAGGGGTGTTGGACTGGATGTTCTCCAGAGATTCTTTCCATCCCTCACAACTCTGTGATTCTGTGAAATGTCATTATCTATTTTTTTTTCCTGTCTTCTCTTACATGAGAGATGAAACAATAAAACCCTGTTTACTTTCTCTTTAACTTTTGGTGCTATTCCCTCTAGACTCTGTCATGCTGGGCTCTTCTCTGTCTCATCCTGATGAACAGCTGTCTTAGCCCAGTGTTTTTGTTGTTCTTGTCCTTATCAGCCCTGTGATAGTTTGCTCAGAATCAAGCAGAGCATTCCCCACTAGACAGGCCAAAGGAGTAGCCAACAGCCAGGCACACCTTCTGTTGTTTCTTTTTCCTGAGCTGCCTTGTTTTTGTCAGATAAAATTGTAAGCAAAAAGCAAATTACAGTGTTTTCTGATATGAATTGTAATATTATGTCTTCTGCCTTGTAGGCAGTTCAGCCCAAGCTGGCTGGCTGCCCATCCTGAGGCACAAGGACACTGCTTCCCTGGGAGGCTGTGTCAGATAAAGCCCTTAGCTTTTCTGGAAATGCAGGCTATTTTTTCCCCATCATTAGTGAAACAAGACCTTATCAGCATAGAAACACAGCCTGCATGGCAACACAAAGATACCTGTTTTGCCTCACATTCAACTCCTGCTTCAAAGCATATTTCTAGTATGGCTATTAAAATAAAAGCTTTTAAGGTAGAAAGTCTGCTGGCTGACACTGTGATTATTAGCTACGCAATTAGGACACTTCCCCAGCTATCTGGGTTGAGGTTTTTCAGAGGAGGTGACTGCATAAAGCTGTGTCTGTACCAGGTGATTAACTGTGTCTGTGCTCTCTGACACTCGGACTAACAAGCATGGCATTACCCTTGCTTCTATTATTCCATTTTCTTATTTTCCAAAATAGGGTGGCCATCTCCAGGCTGCCTTTTGAGAATGGCTTCTGGCCTCCAAATACCTCTGAACTGTGTCGTGGAATCAGGAAATGGTAGTTGCATTCCTGGGACTAGTAAAGTGGTTTAAGTGTAAAGGGTTTTTTTGAGGGTCCAGGAATATTCCCTGAGATTCTTTGAACTTGAGATCAAGTCTTAATATGTTGACTGCTCTAAAGCTGAAGTCTTAAACCCTGGCCCTCAGAGAAGCCACAGACATGGTTCCATGGGGTTACCATGTGCTGTTTTGAGCTGTCAAAAAAGGTACCTTAGCCTCAGTGGCTTTATGGGGTCAATTCTATTTTATAAATAAGTCATTCTTAACTACTGAAATATAGAAAGTCCAGTTGTCTTGAAGAACTGGCATGTCAGATCCTCTTCAACAGCATTCAGTATCTAATGCATTTTGTTATATAGAATCACAGAATTGCTGATGTTGGAAAAAGCTTTATCATCAAATCCAACTGTCCACCTACCAGCATGACCATTTTCAACATTAAACTATGTCCTCAAGTGCCATAGCCACATTTTTTGAAGACTTCCAGGGATGATAACTGCATCACTTCCCTGAGCACCCTGTTTCACAACCCTTTCTGTGAAGAGTTTTTTCCTAGTATCTAAACTTCTCCTGGCACAACTTGAGTCCATTTCCACGTTATGTTTATTAATAATAGTAGTTACTGCACACTGCAGACATCAGGGCTGCTTAACTCAGGGTTGTCTGAACTGCAGATGTTGATGATACTTTTTTTTTTCCATTTTGCTTTCCTGAAATAATATCTTTTGTCTTCTTTAATTTCATTAAAGGCCAGATTGATGGAGCCCTAAGCAACCTGATCTAGTGGAAGGTGTCTCTGTCCATGGCAGAGGTTGGAAATAGATGACCTTTAAGGTCTCTCCCATCCCAAACCATTCTGTGATTCCATGAGTAGGATTGATGTCAAACCATGCTTTGAGACCCTCTGATCAAAAACTGTGTGGCTGCAATGGATGTTCTTGTGTGCCCCAGTGTGGTCTCTATGGTTGTTATATGCTCCTGATGGCCAGAGACCTGCTCTAAAGCTCCTGTTGGCTTTTGGTCCAGGCACTGGATATCTCTTGTGTGGACTGGTAATTTTTCACACAGTCCTTCTGTGGTCTGGAAACCTACAGTGAAGTCACAGCACTTGGTGTTTGACATCAAAACCTGTCCCAGTGAGAATGAACATAACGAGCAAATAATGATCTCATTGTGTGTGTACACAAGGAAAAGAGAAGGGAAGTTATGAAGCAGAACCACCTTCATTTGTGCAGCAGTGTTTTAATAACCAGCAGATTTTGGGGAAAGGGCTGGAAAAATAGTAAAACGATAAATGGACTTATGTTTCAAAGTTGAGATTTTTTTAACAAGTACAAAAGTTCATTTAGACATGTTAAAATAAAAAAAAAAATACCCTTGATTTTCAGGCAAGATCCTGAGAGAGCTATCAGGATTCCTAATCGATACTTCTCATGATATTTTCTTTTTTCTTTTCCCCCCCAATCTTTCCATGGTACTACTAATATGAACCTCCTAGCTGCACACTTGGAGCAGCCCAGTGTGATAGCTTTACCACAAAGGGTTCCTGTGTATTCCAGGAGTCAGGATATAGCACTCTTCTAACAGAAAATGCCCTGTAATGAAGGTGAAGCTCAGACATTATTTATTCCAAATACAGGATCTTTCCATCTGCAAGTTTATAGAGGCTGAGAAATTGTTGAATTTGGAGATTTGCAAATAGAAATTACAAGCTCGACTCTGAAAACATTCCCTCCTGGAAAACAAGTCCTATTGCCTCTTGTGAGCATTATCCTCATGCAGCATTTATTAGATTGGTACAGAAGGAATTTTGAAGGAGGACAGTTTTGCTCATAAAGACACAGCACCATCTGCTCCTGGAATGAAGCAACTGATCCTGAGCTCGGGTACATGGAGAGAACAGACCATCACTTGTGTAGAATTATGTGGAATATTTTTTGTGTGTTTCTTCACAGGTCCACTTTTTAGGCTGCAGCAGGTTAAAGTTAGAGCTGTGCAAATTTTGAGAAGCCTACATCCAAATTAAGGCTGGCTTGCTTCCAGAAATGGCTGGAGCTGGCAAATTTAAATCATTTTCAAGTTGGAGCTGGTTTTTTTCTGGGTTTTATGTCATCACTTATGAGTTAAAACTGAGGAAAAACCTGGCTTGTGACCGATTTAACCTCTTTTTGCCTCCTGCCTTGGTCTAGAGTATTTTTTCTGTATGTGTGACTTGTTTGTTGAGAACTAACCACTGATGGGATTATACAGTGTGTCAAGTCTCTGGAATTACCCTTCTAATAAAGCAGGGGATTTTTAAAAGCTTTTATTTTAAAGCTTTACAGAGCATCAGTTGCTGACATATCTAGTAGTTCTTAAAAGATTTTCTTAAAAATAAATTATTTTTCCACTCTGTATTTTTATGCAATTCAAATATTGAATGACAATTTTAAAATCAACTGGCCTTAGCAACACCTTGGGACGTGGGACTTCTGCTTCAGAAATTAATTAAAAGTTTCTTAGCGTGTAGTTTTTCTGAATTATTTTTGTGGCAAGGGGATAATTTATATGCATGACTTTGCAGGTGAGATCACTCTTAAGTCCTAGATCAGTGCATAACTTTGTCTCTGCCCATGACAGAGTGACTGGAATGAGATGATCTTCAAGGTCCTTTCCAACCCAAACCATTCTGTGATTTATGCATGTGGATGGTTATGAATGTGGATGGTTCTGAAGCGATCTGAGAAGCTCTGGAGAAGGTGCTGTGATCATATCATGGGTAATCTGAGGAAACAGTTTACTTCAGTAAAATACAGGTGCCTGGTTAGAACTTGACCTTTTGAAGAGCTGTCCAAACATTTACTCGCTCTCACAACACCCTCGTGAAGTAGAGGATAAATATTATCTCAATTTTATGGACAAGAAGGTGAGCACCAAGAGAGTCTGGATTAAAACGTAGGAATTTGTGGCATGCAGTTGCTTGCTTAGTCCATTAGACCATGGTGTTTGGTTTGTCAATAGTCCCATGCTTTATAAACTGGACAAAACCTTTAAAATACCAACTAGTTTAGATAGGCAGGAGTTCAGTTCTCCCTGCATAAAAAAGAGATGAAGCCATGTCACATCATCATAGCCAGACTTGGCGATTTTTTTCCATATTTTTCCATGTTTGTCTGAAAGTGCTCTTGAGGTGGTAGTGTACTCAGAAAACCTTCTGGAGGAAGGGCAGCTCAAAAAGCAAAAAAACTAAAAAGGGTGGTATTTCCCTGTTAAATTAAGTTGATCATCTCTTTAACCCGAATTTACCAAAGCACATTGTTAGGGAAGCAGTGCTGTACCTGTAATTATCTCAGTGAATGGTGCTACCATGTTTGCATACAATGAATTCACATTTGGTTCATGCAAAGTAGAATTTATAAAGCATTTTTGTCATCTATCCAAGTCCTTGGGATATTTCCTGTCACCTACCCATTGAAACACGGCTGAAAAGCACAGTAGAAATGACAAAGGCTGCCATCATCATCTCTTTCAAACTGCCATGCAACTGAAATGATACAGGACAAGAGGGCAAATGTTGAGAACTGGAAAAACAAAAAAACAGAGCAGCATGAAATGTCAAACCACATTTTTAAGGCGCTTTTTACTATATTTCCATAAATGCATGAGGGAATTATGTTGCGAATACTTGAAACTGTTTATTTTCATTTTTGGCTTGATTTTCTAGCATTGAAAAAACCATGTCTAATGATCTTGAGTATTCTTAAAGAAAAAAATTATATTTTACATAATGGTTTGCATGTGTGAGTTCCCTCTGGCAGGAGGGCTATAATTAGCCTGTCGTCTCTCAGAGAAGAGACTATCTGTCTTAAAGATGCAACAGTGAGTCTTGGCTGCTACAGCTAGGAGCAGAACATTGTGATTTTGTTAAAAGATAAACATTATCCCTTTTCACTTATTCATCTTTCTCCTCTTCCTGCTTCTTTGGCTCAAAGTTAGCCTGGAGAGGCAAAGGACAACTGAGCATAAACAGTTTCTTCCTTCCTCATTCAGCAAGGCGTGGCGAAAGATCTTGGCTTCTTGACATCAATAACTTTGCTTCAACTCAACTTGGAACTGTTTGGGCAGCCTTTCAAAAATAAAAAGGTACGATAAAAGGGGACTGAACTTCCTGCTGTAGTCATAAAGAAGCAGATTCAGCTAATGCACACTTTCCTTTGGAATTGTCCATGTCCTGCCTGGGAGAGTCAAAGAATCATTTTCATTGTAAAAGACCCCAAAAATAATCGAGTCCAACCAGGAGCCCAGCACTGCCAGTCCATCACTAAACCATGTTCCTCAGTGCCACATCTACACATCTTTTAAAGACATCCAGGGATGGTGGCTCCACCACAGCCCTGGGCAGCCTGCTCCAGTACTTTGCACTTTCCATGACAAAATTTTTGCTAACATCCAAGCTAAATCTCCCCTGGTGCAACTTGAGGCCATTTCCTTTTGTCCTGTCACTTATTACCTGGGAGAAGAGCCCAACCCTCACCTGGCTCCACTCTTCTGTCAGGGAGTTGTAGAGAGTGAGAAGGTCCCCCCTGAGCCTCCTTTTCTCCAGGCTGAGTCCCCCCAGCTCTCTCAGCTGCTCCTCATCAGACTTGTGCTCCAGACCCTTCCCCAGTGAGTTGAGGATGGGGAATATTATTCCTTTGCACAATGTTATTGTAGCTATTAAAAGACAATCAGCCAGAGTAGGGTGGTGGCAGACAGTGTTGTGTGTGTTTCAGCCTTTTGTGGTCTCGTTACCAAAGGAGAGTAATTTTGGTAGAAAGGCTTTGCTGCTTTTGGGTATCCATGTGTGTCCTTGATCAGAGGAGGTGGAAGGAGAGAAGGAAAACTCAAAACCACCACAGAGTCAGAAAAATGTAACTGGTTTGAGCTGGCATAGATGTGCTGGTGTGTGTTAACTCTTGGTATTATCGTGCCTGAGGTTTCATTTCCAGCATTAACAAAAAAAGCTGTAATGCAGGAGATGATCACACATGGCATCTTTCCAGACCAACTGGTTGCATTAGCAGGGACTGGGTAAGAAGGTGAGGTTTCCAGTGGCAACAGGAGTATATTGAATTTCATTTTGAAGACTGCCATTACGTGTGCCAGTCCATCAGACAATGTGTTGATCTGCTGGTGAAAATGTAACTGCAGTGGCAGGGACATTTCTCCATGGGTAATGATGTGTGGACCAGGATCCCTCAATGTCCCCGTTGTCAAATTAATTGATTTGTGCCACATCCATTTATTCCTGAGCTTTCTTTGTAATATTTCTGCTGCTGCTGTCCTTCTGCCCCTCTTCTCTTCTATTTGTGTAATTAGTCTGAACAGTACAATTTTCTTTTCTTATTCCATGCAACCTTTATTCTCCACCCTTCTGCTTTCCTGATACTTTTCTTTGCCAAATAGTCAGAGATTTCTCTCAGCTCTGAGTTCCTATGTAAGCTATAATTTTATTCTATTATGAGTGAGCATTGCTACTGCAGGCCTGGAACTGATTACTGTTTGCATATATCCAGCATCACCAGCCAAAGAGTCAAAGACCAAAGAGACTTCTCAGAACCTTACAAGGATTTCAAAATCACCTTGTTATTCTTTTCAGATTGCCCATTTTGTTGGGAAATTCTTTTCTTTTTCAGTTGTATCAGTATGCAAAGGCCAAGTTTATATTTTGAAAAGTAGTTGTAGATGTTAATTACCTTCACAGAAAGTCGAAAACATAAAATCTCATTTTAAATTAACACCTATTTCCTGTCCTGGATATCCAAGGTCAGCATGAACTCTATTTGCACTTTTCTGAAGTGTATTTCAGACTTAGGGATTGACAGACCTTTGCTGGGAGGCTGAGAGCAAAGCTTTTGTGTGTTTTGTCTTGGTACTTGGCCTTAGCTGGAACAAGTACTTTCATTGTTTTTGGAATATTTCAATGCTTTATTTCTTCATCCCAGAAAGGAGAAATCCCAAAAATAAAAGAAATGAGAAAGAGATCAATTATTTGGAAAATTAAAAATATTAGAAGAATATAGAAGATTTTTCTTCTTTAATTAAGCTAATGAGAGGTTGTGCTCTTCTGAAAATGCAAGCTGAAATTTCTATTGATTTACTTTATAGAAGTTATATACTATTATTTTGTTCTGAAAAGATGGGATAATTAGGAATTGAGATGTAAAAGGGATTGTACTGGCCAATCTGTACCTCTTCTGCCTTTCAATTCTTGCAAAGAAATACTTACAGGAATTGTAATTTGAAAAATTGAGAAAACTGCGGTGAACTAAGACTTCTTCTGTGCCAGTCACTTCCCTAAAAAGCACCATAATAAATTTTGGTTTGCCGTGGTCACTCATGCATTGGCTTTTATACTCTCTCCAGGAGTTTCATCAACAAAAATTAAAAAAAAATATTTTGAAGGCCATTGATCTGTCCATCTTTTTGCTGCTCTTAGATCATTTCTTGGTAGTTTCTGCCCCATGCAGGAACACTTCTTGCTGACAATAGCACTGCTGGTCTGGCAGCCACAAAAAACAACTTCTTTAAGTGGTCTTGTGTGGAATTGCATGTCTCATTTTAAGCCTCCCTTAGCATAAAGTGCTTAATTGGCCTGTGTCTCTGGACTGGGTAAATGAATGCAAGTTCTGAAGATATTACTTTGTTCTTCCCTCAGAGAGTATATTGAAGGTAATTGACTGGTTACAAAGAGTTAGAACAACTAGCCAAATTATCTCTAAAATATTGTGGAATAGCCATTTCTGAATTGTGAATTCTTTGATTTATTAGGTCAGATTTTTTGTCCTCTTTCCATGTCAGTGTCTCCCATTATCTTTTCCTGGTGGTCCTCCTAGAACTCCTTAGTTTTTGACTTGATCTTTTCAGGATGAGCCAGGTGAATTTATCTACAATATTTGTTATTTTCTAGAAGTAAGGATACTACTGGAAAAATTAAAAGGAACTCTGTTGACTGTAGTACCTTTTGATCACTGCCATTGTTCTTCAGATCATGCATTAATACCCAGCTATTGTTCAGCAAAATCAATTCCACCAATTACTGTTCTTCTGAAATTATTTGCTAAATCTTGATTTTCTATTCTCTGCAGCGACTGGCATGAGGTTCCTTAAAGCTGAGGGGAATTAGATTTTGACTGTTTTAGGAATTTTAGGAATCAGGCTGTTACTGAGTGATCTGATCTAGTGGAAAATATTCTTGCCTATGGCAGAGGGGTTGGAACTTAAAGGTCATTTCCAACCCAAGCCAGTCTATGATTCCATGATTCTGTGCTTTTACCAGCAGTACAAGTAGGAGCAGATGTGTAAAAGACAAATAGTTGGTGCTCACCCTCCATGCACACAGTGAGCATTTCAGTGGGGTGTACTTTCAGTCTAGCACTGGGTCCAGTCTGGCCTCATTGACTGAATGCCTGTTTGGAGTGCAGCTTTTGAGTTGCTTTTACCAAAAAAAAAAGACCAGGTAGCATGCTCTGAAATCATTCTACAGTACAAAATTATGTACAGTAAGTGAGGGTGAATGGGAGATTTGTTTCAAAAGCACTCCCCTGATCCAAACTAGAGCATTCCCACACATGGATCCTTTTGTACTTGGTTCAGACATCTCAGTAAATCCAATAATGGGCTCATCTGGATCAGTTGGTAGTTAAATATTTCTGTGTATGTGGCCAAAATGCTTCTTAGGATCCCACTTGGACATGCTCTTTTCACATTAATGTCACCATTATTGTGGAGACAGTTGTAATTGCTGTTCTTGCAACTTGTATTTATGTAGAAAAGTAATACCAGAGAAATTCAACTTAGAAATAAGGCACAAGCCAATTAATAGTGGAACAAAGTACCAAGTGAAGTTCTGCATTGTCTCGTTCTTGATGACTCCAAGTGGAGGTCAAATGAATTGCTGGAAAATATGCTTTTGTTAAACTGGTTACTGGCCCAAAATAAGGGCAACTGACTGAAATTCTGTGGTCTGTGGTATGTGGGAGGTCAGACTAGATGATCTAATTTTCCCTTCTGACTTTAAACTATATGAACTGAATGTGAGCAATTCCCCTGATTACAGGACACTTCTGGCCTTTGAAATCTGCAGGATCTGTCAGTTACCAGTAAAGAGCATTTGCTACTTTCCATCAAATCAAGGAATTAATTTCAGGATATCACATTTTTGTATCCTGCTTTATGATGTGTATAAGCAAGAAAAAAATCCCCCCTACCTATAGCATGATTTAGATTAGGCCAAAGGTGTATTGTAAACTTAGCCTTTGGTATTGCTTATCATAGCTGAGATTCAAAATCAGAGCTGAAATAGGACTTGGTTTTAGAGTTTCAGTGCCAGGAGGGTTAACGGGATATTGACAGCTTTGGGAATGAAATGTCAGGGAGGAAATTAGAGCAAACATGCATCATGAGCCAGCACACAGCATGGCTGGTTTCAATAGAGGCAGCAGATCCTCTGTAGTAACGCCCCCACTAATAGTGGCATTATCACTGCTTCCAGATGGTGTCAACAGAAATGCACAGAGCTCTTGCAGGGACCTATAATTTATGCTGATCCCTTCCTCCTCTGGATTCACCCAGAAGGAAGGCAAGTGGTACCACAGCCAACTTTTCTTTTTTTTTTTTTTTCTTTTTTTTTTTTTTTTTTGTGCCAGGAAGTGTGGGGTGGGGCAGGATCACATCTGGGGGTCCCTGGGGCCCACCAACAGTGACTGCTCTGAGTCTTGGGATGGGTGCATCCACAGCTCTTCTTACCCACTTCCTTCTGATTTCACTCTGTCACTTGTATTGGGCTGCTCCATGCCCCAAATCAGAAGGCAAATTGCATCTCCTTTACCCTCCTTTTAGATCCTCAATCTGCCCCTTCATTTTTTCTTTATATTAAATCAACAGGCAACCAGGTCTAGTGGAACATGTCCCTG
The DNA here is from genome assembly GCF_037042795.1 of Molothrus aeneus. Lineage (NCBI taxonomy): Eukaryota > Metazoa > Chordata > Aves > Passeriformes > Icteridae > Molothrus > Molothrus aeneus. The sequence goes on from NC_089648.1 coordinate 108,063,383, forward strand.
CCCATGGCAAGGGGCTGGAATCAGGTCATCCTTAAGGTCCCTTCCAACCCAAACCATTCAGTGATTCTATGATTTTATTACCTAAGTACACATGCATTCTAAATGAGTTTTACTCAACTACTGAAAAATCATCATTTTATCACAGATAAAAACTTAAAAAGCTGAGAAATGGAAGATGTTTCTAACTGTGTTCTTGAAAAAGCATGTTCCTTGAAAAAATGGATAAAATGTGTTAGTCTTCACAGTAAATATGGATTCAAGCACATTTGAGATTTGAGAAGTTGATAAATAAGGTGTGTCTCCTAAAGAAGAAAACTGCAGCAAAATTAGTATTTGTGTACTAATTTGCAATATGAAGATGCAACACTGTAAAAAAGAATGTCTCATTCTTCAATGAGGTGATGCAAGGTTATGTTCAGAAAGATCAGATCTTACTGTTTCTCAAAAGTAGGAGATACAGATGGGAATCCTAAAAAAACTTTCTTCTTCACAAAATTCATTAAGAACTTTTACACTTCTCAGTTTATATCTCTGGGTTACCTCAGCAAAAATATATGTTTAAAAAGGTATCTACTTTTCACATTTAAGTGGATGAAAAAGGAACAGCATGCATTACCAGTGTATTTCTTTGCCACGTCTGTCTTACACATTTTGGAGGAAGAAGTGGGAAAAGAGAGAAGGATCCAGTTGCTGCTAAGCTCTGTTTGGTTTTGAACTGTTTGGGTATTTCCAAAAGCCAACTCTGGCGCCTTAAATTTTGCTTTCATCAAGAACATGGTAATTCAAAATAGCTAGCTGAGTTTTGGTTAGTGTAGCAGCAGGTCTCTTCATATCTTTTTTTTTCCTCTTTTTTTTTTGTAAGTAAACACCCATGATTTATAGAATATTTTGTTTCAATTATTTTGACTTTGCCTTTCACCTCTTTGACCTAGAAAATTGAGAGTGCTTTAATAACCAGTGTCCTTGTTAGAAACTTATTATGTGGCTCTTTCTGGAACAGCAAGTCAAGTATGTTGCACAGTATAAGGAATTTCAATGTAATTTGTTTAGAGAGGCTGTTGCTTGACAAACCTTTTCTGAACAGGCTACATGGTAAATGAGAAATTGGAAAGTCTCAGGGCTGGGAAGGATAATGGACAATAGATGCTTTCACTTCTGGTGCCTGTTCAAGTCCAATCTGTCAAAGACTGAAAATTGTTCCTTTTTCAAACTGGGCAAGTGGCCTGTGAGTAAGTGGTTGGTTGACTCTGCCTGGTGCCTGATAAAATTTGCCCACAAGTCAAAATTGTCCCCCTGTTTGGCTCCCTGGCCCAGTCACTTCAAAAGCCAAAGCTGAATCTGCAGCTGCCTTTTCTTCCAGATCAGGACCAAGATGTTTTACTCATCTATTTTTTAATCTATTAATTTGTTTATTTGTTATATTTTGTTGTCCCCTTGTTTTCCTCTGTAACACCCGTTGGAAGTACCGCATGGAACACAGCAAAAAAAGGATAGTTTTATTGAGGATGAAAGAATTTCCTCCCCCAACATAGATCAGTGGTTCACAGTGGGTCAGGATCAATGATTCACCACATCAACAGCACCCCTGGAGGAATAAATATCACCCCAAAACATTTTCTGATGCAATATCTCTTCATTTGCTAAGGGCTCTGTGAGACTCAGTCATGCTTTCCAGGTGAATCATGCCCAGCTAAAGACAGGTGAAGGAAATATGGAACAATTAAGTGACACTAAGTGACACCAATTTATCAAGAATAAACAAAAGTTTGGTGGTAAAGATGGCTTGCCAGTTCATCCAGTCTCAGGAAACCTCATATCACCATTTCTGGGATAGAAATCCCAACCTTTCAGCAGGAGAATGTTCCCACAAAGGTGAAGTGGTTTTGAGCAATTTCTTCAATGGACTGGACACCAGTTGCTTCTCTCTGACACCAAGGTGGCAAGTGATCTTTTTTTTTTTCCCTCTTTCTTTCTTACTTTTTTCTCCTTAAGCAAACTGAATAATTACAGGGAAAAAAAAAAAAAAAGAGAAAAATATATGCTTCCTTTATATTTAATATCCAAGATTGGACTTCAGCTTGTGGGAAGTATGAAAGCTCCCCCAAGCTTTTGAGGGCTCTGTTGTGCCCTGAGTGACAACTGCTGGCTGCTCCAAATTAGTGTTTAGGATTCTCCTGCTCCTATTCCCAAGCACTGAGTTTCTCTCTTGTGTGGGCAATGCCCTCTCATGGTAATGCCAAAATTCTTCATGTGTCCTATAACAAGAAGTAGATCTGTTTTTCTACAGTTTCTGCAACAACTGCAGATATATTTGTAGACCCCTAATGTGGCTGGGAGAGAATGAAGTAAATTTTGGATGGAATTATTTTAAGACACAGAAGCCCTTCGCTTCTGTATAGAGGAGATGATGTTGGTAAGAGACAAGGACCTGCAGAAATCAGGTTGGAAAGAAAACCAGCAGAGATAGGCGGGTCAAAAGCGGGTGGAAATAATGAGTTATGGAAAGATGGGAGAATGGGCTGGAAACTAAAGGGTGGATAAGCTGAACTGGAGGGCAAAGGCAAATACATAGAAGGATAGATTTAATTAAAGTTAAGCACTTGAGATGGTAATAAAGAACTAGGAAAAATGCTGTTGTGAGGAACAGGAAAGGGTGAATAGGAAAATATGATGAGAGAAAAAAATGAAAATTATTCTGTTTATTGGGGAATATCTTGTAGTTTCTAAGAAATTATTTAATAGTGGTGCACCTTTTAGAAAGCTGAGAAGGAAGGAATAGTGAAAAAGCAATGAAGAAACATTTAACTAGATATTATTTAAAGTTTATTTTTTAGTCTGTGTAAGGTTTCAGCCACATAGCTACTGGTGAAATGGCCAGCTAAGATCAGTAGCTGGTTTTAAATATCTCAGCATTAGAGTTTATTTTGTAGGAATGCTAGATATTATGTTACTATTGTGCAATAATATATATTAACCAATGGCAAAATATACCAACTAGTATGTATGTATGTATATTACTAGGATTGGTTGGCATGAAAAAACAATGGTTCATTATAAATTAAATATAGACTTGCACAGTTGGTCCCATACCTTCTCTAAAACAAAAAGCATAGGGAAATAGGCAAAAAGGATTTTTTTTTTATCACGAACTCTATGTATGTTCGGGTTCTTATTTACTTTGAAGTTTACTTTTGAAATAAGGTAATTTTTTGGTTTGGGAAATGAGTGGATGAGAAGACAAAATGTCTCAATTACACATTAAACCCTTAGAAAGTCACACCTGCATTCAAGACTTGAGTGTTAGAATAGCTCCAAGCTCCAGTATCCAAAAAAGTATTGGGATTTATGAACATTTTAAGTACAGCTAGGGTGATGGACTCCTTGGCAAAATATGGGGCAACAGGCCAATTCTCTGCCCAGTGGCTCTCTGTTTTCAAGACCTACCTACAAACCTCTGTGTGCGACCATGTCCCAGTGTCCAAAAAATAGGTCTTAGTCCCACTAAAATGCCTCAGATTCTTCTTCCCTAAAATTCATGATCTTATGTTAGAAAGAATTTTTCTTCCCACCCATTAGGATTTGAGGGAGAAGGTGTTGAGCCCACCAGTTGATACAGGATGATAATCTGCAGTAATCTCTACTGATTTAATCTATCATCTCCATTTCATCATTTTAGCATCTAAAACCTAGTCTGGATTCTCTTGTCCACTTAATCCAGGGTTTTTGTGCCAGTGCACTGGTGAAACAGGAAGCTGAGGAGTCAAAATGCTCCCCATCAATGGGTGCAATGGAGTGTATTCATGCCCTGACAATGAAAATCAGCTCCTTCCTTGGCAGTACGTGCTGCTGGAGGCTTCTGTGCGGTGTCATTTACAGCCGTGTTCTCTTTGTAGATTCCTGCCACGATGTGAGAACACTGATGAGTGGAGGGGGAAGGGACCAACCTTCCCCTTGCCATATGGGAAACATCTGTAATGGGCAGCAGGGCTCTCTCTAAAGAAATGTGTTGTCATTTCATAGTTTCCTCAAAGTGTTACATAGACAAAAGGTATCAGCTTGAATTTCTACCAGCCTTGACTGTCCCAGCCTCTGGAGCAAGGCATTCACAGTAAAGCCAAAGTATTCTTTTAAATGAGACAGTCAGTAATGTTTTAAACTGTCTCACCCAAAAAAAATGTAACATCCACTGGAAAAGTATAGAGTAGTTAAAGTGCTCCAAAAATAAAACAAAAGAAACAATATAATGCTCTTTTATTGTGGCCCCTTAACTCTAGTCCTCTGAGAGCAGTGCTGATTGATGTTAGTGATGCAACCTAAAAATTCATGTCAATTACCCAAAACAAAATGCACATAAGTGACTTCAGGGTCTGATTTCAGTCCACAAAAGCCAGAAAATTCAGAGCTACTGGAGAGACGAAAACCTGGATTTCACATTCCCGTCTTAACCAACAGCCATTCTGCTGGGGGGAAAAGGAGAAACAAAGGAAAAAAGAGTTTCACCATTACAATAAATAATGTGATGGAGACAACAGTTCTCTCTTTGCCAAAGCCTGAATCCACTGGGTCCCATTAGCTTTAAATCCAGGAACTGCAATGTGTTCTAGGTTTGGGGCTCAGTTATTTCCTTACCACCTTTCAGCTTTCTTAAAATATAAACTCCTTTATTGTTTTAGTTAACAATAACATTTAATGAGACCTCGCTAACTCTTCATTTACAGTAATTATTTAGTGTTCTTTCATTTCCAGCCACTGGAAGTGGGAATGTTGCTATAGCCCATGGTATCTATTTGATGGAATAATTGCAGATCCAAACGGGATCAACCTCGCACTCTCTGATAAATGAACATGCAGTAATCGAGATGTTCTGGTGTCAGCATGCAAACAAATCAAAATGTTCTAACATCAAAGAAGTACGTATGAAAAAACTTCCATACAGGATTTAAATATTCCTCAATGTTATTAAAAAAATATGGGCTGTGATATCATGAAATGCCCATGGTGGGGTTGCAAGCGAGTAATCCATCTCCCTATTCCTAAACCCATATTTAGTGACTGAACAATGGCAATCAGCCAGAAGAATCTCATGGCCTGGCCAGTTGGTTTTCAGACAAGTATCACTTTTATAGATGTGCATATAAATGTGTGTCTCTTAAACTGGATACGAGGGGAAAAGATGAGATGCAGTAAAGAAGAAAAGAGTTTGATTGGATGGGTCAGACCACTGAGATATTGCTGATGGCATTGGTCTGTCCTTGCATTTTGAAATAAGTTTCATTTAAGTAACATGTGCCATAGGAAGTGACATGTGAAATTAGGTCTTGTAGAGGGGAGGGTATAGCATGAAGGTTCTGAGTCAGCCAAGTTATTTGCTTCACAAAGTAAATATCATTTGCCCAGTCCCCACCCACAACCAATCAGTCAGAAAGCCAAAAGGAATTTTTAGTGACTTCTTGGGAGGACATTTTAGAATGCTGTTATTCTCAGCAACCATCCAGTGTCCCTGGGGTTGCCCATTTGCCCAAGATGTTAGGCAGGTAAGAAACAGGTAGACAGAAAGACATTTAGAAAGATTAAAGATAATTTGAGCTGTACATTAGAGAGACTTGAAGTCTATGTCCACTTGTGAACAGCTTTTCCAACATACGATTGTGAATGTAATATCATTTTAAAAGTATAATGTAATGAAAAGCTTTTCTTTCCTTGGGATCCCAAGTTCCTTGGCTCATTCTTGCAGCTCATAACTTGCCCACAACTCTCTGAAAGTGCAGTGAGGGCTCTCCCCTATGCAGGCTGCCCAGCACAGGAGCCTGCAAGGCTTTTGGCAGCATTCCCACACTCCCAATGTGCCACTGACATGGTTTGTGCTCTTCAGACCCTGCTAAACACAGGAAGGAGTTTGTCTGTCCTGCAGGTAGGAAGTGCTGGGCAGAGCAGGACCCAGGCCATGCAGTGTGAGTGGTGGCCAGGAGGGGACTGCCCTCTTCACTTGTCCTAACTCACTCCTTTACAAACAAAGTCATCCCCAAGTCCAGCTCCTCATGTGCTCAGCATATTTCAGCACTGACATCAAATTGCAGGAGATAGTGAGCAGGGCCACAATCACCCAGACTCAGTCAGGATCTGGTGTTTCTCACAAATCATAGAATCCTTTAGGGTGGAAAAGCTCTCTAAGATCATTGAATCCAATTGAATCCATTAACCCAGTGCTGCCAAGCCCAGACTAAAACCAGTCCCCAGGTGCCACATCTACATATTGACTACTTCATTCTTGTTACCCATTTTTTCTTCTTCTATTTGCTTTGCTTATATTGAAGAAATCAGTCATTCATACTCCTTTCTTTTCCAAATCCTCATGCTTAAGTCTGGCTTGAATGGGATAAATATGTCATTACTTTGCTGAGACTGGCCCAATACTTAAATGGGTTGTGACTTAAGGGAGAAGCATCCTTCTGTGATTATCACCAATTACTAATGAAGTGTTAACTGTCCAAAGCAATTAACTGCTGTGCTTTGTATTTTTTACAGGCATATTGCATTCTTTGCATAAGGAGTAGGGCATCCTGCATGTCATTAAAGAATAAGCTTTAATTTCCTAAATTATAAATGCTTGCCATCATCAAAAATCAAATACCTGTATCAATACAGGTATAATGGAATAATGTTTTAACTAAGGATGGAGCTTTGTTTTGAAGGATAGGGGCATTTGGCTTTCATACTTAGTGAACCATTTTTTAAGTTTGGATTTGATCCCAATTTTCAGAAGTTCAGGAGGGACCAGGAAACCTATTTTGATTCAGGGCTATTTCTAATATAAATGTCATAAAACCTGGTAGTGTGTAATAATTTATTCTGCTGCTAAAATATTGGTTTAACTGGTTAAACTGCCTCAGCACTTGGATTTTTTTCTCCAGTCTGTTGCAGAAATACATGTGAAAGATCTATTGGATGCCATTCTGCAGCCTAATCCTAGGTAATTTATTCAGTTTTACCTGAGAGAAAGCTCCAAATATATATATTCTTCTGGTTTTAATCAGTCTCTAACTACAATTGATTCAACTTTTGCCTGAATAAGGAGTGAGTAAAAACTGAGCAAGAGCCTCAAGATTTGGCTCTTATTCATTAACCTCAGGGCAGACTTCATTTTGTGTGATTTTTAAGCTATTAAAATGTTGGTTGGCTTCCATTTGAGCTCAAATTCCTAATATCACCAAATAATTATGTGTAGATGATGAAATGAAAAAACAGGCGCGTAGTCTCCAAACACGTTTCAGTCTGGGTGGCTGAAATGGCTCATAACATTCAATGCATGAAAATGGGGTGGATTGAATAAATTAGCAGAATCACAAAAGGAAACCACTATAGGAAATAGTTTTACATGTGTAATCACTGAAATACTCTAGTGAATGTGTCAATCTGTACTAAATAAATATATTTGTTTATAGACATGTTCTGTATTAGCTTCCACTCTTTCACAGCACTTTGCCAAGCAAAATCCCACTAGAAGTAGGATGTTCGCACCCGAGTAGGAGTTTCTTGGATAAATATTTTTTCTATATTGAGACCAAAACCACTTCTACAAATTTCAGACTTTGATTGAAATAGTATATTTCTTTTGCCTCTTTTTTTTTTCCTCTTCCCCCCCCCCCCCTTCCCATCTCCTTCACTGACAACCACTGATGCATTACCTTAATTCCTCTTACCTCCCACTGCTCCGGTGCGCCAGCGCCCCTCTGCAGACAGAGCACATCAGTCAGGGCTGAGCAGGGCAAGAAGTGGCCACACCCCAGGGCTGCCACCAGCAAAGGGCCTCAGAGCCTGAGAAAATTCCTCTCTTCACAGACCTGAGCTGTTGGTTGGGCTCTCGTTTCCTCACTGAAATGCTCTGTTGACTCAGAGAGAGCAGGGGTGCTGTGCCCTCTGCAGAGAGCGTTTGCAAGATGCTTTCAGGAGGTGGGGGAGAAGTGTGTTGCAAAATGTTATTAGATGGTGCTTTTTGTTACAATTTCAACAGTTTTAAGGGGAAAATGTAGGTGAACTGTGTTGTTTTGCCCAAATAATTTAATTTCAAAGTAATGCCCACTCCTCCTATGCAATAGCTGCCAAATTCAGCATCCTTTTCTATACATCTAGGATTTTAGCCATTACAATGGAAGATAAAATGCAATGAAAATAATAATTGTGGCATAGTATACAATGCATTCAAAGTGTTGTGTATTAGCTCTGTAATCAAGCAATCCTCAAAAAAAGATTTTTAGTGAGTGATAGTATTTCTGTTTCAAAGGCAGGGGAAATGGAAGCTCAGAGGCACTAAGTGGTTTGTCTGAGGCCACACAGCAAGTAAGTGTCAGAGCTGGGAGCAGAGCCCAGCCCTGGCTCCTGCCCTTGTACTCAGACTGTACCACACCATATTGTTTCCAAATTAATTTGCTCTTTAGCTCCTATGCTGAGGTCATGAGCAGTGGTGACACAGAGGGGGAATTTAACCTCTTCTGTAACTTCCTACAGAAAAAACCCTGAGCTTCTACAGCAGTAGAAGTAAACCTTAAAAGATCAAATAAAGTCATCCCTGGAGACAGGGAGCCATCCAGGTTGGTTGGTGCTGAATTGCTCTCAGGCTGAATGAGTTTTTATTGTTAGTGGTATATTTTCACATGGGAGTGCTGTGACTGTGCAGTGCCCTGAGTCATAAACCAGAGGTTTCAGTCTCTAGTCATACCTAAAGTCTCAAGACTTCCGGTTTTAATTTAATTCTCAGACATAATAAAGTTCCCTGTGTACATTATTGTTGCCATGCACCTCAGGAAAGGAGAGTTTGACCCTTGAGCAACTCCAGGTGTTTTGAGAAGTTTGACGTGAAGCAGTAAAAATACAAGTGAACTAATTGCACTGCTCATGAGGAGATCAGGGACACTCAGGAACCACTGCATTTCCAGTGGGTGAGGGGATTGAGCTCTCCTAATTATGCTGGATTCCAACAGGTCATATCCACCGAGGTCTGGTGCCTCGTGGAGACCTGCTGTGGGCTTTGCCAGCAGTGTGTCCTGGGCAGACAGTTATGGGCCGTTAGACCCACAGCAAGAGGAACTTGCTGGATTTCAACTTTCTCCACAGGAGAAGCAGCTGATGCTGTCCAGGGAAGAGGGGTGATGGAGACCTGCTACAGGTTGTGCAGCCTGAGGGAAGGGATTCCTCTCCCTGACTGTGAGTGGAGAGCAGCGTGTGGTTGAGGCAGGGTTCAGAACAGGAATTTCTATCAGTGCGCAAAGCAGCATCGCCTTTCCTCTGACAATTAAAAAGGGTTTCTTGCTCTCAGACAAATAAAGCCCATTAAAGCTGGTGGCAGTGATGGGAAAGACTTTGTGAAAATATGTTTGTTTTGCAAAGCTGGCTGCCAAGTATTGTTTTATAGTTCCGGTTTTTCCTTCTTTCTCCACTGTTTACAGTACCCTCTGAGAGACTTAAAATGATGCCTCTCTCCCCACCAATTTTGTTCTTTTTTCTCTTGGCAGACATTGGTACCCCACTCCCACACCCCAGTTCTTGCTGCAACAGAAGCCATGATCTTTTTGCCTTGTTTTTCTTTTTTACAATACCAGCCCAGCCCTGAGAGCAGCATTTTCTGGTTAACTGCAGCATTGCCGTTTTGGCCAAATACACTGGAGGACAGCAGTACAAGCCCTACATTTTGTTCTCCAACCACTGGTGGTACTGCACAGGGTGTCTGAGAAATTAATCTGGTCCTTTTTTCCTGTAATCCTACATTTCCATCAGCCTTGAGAAAGTAATTTATCCCAGAAGCAGAAAAGAGCAATAAAAAAGTTGGGTAGTTGAGATCTAGACTATGTTCCTTAACAGACTTGGATAATATGTCCTGGATATGTCCCATTCCTGTACACAACAGCCCAGTGCTACAAAATTATTTAAAAACTATGCCACTGGCAGATCAAAGATCAACCAAAGCCCAGAGCTGACTTTGCTGGGAAGCATTTTGTTGATGGTTGGTTTATTGGAGTTGTGCTTTTATCAATGTGTGATGTTCATGGGGGCTTACATGAAACCTTCTTGTGATCTCCAGCCCCTTCCTGAGGGCAGGGACTCCTGGCATGGACACTGCTGCTGTCCCTGGTGTGTCACCAGCCTGAGGACTCAGGGAACAGACCTGAGGAATGCAGCTGTTGGTGTTTCTTACACCTGGTACAGTGAAAGCTGAGGGACAGATAGGCTCAAGGCAAGAACAGAAGTGAAGACATCATGTCTGGTCACTCCAACCGTTCTGACAAAGCAAGATGAAACAAGGACTTTGCTGTGGAAGGAGATAACAAAGGACATTACTAGTGTAAAAAGAATAATCAGAATAATGTGTTTCTAAAGGGGACCAGGACAAAGGGGTCAGAGTGGAAATTTTTTTTAATGTAGTGACCTATAAATACTGGTAAACTGGTGTCATAAACTGGGTCTGCTTTGCTGGCATAAGCAGAGTCTATGTCACTCAGTCCTCACAAATGGTTTCGTGGGATCTAGTGTAAGCACCAAGGTGGTTGTGCTTCCAGGGGGACTGTTATGGTATGGATAAATGGATACTGTAGCTCTCAGCACATTGGTCTGGCCTCATCATAAATGAAATCCATGAGATTTCATGGTGACAGCAGGGCAGATCAGCCAGAGCATCACACAAGTAAGTCTGTAACGTGCTAAACCTGGGTGTCCATAGATACATATTTGGGGTGTGTTATTCATTACTGACCATGTACAAGATATTACTTATATAACACGCTCCCTCATCCTTTGAATTATATCAGATGTCTGTGCTTTGGCTACTGATGGGTATGTGGAATTAGAGCCTTCAGTGCTATTGTTCTAGATTGGAGGGAGAATTATCCATTATATTTCTTTTGTAACATGGATGCACTTTCGATAAAGACACTTTATATCCACACAAATTTATTTAAACTTAAACAGAAGCAATTCATTCTAAACAACACATGGATTTTCTTTTTCAAACAATGTTGCTTATATTTTGCCTCTTAAACTAATTATTATTTTAATCTCTAAATAAGTTGACACTTTGCATGTGGTTTGTCTCTTCAGGCTGGGATAAATTAGTGGAGCAACCTTTTAATCATAGGCATTTTATTCTGAATGTTTTTATGTACAAAGAGTTATGAATCTGTCCAGGGTGACCTGTTTGATATTATGGCAAGCTAATGAAATTTCAAAGTTAACATTTCCCAAATAAAATGGAAAGAAGAGACAGGGAGAAAAGGAGCAGATTCAAAATTAGAGAATATTGGTAGTTTATGGGTTCCAGGTTATTTGGAATGGAATGAAAGTTAATGCTACATCCTTTTTTCCATCCTGCCAGCCAGTGTCTGATCCAAGAATGTCTCTTATTTAAAGAGCAGGGCTCCCTCCACTGTTCTTAAATAAAGGCTCTCACTGTCTGAGATCCAACTCTCCCCAAATTTCACAGTAACATTGTAAGGCTGCATGAAGAGAATTATTTAATGGAAAGAAGTTTTGCGTATGATTCCCTTATCACAACCCTGCTCAAGTCATATGGTTTGATTTACATTTATGCAAATGTCAGAGAATAGAGTAAAATTACCCAAGGCAGAAAGGACTGTGGCATGTCACAAACAAGATGTGCCTATTTGCATTTATGTTTGCTAATGAAGTTCAGCCAGGGCTTGCTCTTTGATTTGGATGTCTCTGTCTGCCATTCCATTTTATGCACTGTAATTAAACCACTTGCCCACACACATACAGGGAGGACACCAAGAAAGGGAGATTTCAAGTTTAATAAGTACTGTTCTGTAACTCTCTTAAACAGGGCTTATAATTCAGGATTTAACATCTCTTAAGTGATACAACAGGCCTGCAGTGTGACATTGTGCTTAACTTTAATGCAAGGAGAACTGCAGACTTAAACCAATGTAGGATTTGGCCCAATAAACTTTGGTGTCTCAGGTGCCCGCTGGAGATGTTTTACCCCAGACTTTCCAAATTTTATCCCAAATAAAAATTAAGCTTCAGCCCACTCAAAAATCACAGCTGTTTCTTTCTCCTGCCAAAATTATTCTTTCTCATCATGCTACAGCTGTGAAATCATGCACTAGTGTAAATTGTTAACTGGAAACCATTTCTAGCTAAAGTGCCTATTCAGAAGTCTTGGTATTCTGATCTGCTCTGTTCTCTCATTGAGGAGTACTCACACATCTTCTTGTTTGGCTGGGACTTGTTTCTGTAAATCATAGAATCACAGGCTGGTGTGGGTTGGAAGGGCCCTTAAAGATCATCCAGTTTCCACCCCCTACCATGGTCAGGAACACCTTCCACTGTCCCAGATTGCTCCAAGCCACATTCAACCTGGCCTTGGACACTTCCAGGGATGGAGCAACCACTACTTCTGTAGTGGTTGGATGGTGGGCAACCTGTGCCAGGGCCTTGCCACCCTCACAGCGATCAATGTCTTCCTAATATCCAATCTAAACTTAATCTCTTTCAGTTTAAAGCAATCTTCCTAGTCCTAAATTGCTAAAAAACACAATTATCTGTCCCTTAAATTGTCCTATGAACCCTGTGAACTCCTCTGTAAGCTGTCCCATTTTATGAGACCTACTGTGAAGACAGGAATTTTGCTACCCTTTTCTTGGAGTGGTTCTTTTTGGTCCTTCATAATGACACTACAGGACTACCACTACAGGAGAGAAATGGGACCAAAAACAAAGAGAGTAGAAAATGGATGATTTTTCATGAAATTTGAGGATTTGCTTTGCCAAGTTGCCTTGTTCCATGCTGTCTTTTTAAGCTGTTAGTTTTTCCTTCTTCCACCAAACTAAGGGCAAAGCAAGATGTTGCTTTTAGGCAACTGACAGCAGTGAGCACTGCCCATCTTTTCTTGCTTCATTGTGCCTCCTTTCAGATTGCTGGAAAAAAGCCTGCCTTCATTGATTAAATAATGGTAGTGTTGCCAGAGAGGATCCAGTGTTAGAATCCAAAGTGCTTTGACAACTTGAAGGAGCAACATTTCCAAGGGAGCATTCCTAAATAGAAAATGCCTGAGCAGGTACTTGGGGTAGAATTGTAGAATGGTTGGGGTTAGAAGAGGTGTTAAAAATCTGGTTCTAACCCCACTGCCATGGGCAGGGATGGACCCACTAGGTCAGGGTAGGAGTGGGAAGCAAGGACCAAGAAGCAAAATCATCACAACTCTGCCCTAAATGGGAGCAGGTGGTAAGAGAGGCCTGGACAAGATGAAGGTCATGTTTCTGCTTTCACATTGACACAGCCTGTGCAGCCTCTAGCTCTGGTTGGCAGCAATCTGTCCTTCTACCTTCAAGGAGGTCAGAGAAAAGGAAGAAAAATCTTGTCATGTGATATCAAGGAGCAGGAAGAGTTCCTGTGAGAGCTAGATTAGGCAAATAAGGTCAGATCAACTTTTCAGGACATGGAAGCCATTCTGGGAAGGAAAACTGTTTAATTTGTGCCAGGTTAGGTGATTCCCCATGTCTGAAAGTTGGTCTCTTGACCACTTCTGCACATATTGGGTACAGCAAGAGTCTTAAAGAACTTCAACCACAGCAGGAAAAGTCAAAGCACAGCCTGGTAGTAAATTTTAAGAGAGAACACACAGAAAATTTGGATGCAGTAGACACTTTTCCAAAAAGGGCTCCAGGAGGAACCATGGGCTTATGTTGTCTCTTTACAGCAAGACATATCCAGCAAAATGGATACAGCTATTTTAATCCCACATCAAGAGCCTGCATCATCCTCTATCTGTAATTCTGAGCCAAATAATCATATTTTTAAAAAATTAAATGTGGATGCTGCCAAAGTGGCATAAAGCACCCAGAAGTGTCATCCAAACCCTCTAAATTATCTCCAACCACATTAAATGTCTGCCACATACATCTAAACTCTTGCAGGGGCACATGCACATGTGAGTTATATGAAAAACATCTTGCTGTTTCTCTTCATGATTCTTGGCATGTAAAGATCTGTCTTTCAGTATCACAAATTCAGCTGTATAGATCTTAAAGATATCTGGTATAACTCAGAAAGATGGGATGTCTGTAAAATACTTTTGCTCTGCATAAAAGCATTTTGGAGGTTAACCTTTATTATCTAGTAATGTATCAAAATGAGAATGAAGTGTTATCTTGTTATGGAATGGGATGAATCAAACTCCCTCCTCTGAAATACGGATTTTCAAAACAGTTACCTTTATGCTGAAGTTGAAGGTATGAATGGTTTCTGAGTAAAATGGTTGAATTTATGGCTAAATTCCATAACGAAACACACATATATCTGAATCACTTTGTCTGGCTTGGGAAGGAAAAAATGTGTTGTTTTCATTATTGCTGAACTTCATAATGGCTTCAGGAATATTTTTGGTCGTTTCCAAAGAAAGTGAACTTCAGGCAGAGATTAAAGCAGAGGAAATTTCAGCCCAAGGGCAAATGTTTCAGAAAGTTTAAAGTATGTGAAAGGGGGAGTGAAGTAGGAAATAGTTTTCAATCCTAACTATAGCCACACTTGTTATAATATATCACTAAATATAGACCAGTGGGTGTGCCCAACTCTCCAAAGGTGTTGTCCTGCCTGCCATGAACTGGATTCTGAAATGACCTTTGCAGGGATGTAACTGGCTGTACAACACTGCCCATGTTGGAAAATGTTAAACTTCATTATTTCCCAGGTGAGCCCAGCCAAGCCCAACTTTGCTTCACAACCAAAATTCCTTTCACGAAATTCAACCTTTTATCTTTCATGTAGATCCAGCTTTGTACTCGGGATCATTTGTCTCCAAGCAAACTGCACAGTAGTCGTGAATGTTTTGTTTATGTGTTAAAGGTTGTCACTTGGGTTATAAAGCCCTGTGAAACTATTGGGGTCAAGCAGCTAAAAGCATTACTTTTGTATCGACTTCCAAATGCCAGCCATAATGGTTTGGGCAAGCTGAACATCCAAACTGCCTTGGACTTTCTGCTTGTGGTTGTGGGAATATGTTGGATCCTTTCAAAATTATTGGCTAGTCTGTCTTGGGCATTTCATGTTTGGTTATAGAGTCTTTGGATTGATTCTGTGTTTTGTTTGTGGTGATACTGTCATGTCTTGGCTGTATATCCCAGAGCTGATATAGCTCTTTGACTTCAATGCCATATGCTGCCAGATCTCCAGACTGAAGTATGGTGTTAGTGTAAAGGATGCTGTAATGAACATCTTGTACATATTTCCTTTTGCATATTCACTGTCTGTAAAATGTCTCTCTGAATACATCCTTTTTGGTTTTGAAATGGTTTCTTTACAGTTCAATATAAATGCTATTTATATCCAAAGTTGTTTGAGGTTATCCTTTACTCCTAATGTTACTCTAATTCTAGTTTAAGAGAGGAGAAATTGATCTGGCTGAAATTAATTAGGAAATTGGTAGAGCCACTAAAAATGGTGTTTATATATGGCACTTCCTAAGTACTTTGACTGAAGAGGTACAAAATAAATCTGACGAAGCACTAGCTGTAATGAAATAGATGAATACATTTTCATTTTTAAAACAGGATGGCTGCTGAAGGTGAACCAAATAAAGCAAAACTATTTAAATTCCTTTGCTTTTTTAAAGATATTGTTAATAGAAAAAAAAGTATTTTTTAAACTGAGAATATCTCCTTACAGTATAGGGTTTTTAGTGGCATTAAAAGGTATAGTTTCCTATATTGATTTGGAAAGAGCTGTTAAAAATGCATGAAAGGTATTTTAGGGAGACAGTGTCACAGGATATTTTAAAATTATTTTCTCAAGTGCCACTTAACTCTTGTGCTCCTTTACCATTGGAAACATATCATCCTAGGTTACAATATATGGGATATCTAATTATTTCCTACTGACCAGAGAGTCTTCAAGATTAATTTGGTTTGGAGTGTTGGGGATTATACCAATGTCTGTTTATATAACTTTAGACTCAGACTATAAATTAAATTTGGAAAACTGTAATTATTCAATAATTTATATAGTATTCAGGCAGTTTAGAAATGTTTCTTGAACATGGTGAATAGAGAATATGTGCTTATGAAGGACAAATAGATTCAGCATAATGGTGTATTTTTGGCCTCATCTATTTTGCAGGCAATTAACAAAGGAGGATGTTACATTTTTGCCTATCTCTTGCTCTCCTGAAATAGAGTCACTAACCACTTGTTAACCACACTGATTTTTTAATAGACAAAGTGGTTGCTTACAGCTTCCCCACCAGAAATGTTCAGATTAAGCACACTATTAGATTGCAGCCAGAATAGCCTACAAGACAGGAAGAAAGCCTTGCCTTTCTCTCTGCCCCCTTCCCTTGTTTAAGCTGATGTGATAATTCACTGCAGATTTTCTCTTTCCCTGACAGAGTGCCTACCGCAGGAACGGGATGACTTTTCTCGCCTGCTGATGTGGATGTGGCTGCAGCAACAGGAAAGACAGTATTATATTAAGGTGATTTTCTTTCCCCCTCCATGGAAGGAAAAAAATACAAGCTCCAATGTCTCCATGTACCAGTGAGTGGGCTGGTTTGTTGTGACTATCTGCTGGCTGTCTCTGTCTCCTTTTCCAGCCCCCTCAATCGTTATTCTTGTTTACTAGCTGGAACATTTAGCTAATTAATGGCAGGATGTTTGGGATAGGGTGTAGGTGGACAAGAATGCAGCTCAGACAATGCTGGAGTTTGCAGGGGACTTTCTGACTGCCATGTCATTTTTATTTAAGTGTCTGGAAGTCTGTATGTTCTCCAAAAAATGTTTTTTTGTAAAGCAGGATAGGGCAGGAAGAGGCCAGAGATAGACTGGGTTGTGTTGGTTCATTAGGTTGTATAAAGGTTAAGTAGTTTTCTTTGCAATTTTTACAAAAAGAAAAACTTTTTCCCTCTATTTTCTACTACTTCCCACTTGTTTCTCTCAATTAATATAAGTGTTCACAGAGTATAAACCAGTTTAATCCAGTGAGGCAAGTCTGATGACAGGTATACCAAGTTTGGATGCAAAGATACTCAGGAAAAGTTCAGGTAAACTAAACTTCACCAGTTAGAGACTTGGTTTTTAGCAGGCCCAAAGATGAGCTAAGTGCTCACACCCAAATTTTCGATATTGGCATCTCCTAAGGTTTGAGCCATCATTGTCCAATATCAAAGAGAGCCTTTGCAGTGACTTGGCACTGGATTGGGCCCCTATTTGGAAAAATACATTCTAAAGTGTTTCAATAACTGTGTCTGCCTCAGTGGTTGTAGGCAAGGGCTTAATGTTGTGTACTTGCTCAGCGTTTGCTGCAGGAAGCAGATGTTGTCCCTGTTGTTGACAAAGGCAGCATTACTGTTGGATTTGGTTAAAGAAGAAACCAGCTCTTTTTGCCTTTTTTTAAAATATATTTTAGCTAACGTTGTTTGTTTTCAAGATTTTTTTTTTTAATCTCAGTCCCTGCCTCTATGCTTGTTCCCATCCCTTAGCTCCTCCAGCCTTTGCTGGCCTCACAAACACATTCATTTCTTCCCATAAAAACTGTACAAATATAGAGCTAACCACGATGATGCTTGAGCAGAGAAAAAGGCTCCTGCTTCAGCCTGTCACCAGGATCTGCTGGCACATCCTGCTGGTGTCCCTGTGGTACCCACAGGTCAGGGGTCTTCTTCAGCTGCCCAGAGCTCAGGTTCGGAATCCAGCTTAAGCCTCAAGTTAATACAGAACACTCAAGGGATCAAGAGAACAGCAAAATATTTTATATAGTGCAGCCATCCTCCTCCTTTGTGCTTAGTATGTGAGGTCTTAATTTTCACTCCTGCTCTGTGCTCTTGTGGTCATTTGTAGGTGGTTTTGTTGTCCTGCCCTCCTGGACCTGCTTGCAAAAACTTTAAATATATGTATATTTTTTAAATAAATGGAAAAAATGTCTCTTTGCCACCAAAATATTGTAAAAGTGAATATTGCTGGCGTTCATAAATTGCTTTTTTCTTTTATCTGCTTATGCTTTTGTTTTCTGGAAATTTTCTGTGTGTAAAGGACTAAAAGCAATGTGTAAAATGTATTAAATGAGGGAAAGGGGAAGTTTTCTGATGTTCCGTTTGTGCTTTTTGAAATATATGATTAAACTTTTCTTTTTATCATCACTCTTTATTTTTGTTGGCATCCTTAACCATGGAAAATTATATGCTTGCAGTAAAGATCCAGACTTTTTTAAAAGGACACCAGCATTTATTGTATTTAGTTTCGATCTGCAGGGATACAGACAGAAGAAACCATTTCAGGCACTGGGTACTGGAATCAAAATTCCTTCTGTTGCTGTCTCTCTCCGAGATTTTACATTTTAAAATATGCATAAGCAGGAAAAATACTGGCACTTATTTTTTACTGGTCTCGTTAAAGTCCCAGAGAATGAAGACTCAACATACATTTCTCTCAGAAATATGACAGATCATGTTTTTGTTGGTCTGCTGTGTGTTTGTCTATCTTGAACAGCCTGACAGGCAATTATTTATAAAATCTGGGTTTGCCCAGTAAACCCATATAAAAACCTTTCACTTCTCTGCACAAGTCAGGGAGCAGAATTTAGAGTCAAACAAGGTATGTTATGTCTCCCTATCTTGGTTTAACCCAGTTTATTCTTATTTTGGGAAGTAATCACTTTTTTTCTCATCTTCAGAGTTTTCTTTAACTCTGTTTAAAACACTAGTGCAACCAGTAATACTTGTGTTGCACTTGGAGTGTATCTTAACTCCACTTCCCATGCTGCAGAAACAGAGATATATGCTTAGGCTGGTACTACACATTTTTATTATATATATAAAATTTAACTTGAGATTCAGTTAATGGCTGCATATGAATAGCTTTACCCTTCTGTAATTTCAACTTGCAGACCATTTCTATTCTTAGCCAGGATTTATAGGTACTGAATCAGATTGTGTTGATTATTTCACGTTAGTTATCTGAAGAAGGAAAACCTCAGTTTCAGTAGGAATATGACTGTATATCATATAGGGAAGTGTGACTTTTGCTCTCAGCTCAGTGCCTGCCTTGCTCTGTGGTTATACTACCTGTTTTTTCAGTTTTTCTTCCAGCCCTCCACAAAACAGGGATAATAATTCAGCTTAAAACTCATCAGAGGTGAGGGAGCCACAACACAAATTTCTAGTTGAGCTTCATCTCATTTCCAGGTCCATCCTCTCTCAGTCTTTCCTCTGAGAAAATCAAATGCTTTAAAAGACTTCTGTCTTTGTCTGGAATTTGGGAGAAGCTGACAGTGCTCCAGATGTTTCTCCAGAGACACTCAGGACCCTCCAAAATGTGCCCCCCCTTGGTTTTCAGGGCACCTTTCTCTTTGTCAAGCGTCCATCTCACTGAGGGGGAAATACAAAAGATGTGTTTTGGCATTCCTTGGGTGTGGATGAACCTTTGTGTTGCATTAAGGTTCTGCCATCAGCTGTGTGTAGATCTCATAAAATGGTTTATAGTTTCCCGTCCAGCTCATAGAGAATGTTTCATGGTACATAAACACTTGTAATCATAAATTCAGAATAAATAGATAATGACATTAGTCACAAGTCCAACTCTAGCTGAAACTTAAACAGTTACAGGGTTGGGGGTGTTCTTGCCTGAATGAATCATCTTGTCCAAAGTTGGGCTTTTTATACCTCTAGTTTTTATACCTCTGCTATATATCTACCCTGGGCAGCAGTGCAGCCAGGGAAATGCAGTGGTGGCATGCATTAAATCCAGGTTTATTCAGAGGGCACGGAGCCAGCACAAAGCAGCAAAGCCATCCCTGAAGGAATTGAATGTAAATTTGATGGTTTAAATAAGGCCAGATGCCTTAAAAATTATTTTGAAAGCTGTATCTTTAATGTAGCTCAACTTTTTTTTTTTTTGCTTGAGATAATGATGTTGCCCTTACAAAATAATAAGAAAAAATAGTTCTCATCTCTTGTGGGGAGGCAAAAATCAGATACTTTGGCTTCTATAAATCACTGAAATCTTGGCAACTACTGAAACAAAGTTTTAGAAGGCAGATGGCTGCAAATTTGAAAGAAATCTTCATATTTTACTGTTAAAAGTCTAGAGAGTGGTCTGAGACACTACATTAATAGTCATTCTCAGTAATCAAGCTCCACTATACTTATATACTATTTTTCTTAAACAAGATAGATTAGTAGTGAGAGATGGAAAGATAAATAAGGAAAATAAAGAACTAAAATTATAATAATATGGTTTCATTTTACATTTTATAGCTCTCTTCAATATTTGTGATTGATAATTAATCTTAATTCCTATTGGACAGAAATATTGGCACAAGAATCTTATATCAATATCTGTGTATTTCTGGACTTGTCTTCATCCAGATGCCTTGCAAATTTTTCTTACTGGTTTGGTGAAGATGTGATCTGTCAATCTTTGGTCCTCGTATGACTTTGATTACTGTAATATCTGAGTGCCTCACAGGTTTCCATGTGTTTATGTCTGCAGCACAACTTTAAAATAATGTGTTGTTAGCTCCATTTCTTCTGGGGAAAGGCTTAGTGATGGGCCAGATGTTGGGAAACTTTCAATGGTTCAGAAACCTGGATTTCTCATAATGATACTCTCAGTTCTGAAATATCTCCCCTGTGCAGTGAAAGCAGTAGGTGTGTCAGAGAGCACATAACCTAGCCCTGCAGGATGAAGGAGAAAGGGAGAAAGGCAGTATCCAACTGGATCCATGAGAGGAACCGGACATAGAAAAATGCAACCACTCAGTCTGGATCCAACCTAGGGCTCAAGACTTTGAAAACTTCTGGCTGAGATGTGCCATGGGCACTTGGTGACCCCCTGCTGAAACACAGAAGTTAAGATTTCACCATAACATGGACTGTGGCACACCTTCCTTCCTCCAAACTATGCTGGACTTCTGAAATCACCATGAGGGATGCACTCATTACAGAAATCCTGCTTTGGCAGTGGCAGAGCATTCTCACCTTCATCTCCTCCCAACCTGCCTTTGCAGAGTGCATCAGAGCACAAAGAAATGAGAGGAGAAAGACAATTAAGAAACATAAATGCCCTCTTTTAAATGGCACAGCAGCTGTGATGGGTGTTGACAAAGATAAAGTAAAATATTAATTTTTTGTAGATGAACTGGGTCTGAACCCAATAAAGTGCCACTGAAGTGTGGTGGCTGATCCTCATTCTGTAACCAGACCTGGAAGAAGAGAAGGTGTAAGGTATCAGAAGCTGTAGTGAGATTCAGATAGTCAGCAGTCAATAACTGGCTCAAACCAGTTCTGTTTAGCTCTCATTTCCATAAGTATTTAATTAATCTACAAAACAAAAAAACTCCAAAGAAACTATTGCCTGTCTTGTACTGACACGATTTCTTCAGATCTGCAAATGAAATGGCAGCAACTGCATGTCAAGCTGAGGTGAAAACAAATCTGAAACATCACTGCAGGAGGAGAAGGAAGGTGTTTGGAGGAGAGAGGCTCCATCTGAGCTTCCCCCTGAACTCCCTTGCTCAGATCATTGTCTTCTGCTGATCAGCAGTGCCTAAATCTGCTGCTTGTGCACAAATTTTGTTGTAGCTTCAACTGAAAGATTTTAGCAAACTAGACATGATCTGTCTAGTGTTCTCCATGTCAGCTTGCCCTTACTTTAATATAAAAAGACTTTACACTCTTCTGTTTTGGAAAAATATCAGCATAGTTCTAAATTTTCAATGCTCAGAAGATTTTTGTGTAGATAGAACACAAATAAATGGAAATAATTATTTAGGAATGCTTTGAGCACCTGGGAAGGGGTCTTTGACAATCAGTTTCTCCATGGAAGGTGCTGATTTTATTAATCTTCCCTGGGATGGTGGCAAAACTGATACATGGCTTCTGTAGGGCTTGAACTTCCACAACAAACAGTTGAGGTCAACCTTGAGGTCTCACTCAAACTCATGAGCATCCCACTTGTCTCCTCACTGTGTGAATCAAGCACAAGCACAAGAGGGAAAACATGACAGAATGACAGATTCTTCCACTGGAAGATCAAGAACCACAACACTGAATATTCCAAGGTAAGGCAGAATAAAATAACCTTGGTCTGACTGGGCTCAGCAGCAGGTCGCTCAGGAAAAATCTTTTTTTTTTTTTTTCCCCTGTTTGACAATTACATCATGATTATTTCCACACTTTGGTGATCAGAACTTTGTCAGTGAAATATTTGAGAATAGGTAATTCTCATGTGCAGTCAACTTTCAGAGGTCACACAGTGGTAAACAGCTCTCTGTCCTTCTACAGCTGTTGTTTTTGACTAGTGGGTTAAAAACACATTTTAAGGGCACATGTATTTTGGGGCAGAGTCTGAGTTGGTTGCTTTTATTAACAATACCCAAATAAATAAGTGTAGCCATCTAAGCTAGTCCATATAAATAAGTGTAGCCATCTAAGCTAGTCCACCTTGCTCCATTGGCCACCCTTGCAGGTTACAGTCTTCCCAAAGTTATGGTAGTGAACATAAAATTTGGTATAAGCAGCCAAACTTTTGAATTTTTGGCCAATGTCCAAACCTCCCCAGTTTTTACCACAATTGGTTTTTATAGGTGCTTTTTTTACAGTGTTGAAGTTGGGCTTGTAGATGATGCTGGATTCATTTTTATTTTGTTGAGGCTTGTTTTATTTGCACTTTGGTATGTAGTTGTGGTGCATGCTCTGAAGGGATTTTGCATCTTATTTGGTTTCTTTGGTGGTCTTGAAGGAAGGGAAAAATTAATGCGGCACTTAAAGAGCCTGTTATTAAAACTTTATTCATAGGTGAGCAGGAGGAGCATAGAAGATGTCTTAATTTATATGCATATATATTAAATAAATATGAATATATATGTAGTAATATTTTTCATGATGACTGAATTCCAAAAATCAACTCTGCTTTTTAAATCCTAAAGCAAACATAAACCTTTTGAGGAGGTCTTGATACCTCCCTCTCTCTGCAATAAAAGTGGTTTGTCCTTGTAAAAATAAAAGATTTTTACTTTGTGGAAGTAATTTGACTGTAACCTTTGGTTTCTTTGCTGTCATTTTTCTCTTCCCCAAAGTTTAATGTCACACTGTGAATCTTTAAGATATTGTGAAAACCCCCTGAGGTTTTAGAAAAAAACACCTTTGACCTGTATGAAAAAGGCATTTTTGAATCTGCAAATTGTTGTTGTTTTTTTTTTTTTTCCTTTTATAATAGTTTGTTGGGGGTTTTTAAAGTCCAACAGAATGTGGTTTGAGAGGTAGAGATCTCAAGGAGCTGGGACAGAGTTGTCAGAGCCAGACACTGCAGAGATACCTCTTGCTCTCTTAAATTGTTCTGAAATGTCCTTATATTTTACAGTACTTGAGTTGTGCTCTTGGCTGCCATTTCCTTCCTGCAGCCTCCCAAAGGTTAGTGGATTGTGCCCTCTGGGGGCTCTCCACTGCTTTAACTTAGATTTAAGTGTGGCGTGGGTTTTTTTCTTCTCTTTCTCTCATTGTTTCTTTTTCTCTTTCTTTCTTTAGCTTTAAATGTCACATTGATTTTCCCCCTCTCCTTATGTCTTATGAGAGAAGAAATTTATGGCCTTTTTACATCAGGAAGTCTAGCTTTTCCTGACGTTTTATTGCTTTGAATATTTGAAACATTTCAATCCCAGACAATAAATATTACATGATTATTGTTTTCATATGGATAGGCTATTTCTCCCTGTTTTTCCTGTCCAACATTTTAGTAGCAAGTGACACCCAAAAATTTATGGATACTAAAACCATTACTATTCAACTTTGCTGGGAAGGTCAGAGATAGTCCCTCAATTTCCATGTAGTGTATATAGATATTTTAAAAAGAAAAAGTTTAAATCCTCTTATATGTTTTGAATCCTATAATGATACAAACTTACATCAGAAAAGAAGGTATGATTTTTCCTTGAAAAAATTACTCATGGGTCAAACCTTGTTTTCACTGAATTAAATGACAGCTCTTGAAGGTTAGGTGGGAAAAGCAGTGAGCCCCAGTGGAGCATTTCCCAGGTCAGCAACTGGAAGACTGCAGGTGCAGAGCATGGGAGTTTTTGGGAGTTGGTGGGATGGTTTGTTCCAGTCTGTAACTCAGTGTAGGTTTTCTGCTCACCCAGGTTGGCAAATTTCTCGTGGTAGAAAGGATTCCTTGCCAAGTGGGACCCACAGAACCCAGTCTGAGGTTACACTTTGTGATGCTCTATTTGGAGAAGGCAGCTGGCTCCTCACTGTGTGTGTGCTGCACCAGTTCTGCAGCACCAGCTGTGGCAACCAAGTCCCTCTTGCAGCCCCAGGTTCAATCTGATAACCAGCAGATAAAGCAGTGTAGGAAATCTCTGGTCAAGTAACTAAGGCAGTAAGATTAAAAAAGGCACCGGTTCTGCTCAGAAGCTCTAGTTGCCTATTTAAATTTTTTTTTAATATTACTGTTTTTCATACCTGTTGCTTGTGTTCCATTAACCAACATAGAATCACAGAGTGGTTTGGGTGGCAAGGGACTTCAAAGATCATCTCATTCCACCCCCTGCCATGGGCAGGGACACCTTCCACTATCCCAGGTTGCTCCAAGCCCTGTCCAACCTGGCCTTGAACACTTCCAGGGATGGGGCAGCCACAGCTTCTCTGGGCACCCTGTGCCAGGGCCTGATCTAAATCTACCCTCTTTCAGTTTAAAGGCATTCCCCATTGTCCCATCACTCCATGAACTTGTAAAAAACTCCTCTCCGACTCTCTTGGAGTCCCTCTTCAATTCTCTTCTTGATTAGAAGGGAAGTTCTCCCAGGAGCCTTCTCTTCTCCAGGCAGAACAACCCAAATTCTTTCAGCCTCTCAACAGAATTATTATAATATTTCAAAGATTTTGTATTGATCTAGCTTGCAGAACTGTATCCTAGATAACCGGGAAATCTCCCTCTTTCTGTCAGTTCCTGATAAATTCTTTTGTCCGAATTCAGTCTGTCTATATAACTATGAGGAGAGCAATCCTACTGTGTTTACAGAAGAGGAAAACTGTCAGGTTGTGGGGACAGCAAACCCAAGTACATGTCTTTGGGACACAAGCAAGATCAGACCCCTTTCACGCTGGGTAAAGGTTTACAACAGGGATAAGAAAAAATACAAAACCTGTCAAAAATTTTCCACTGCAACAACATCCATGATCTGGTGGCTCTTTCTCTCCTTGCTTTGTGCAGACACAGGGAGCCGGAGTCTGAATCCATTCAAAAAGAAACACTAGTAAGTACTTGTTTAAAGTCTTCTTTAAGTGTTGTTGTGTCTTTACCCTCTCTCCTGTCTCATCCTCTTTTGGGAATGTTGAAAATAACATTCAGCTCTGTGCTGCCTTTGTCTGTCCTTTTCCATGTGGTAAACATGGACTTTTCCTGCCTTTTTCCTTACAGACTTTCAGCCAACTCAGCTTTTCCTGTTTACCTCCTTGTCAAAGGTGTCATTGGTGATATCACTCCAAGTCTAGAAATGGGGGGGTTTGCTGCTTTTCCTAACTGGCTGCTGCTCCTTTGGTATTACATTGATTTTGCATCATATCAGATTTGGCACATTTACCAATGCATTTTTGTTTCAAGGAGAGCAGATGCTTCCCTCACTCACCCCTTACCAACCCATGCTGAAGGTGAAGGCACTGAAATGGTTTTCTGGAGACCTGGGCTCCCATCCAGACCTCTCAGTGCCTCAGTTCATTATCACTGTATCAATGAATGTGTAGACCCAGTCTTTTAAAAATAAGACTGGTAATAATGGTAAGAAGAAGACTGTAGGTCCTAAAATTCAAATTAAAAATGGTGATAGGGAAGCTGCAGTAGCTCTGTGGCTGAAAAACTGACCACAACAGCTTTGCAAAATCAGTTTTGTTCTAGCAAAAAGAGAGATGAATCCAGCACAGCAGCTGTTTTATCAAGTGCAGTGTTTGTTTCTTCTGATTTGGAAACCCCAAATATTTTAGTGCCTCAGGAAGACACTGAGTCCTGATAAAGGCAGCTGCTGGCTTAGAGTTCCCACTGTGGTTTGGACACAATTCTTCTATTCTACACAATAGAAAACCAAAAAAATTGAAGTATGATATCACGTGAACCCTTGGTAATTATCAAAACAGACCCTGGTTTAATCTCTCCAGATCTGTTATCTTTTACTGAACAGTAAAGGCACCAGACATAAGGAAATACTTGAGTTTTCTTGACCAATAAATGTACAACAACCTCCTCATAGAAGGAGCAGCTTCATGGCTGAAATCAGAATTTCAGGCTTTCATTTAAGAAAAGAAGGTGCTGCTTTCAGAGCACCACTAAAACCTGTACATAACTAATTCACTGAGCTCTGCCTTACACCACTGTCATCTTGGAACACCTCTGAGGGAAGAAAGTGATCCCTTTTTCCACCTACTTCTCCATGAAGCCTACTCAGAAGAACCCTTACATTGCTAAGTATGTAGAGTCATGGAATCATGGAATTATTTGAGTTGGAAGTGACCTTAAAGATCATCCAGTTCCAACCCTGCCATGGGCAGGGACACCTTCCACTATTCCAGGTTGCTCCAAGCCCTGTCCAGCCTGGCCTTGGACACTTCCAGGGATGGGGCATTTGTCACCATTGCTGCATTTTCAAGGACCAGCAGCAGCATCTGCCCCCCATCTGACCTGGAACCATCTTGATATTTGGTGTGATTAGAGCACACTCTTAAAGGAAGACTGGAAATAATAATGTTCTGTTAAATTGAAACCTGTGTAATAAGAAGAAGAAAAAAAAAGCCTGTGGACATCTAGGAAGGACAATAAGTTTGAGGTCTGTTGTGTGGTACAGAAGGTGCAGCTGCACTTTTGGGAGGGTGATCTGCAGCTGAGTCATGCCCTCAGCTAATACCTGTACCCTGGGGTCCCTCACCATTTTATTGCTGCTCTGGAACAGGATGTGCAACTGCTCTGCATTAATACCTTATTACAGGTTGGCCAGTGTAAACTCCAGGTGTTGAGAACATGATTTATTCCATTAGTATAAAAAGGTGTTTTCTATGGCCGTATTAAAAATTATACTAACTGTTGGGCTTGCCACTGCGCTGTGTGTGGCACATGCCAATTTAAACCTGTCATTTCCTCTAATTTAAGGACATGTCCTCAGAAGATCATTAACTGGGGGTGGAGTTGGGGACCACAGTACAGCTGTGGCCTGTTAACCCACATCTGGCTGTTAATCCCTGCAAAGCACCTTCCCCAAAGATGTCGGCTGCTACCATGCGGTCACTGAAGCAGAGACCAAAGATATTACGTTTTTTGGGTCTATTTTATATTTAAATCTATTTTACATTACAACTTTAATTTAGGGTGAATTGTGCCTGTAGTGTGATGTATGAACCCAGTGGCTTTATTTGTAGTCAGTTCACTGTTGAGTGGACCAAACAATTCCAAAGAGCAGTAGCAGAGCCCACAATGTTTCCTGTGTTCCTCTGGGCTTATCCCAAAGCAGCACCAGCCCTGAGCACTGCTGGGATGAGCAGTCACAGGCTGATGTTCCTCCTCACTGGGCTCCCCTCTGCCAGTGCTAGACTCAAGGTCCTGGTCACTCACTGGACTGAGCAGATGAAGATCCAGTCTGAGGCTTCAATGTTTTGTGTATGTGTGTGTGTGAAGGCAGTGCAGTGATTTCAGTCCCATATGGTTGCCAAAACTCTGAGTTTATCCATCTGAAAACCCCCAAACCATGAGGGTGGTGAGGCCCTGGCACAGGGTGCCCAGAGCAGCCGTGGCTGCCCATCCCTGGCAGTGTCCAAGGCCAGGTTGGACAGGAATTGGAGCAACCTTGGATACTGGAAGGGGTCCCTGTCATGGCAGGGGGTGGGATGAGATGGTCTTTGAGATCCCTTCCAACACAAACCACTCCATGATTCTCTGACTCTGATTTCTGTGCTATCTTCCCTCTGTTTCTTGGGCGGATTTTTCTATTTTCCTTTTCTGCTCTTCAATGGTGCTAGCTTAGCTGGGCATTACACTCAGGCTCAGAACACCAAACACCCAACTTAAATTCCTAATGCAGCTCAGCAAAGGTCAAAATCATTCTTTTGAAGAAATCCCCATCAGCTGACCTGCCAAAAGATGAGAGCAGAGGGGCTGGGTCAGGAATGTGACATCAGACACAGGGTGGGTTGCAATATTTCACACCTTTTTATGTGATTTTCCAGTCCTTCATGCCTCATGTCCACACATCTTAGATCCAAGTTTTGGTTCCAGAGCTGGTTTGAGATCACCTTGGGGAAATCCCAGAGAAAAGGCTGAGGTCTGCACATGACCCAGGCTCATGCCCTTGGCTAAACTGCAGCTTTTTTCCTGGCTGCCATTTCAGTAGCATCACACAACCACAGTATCTCCTAGAAAAGGTCCAATCTTGCCTGATGTAAAATAAGCTTCTATTTTTCAGGCAACCTGAGAGTGGATTATCTCTGTGTGCTGCACTGCACAGCTACCAGCAACCTGTACCCAAGAGATGCTGATGCACAAAGCCTGGCCAGAAGCACATCAAGCCTCAGGGCATTATTCAAATGCACACAGAAAGCCCTTAGCAGCCCTGCCTATCTTAAGCAGAGTCCCTTAAACCTGTTTTTCCTGGCAAAGGTTTATCTAGCCTGTGTTTAAAGACCCCCAAGGATGGAGATTTCACAGTCTTGAGTCTACTAATGTTATAGATCCTCATAAATTTTTTTCCTATCTGGTTTGAATTTTTTTCCTTTTTTTGCAGCAATGTAAAGGCTTTCCTTATCCTAACAGTGAGGACAGATTGTAGCAGTGTGCTCTGGAACAGCCTTTTCTGTGCTCAAAGGCACTTACATCCCACCAAGGCTCTCTTTTGGCTAATAAATGTAACTCAATCAGTCTGTCCTCCCAGGCTGCACTTTCTGGCTTTCCAGCACAGCTTTCTGTTTTGACAATGAGCCATTGATAACTGCTCTCTGGGTGCACATATCTGCAGCCTTGTCCCCACTTTCCAGCAACTTTATCTAGACCCATTTCTCTCACCTGATTAGGAAAGTGAATATGAGACAGTGTCAGAAGTCTGCAAGTGCCAGTGATGAATCTATTGCCTTTTCCTTCACCCTAAGCCTTGTCACCTGTCACAGGCATCCCACAACAAGGGTTCAAATGGCCACCAAAAATCACACTTTGTGTAGAGTCAAAGAGTAGACAAAGGATTGGTTAAAAGCAAGGATTATTCAGCCTGGTGGTGAGCTGGGCAACAGAAGCACTGAGGTGCTGGAGTCATGGAGAGGGGTACCCTGACCTGCAAGAGGTGGACCATGTCTTTCCAGTATCCCATTTTCCCATTTTCACACCTGTGACAGGTCAGTGAACGCTGACAGCATTTGCACTTGCAATATCTGACTTCCTGATTCACACTGGGAATGGCCTTTTTTGTCATGCTGATAACCAGGTATTTTCCCTGACTTTGCCCAGCAGGTGAGCTGGAAAGATTATGGCTGACAGTGAGGTTAAATTAATTTCTAGTGATTATCTAATGGCTTTTTAATATTTAACACAGGTTTTCAGCTTCGAGTGTGTTGTTACTACATGCATGGAGAGAGCCAGAGTGCTCATCATGTGATCCTCCTCCTGATCCAGATAAAAAGAGCTTCATCAGTTTTATTTCCAGCTTTTAATTTCTTGCATCCTACTCCTCAGAAGACCAGGGACTAAAAGGAGTTCCATCTCTCACAGCACGTCTGAGAATGGGATTCATGGCTCCTGGGCTTCTTTTCCAGCTCTCTCCCCAACTTCATCAGTGTTACATTCACCTCTGCTCACCTCAGTGACCCCACCTGGAATCTTACCATCTCACTTGGTTCATCTCTCGCTCTCAAGGTAGCTTTCAAATAAGGGAAGAAATCATCATCCCAATTTGATAGATGGAGAAACTGAGGCCCAGCAAAGGGAAATGACTGCCATTCTTGTCTCCATGCTCAGGGGCTTGTCCAGCAGACCAGACAAGTGCTGGGGTGGAAATAAATATTCCTCCTGATGACTGTGGTCTCTGTGGTCAGGGCTGAGGGTCGAAACGTTCGCACAAGGCCTGCACACAGAAACCACAGAATCCCCCACAGCTCCACTGCACTTTATTAAAAGTCACTGCTTCTGTGAAAAATGAGGTTTATAAGAGTTAGGTGCCTTAATTATAAAGTCATGTGTGTTTGAATGACTTCTTCCCTGCTAAACATTTGTGACAGCCTACAAATGTGAAAAGTATGACCAAGCCTATTTTTAACGTGGCTATGGAGAGGCTGTAGTAGGGGAAAACTAAATCCTACAGTATCCTAGTGAGAAAGACAAGTGATTCCTTAAATATGGTTAAGGTTGCCTGGGTTTAGCACTGATGCTGATACTATCCAAAAGACAGGACATGTGGGAGTCCTGTGGAAGCAGCTGGGTGTTAAATAAGTGATAGGAGCAAGGGATAAGTTTTCCCTTAGGAAGTTGCTGAATGGTCAGTGTATGAAGATAAAAAAATCTATTCAGAGGGGTGGTGGCACATGTCACTGTGTGCAGGTTCTACATGTGTTTCCTGCAGAGCTCTCACCTGTCAAGAATTTATTCCCTCCAGCTCTTTATCAGATAATTTGCCACTAATGGGGGACACAAATTGTTCAGTGCTTTATAGAACTGAGTCCTTAATGCTGCTTCTCCAAGGGTTGTGGCAAACTCAAGCCCTGGAGCATCATCTTTGTCACCAACCTTTACCCATAGGCTCTTCAGGGGAAGAGGAAAACACACAAGATCCCTCTGGCAGACTCATTCCTGCATCCAGTAACAAGGATTTCACCTTCCTATAGCAGGGAGAGGCACTGGAGAAGGAGAGCAGGCCAAAAGCAACATTAATGTTGGAGCAGTAAGTGTCACACTTGGTTTGAAAGGAAATGAAAGTGATGGAAAGGAAATATTCCACACAGGAGGGGACAGAGAGAATGATGCTCTTTGTTGGTTGAAAGGGTAAAGAATAAGGTGTGGAAGATGGATAAAAAGATGACATACCTGTGGATAAAAGTTTTATTGTGAGTTAGGTTTAAGGTTGATGGACACCATCGTGGGAATTTCCTCTGATCAAATATATAATTAGTTTTAACTCTAGGCCTATGATTCTTTCTCCTTCCATGATTTTGTATGGGATTATACAGATCTTAATCTTGGTGTAAGGTCTGCAAAAAGTACTTTTCATGTCTGGATAAATCATCTAAGTGCTAAGCAACAATACAAAATTTACCCCTTCCTTTAACTGTGTTATGTCCCCATTTCTCCACCACTGTATTTTGTCAATTTTGAGTGATAAATGATTTATGCCCCCCTACCACAGTATCATCTATCACAGTATTCTGTGCATATAGCCTGTAATTTAATTGCTTCTTTACCATTTTTTAAATAAATAAAAGACTCTATTTCCTCGACCAAGGCAGACTTTACAGACTTAACTGTCACATTATTTAAAATACTTTAAAGATAAGGATTGAATCTGATGGTCATGAGATACTTCACACCACAGAACTAGGAGCAGAAATAGAAGAAAAAATGTGGCTTGTTTTGTTCTAGAGTTTTCAATTTCTTTAGTTGGGTACCATGAATGTGTATCTGAAAAGAACTTTTCCTCTTTCTAATGCAGACTGAAGATGAAGTAGATCTTGTTCCTTGAAATAGCCATTGTTACCAAGCTGTCATGGCACTACCTGCAGCTAGACAGAGCAGAATTAAAATTTTAGAACTTCATGTTACATTTCTCCAGCTGGGGTTTCACCAGAGCTCAGTAGCTATAGTATAATTTCCACCGAAACATTGTTTTTGACAAAAACATGGGACAATTTTCTCATTGTTGTATTAAAATGTACTTATACTGTGATTAAACCAAGCCCAGAGTCATGAGGCTCTGACATGTTAAGGTTTAATACTGAAGTCTGGAGTAATTTTTTCTTTTTTCTTTCATGACAAATGTTGAACCCAGATCTTCACTGTAATCACACTTGTCTGAGTCAGGAGTCTGAGTCAGCAGTTTGACTTCTTTGTCATGGCAAAATCTACAATGCATCTGGAGACCTGAGGGCTCAGGGAGATTGCACGCTTAAAGAGATGTATTCAGAAATAACAGGGAAATTTGGAAAAGGAGATAGGAAATCATGTTTTTTCTGAGACATTGCTTCCCTGGTTATGTATCTCTGTAGACTTTTTTGATGTTGTTTCTTTGGTTTTTTAAACCTAATAGAAATTATTTTCCAGTCTTAACTGTGGACGAGACAGAAAAAAACCTTCTCTGTGTAGGTGAACCACTGGCCATAAACAGAGTTGTCTGACTTAGAAACCAAGTCTGTGATTATAAGGTTGTGTTTACTATGGAGGAGTCAAATTCAAGCTGGTTGTGGCTCTTCACTGGGGATGTCACTCTCTAGAGTGACTTTTACATTTGAGAGATTGACCTGGAAATCTTAAATCTGGCTCCCCCCTCCCTATGAAGATGCAACAAAGAGACACAACTGCCTTTCCCTGCATTCAAACACATCAGGAAAGAACTCGTGGTTCAGACAAAATGTTGTAAAAAAATAATTCTGCAAAATTATTTTTGCAGAGAAAGTGTCTGGTTGCAGAAACCAGCAAGGATTGGGCAGCTGCAGTGCAGATATTTACACTTCCTTACCAGTTTGCCTGACACAATCTGCAGCTCCTGTGGGGAGTAAGAATGAAAGGACTTCAGTGTGTCCCCAGTGTATCTTTTGACCACCTAAGACAATAGTGAGGTGCTGAGGTGTCAGAGGAGGACAGACTGAATCCATGCTGGTCCTCAGTCCCTTGCTTTTTAGGAGAGGTGTTTGTTGTCACAGGGTCAGCTCTAGATAAACATGAGAGAGGAGCTCACAATCCCACACAGGCAAGGCAAGGAGAGGAACAGGAGACAAACTGGCTGGATTCAGGCAGGGAGAGCAGTCTGGGACGGGCTGGGAGTCACGTTCCCTGACTTGTCACACTCTGTGCCGTCCTCAGTGATGTAACACTTCCTGTGGCTCTTTCTGAAAATATTTTCATAAGCTTTGGGTGATGTGCACTCTGCTGAGGAGTTGCCTGATTCTGTGATCCCATGAGGGTTTGGAGCTTTAGTGTTTTAAATAGCTTCTAGCTGGATTAATTTCCTCAGATTCATATCATACAGGATCAGCTATTATTGGTTTTATCCTCATTACAGCTTCTACAACTGCACATTCTTACCTGGCTAACAAAATATCAGAGGAGTTTGTTTTATTAGCTTTAGCTAATGGTTGTGTACTGATCCCCAGGTAAGATGATATTTCTGCAGAAGTGGAGGGGTTTGTGCTGAGCTGGTTCACATGCACCTGTGTTTTCCCGAGAAATCTTGGAAAGTTTGTTTGTCCCACACTGCTCAGGTTTGATCACATCATGAGATTTCTAATTTTTGGCTACTTCTGGTTCCTTATTCCAATCAGAATGAGGGAATAGATGAACTTTTAGTGTGGAGTTCATCCCACCCAACATTCACACCTCAGCTCCTTGTCAGACTCCCCTTCCAGCCAGTGTAAATCAGATGCTTTCAGGGAGTGATCAATCTGACCTATTTTAATTGTCTGCTCTAATGTTAGATGAATTACACCCTAAAGACAGCTGTTTCTTTGTACAGAGTACAAAAGGAGAGTAAATGTAGTAGTCAACATTGCAGCTGTCTGCACTTGATCAGATGAAGGCTGCCTGCCCTTCAAGCCATGTTTAAACTTATTTATGATGGGATGCATCTGACAGATGATGCACGTCTAGGTGTAACCTGGATGTAAAATCTCTTAACAGTCAGAGCAAATAAATAGACTTTTAGCATGGAATCTATCCCACATGTTGGTAAATATCTGAAGCAGCTTACTTGCACTGTTATTGACTCCAGGAGGGAGCCCAAGATGACTGGATTTTAATTCTGTGGTTGACAGGTACACCTATAAAGACATGTGAGACTAAATCCAGCCCAAAGAAAGATACCTGACCTTTTTTTTATAGTGCAGAGCATCCCACAGCTCTGTCTGCATGTTAAATAAACATGTTACTCATTTGCATGTGTAAGATTGAGTCAGGATTCTACCTGGGCACTCACACCAGGATATCTGGGCTTTCAGTCATGTTTTTATCATCTGTTCTTATTTGTAGTGCTATTGTTTGCAGTATTAATGTCAAAATCTAGGAAAAAACAAAGAAAATCTGAAAAAATACAAGTCTCCATCCCCCTACTCATAAGATTTGTTTCTCAGAGCCTCAACTCATAGAAAAGGTTGTGAGGTCAGTGTGTTACCAAATAGAACTGGAAGTACAAATAGAAATATATCTTCACACATGTTATAATTTGCAGGAATTTTCATCCCAGTGCATTATCAACACAGCCACAAGAAGAATAAAGAATGGGGGAGTGAAGAGTGGAGGGAAGAGTAAAACTTTTGGCATTAACCAAGGATCAACACCAGACTGATTCCTCCCTTCATTACATCCAGGTTTGTGCAGAAGAAACTGGGGAAATTCTACCATATAATATGGAGATTATCCCAAATTGCAACTGCATCCAATCAAGTGTCTGGGACAAACCTGCTGTACCTTTCTCTCTAGGAGACTTTGCCAGACTTACTTAAAGCCAAGGAAATGGACATGCTGTTTCCAGTTATTCTCCTTGTGATGATTCCATTAGGATCTGGTTTGGGTCTGCTATGATGTTTTTTTTTTTTTAAACAGCTGTAGACCAAAATTTGAGTGCAGCTGGGCCAGTTTATGGCTACAGATGAGCACTGTGCAAAACCTGGAACCAGGCAGAACACACTGACTTTGGCTTTGCTGAGAGTTACAGTGTTTGCAGGAAACCAAAAATCATAAGGGGATAAGCCCACACATCCCAAAGCAAAAGCAGGGATTTGCATGAGAGCCTTCAGGCTGAACCTGCCCAGTGTGTGAGTCACCCCACACCTCAGCTCAGGCATTCCCAGCCCTGGGGTGGCTTTCTGGGTGTGCCATCCAAGTGTTCCCCGCTTTGCGCTTTCATTAACTTGGACAAAAGAATACAACCAGCTTCTCCAGAGGTGAAGTGCCTTTTTGAGTCTCATTTTGCTCTGTGTCTCTGTTTCTCCTCACTTTTGCTGCTCTGATCTTTGTAGCACTCGATACCTTGACTCTGGTCTGACACATGGATACAGAAGCTGTAGAAAGGCTCCTGCAGTCTCTCAGCATTGCTGCTGCCAGCACATGGCAAAGGCATTTCTGTATAAACTTCCACACAAGCCTGCTTTAAAGAGCTCAGAAAATAAATTCCCCATCTCTGGAGGTGTTCAAGGTCAGGCTGGATGTGGCTTCAAACAACCTGATGTGCTGAAAGGTGTCTCTGCCCGTGGTGGGGTTTGGAATGACATGATCTTTAAAGGTCCCTTCCACCCCAAACCATTCTGTGATTCTTTGAAAATTGCTGCAGACTGATGCTATGTCAAGTTTCTATATTCCACAAGATAACAAATCACAAAACTCTTCTAACAGTGATGAGCCTAACTCACCCTAGTGCTATTCCTCGTATTTCTGGTTTTTCCCACAGAGCTATTCATGAATAACTTTAAAAATATTTTTCATTATTCAATTTCACTTTAAGATTTGCTTTTGTTTGCAGCATCTCTGGAGCAAACATTAGCTACAATCTGCATTTGTCAGATAATCATAGTCGTTAAAAATAATGCTTAATTGTTGTTTCCAGCCACAGCAAATTAAGTGAAGATACAATATGGAAAGGAGAATTTTCTTATGTATGCTACATAAAAATCAGGATGGAATTATGATGACTACAGCTAATGGAATAATTAACCACAAATAATTTATTCAAATGTAGCCTTTTTTCCTGCTGAGGGAATAGCTCTGAGCTAAGGGCAGCTTCTTATGCTGTACTTGCTTGGACAAATATCATTATGAAGTTTTTTTACCCTCTGGCTTATTCATAAATAACAAAATTTGAGATGTGTTGGTCAAGCCAGTCACATGGTGCTTTTCATGCCTATATCATTGAAATATTGCTGCAAGTGTTTTCCAGTAAAAACATCCAGGTGCACACATTTAAGGTTCTGTTCCTCTCAATGCTCTTCCATTCAACCCTGAAATGTCCTATCCTTGCATGTTTAGGCCTCTGAAATTCAGTCAAGGGAATGTCCAGATGGAAACTGAACCCAGTTCCTTAGAAAAAAAACATAAGAAATATTCACTTAATAAAAAATATAATCCAAAACTCATCAACTTATAAACGTGGGAGCTGCCACACCTCATACTTGTCAATGAACCAAAGTATGTGATGTCAAGTCAATCACCGGTGCCCAAATTTTACTCCTTACTTTAACAGGAAAGTTGAACTCCATCCTTAATTCATTTTGTTGTGATGGACATAGTCTGATGTTGTACACACAGACCAGATGGGCTTTAACACCGACCTTTGCCAGGGAGGAATTAATGGTGCTGCAGCTACTCAACTGTGAAATTTCCAGTCTGATATCATCCATCACCAGTGTGTTACAATGCAGGCTGCAGACAGGCCTGCTTCCCTATTGTTGAGGTTGTCTGACATTTCCCATTACCAGAGCCTGTGTTCAGTTGCTCAGAGCTTTGCCAAGCTTTAACCATTTGGATTTAAATTCTTCGTGCTGAGTGTGTGCCTCAGGCTGAATTCATTTTAGAAAATGTCAGCCAAAATCAGAAAATATATGCATAAAAAAATCTGACAACCTGTATGTGAATGGTTCTTTTGCCCCCTGTACTTTGCAGGAAGGGTTTGACATCTGGCAGGCTGACCTTTGTGTCAGGGATGAACACGCACTGAAAGTCTGTAGGAAAACTTCTGAGAGTTTTCCTTGCTAAAGTCTCCTGCCTTTGGCCTAGGTGTAAGGCCCAAATGAGGCTTTGGTGTCACCCACAATGGATGTGCTTTTGCCTGGGAGGCTTCTGCTGCCATGCAGTCCAAGAATGTTCATCATCATCATCACCACTGAAAACAAAAGGAAAATACTAATATCCTATTAATCCTAATAAACTTCAGTCATTCCCTGGTCTGTCTGTACCTCGTATTTTCTCTATTTCATTCATCCAGAATTTAAGAAGTGCTTGGAAAATGCTCTCAAGGACATGATGGGATTTTTGGAGTTGTCCTATGCATGGCCTGGAGTTGGATGCCAATGATCCTTGTGGGTCCCTTCCAACTCAGGATATTCTATGGCTCTACAATTCTGTCATTGTTCTCTCTTCATCCATGTGGCTAAAGAGAAGCATTTTTATTATCTGTAGTATTAATCATTTGAGATGATCCACATCTGACTTCCACCTCTCACTTTTATCTGCATTTCTGGATTATTAATCTACAGCTGCTGGCACTCCATTCTGCTCCATGATAGCTTCTAACTCTTCATAGTCAAGGCTGATGATCTAAGTTCACTCCTGGCAATGCAATTCAGTTTTCAGTCCTGACAATGAAACTCAGTGGAGTAGAATTCACTAATGGCACCCCTGTATTAGTTAGCATAGCGCTTCCTAAAATGCTTAAATTATAATTTGTATTAATTGTCCTGAAGGCACTTGAGGTAAATGGGATAAAGAGCAAGAAATTGTAGTGGTAACCAGCTTAAGTGGCCTTCTTGTAAGTGGTATTTTGGCTGAAGAAAAGGATTTCATTTTTTGCCATGTCCAAAATTGTTGTACTCCAGAGATACCCTTTGATATTCCACATCATGCATTTCCTTGTGAAGTTCAAAATTGAGTTCAACATTTTCATGTAAATCTCTGAGCTGGACAAATTGCAAGTGAAGGAGGTAAAAGACTCCCAGGAATCTGTTGTGAAAGGCTGATGATTACAGCTGAGATTCCTCCTGGATGAGAAAACCATCCCTTGGCTGATGGCGTGGCTGCGTCTTGGAACATCAAGCGAGGTCTTTATGTAAATCTGAGTGTTCTTCTGCTTGTTCTGCTGCAAAAGCCAAACTCACTGGGACACAGAAGGAAATCCAGTGAGACAAGGTAATAGAGATGGAAGGATGCTAATGGAAAGATTAGGTCTCTGGGCTGTCAGACTTGTCTCTCCTAAGCACATGTTTATGCTTTAAGTTAAATAATACAGCATGTTTTTGTATGTGAGTATATATATGCTGCATATGTATCTGAATGTATGAATGGTAAGATGCTTTCTGAGCAAGAAAGTCATGGTAGAGAATAGTTCCACATTTATATATATTAAATTACATTTCATTACATCTATAATACAATGTAAAAGGTTTCTCCATTTCCCTGGAGAACACCATCTTAAAATTCATGTACTTGTGTACAACAAGCCTGCACACGTACAGGATCTTGGAGGGCAAGCTGATTTAGATCTTACTAGAATTTTCTTACCCTGCAGATGGTTTCTGTGACTCCTAACTCTGGATAAAATGTGTCCTTTTTGTTGGAATGAACGCTGCAATGCTGAACTCAAGTCCTGCTGAGGGAATCAGTGGGTCAGGGTTCCCAGTACTCCAGGTTTCCTTGTCCTTTTGTTCCATAAAAGCATTTTTGTATGTTCCAGTCTTTGAGTTTAAAAAAAAACCATAAAAAAACCCAAAACAATCCATTGCCTATTCTACTTTACCAAGTCTTTTTTCCCTGCCCTTTGCTGACCTTGATTTTACTTCCTACAACCTGTGCTTGGTGCAACATAACTGCACTTAGAGACAGATCTCTCCATGTGTCTCTCTTTGTGGAGTAAGAGTTTATTTACTTATTTGTGTCTGATAACTCTGGGACCGAAACACCTCTGTGTGTTTATTTTCCATGACAGTCTTTGTAGAGCTCTTTGGAGACACCTTATAATCTTTGAACATAATGGAAAGGGAGGGGACAGAGTTAATTTTGCTTCATCTTCTTCCTCATCGTCCTCCCACTTCTCTTTTTTCCACCTTGAGGAGAAGAGAGGATGCTGATGGGAGACTTCGTGCCTTCCACTGAAGCCTTTACCTGAAATGTGCCACATCTGGTGGGTATTTGTGGAAGCAAAACACGTCAGCAGTTTGCAAGATCACAGTCCTGAGAGGAAATGGCTGAGTTTAGATGTCCTGATTTTCTTGTCTATCTTGGATAAGATGATAAATACTGACACAAGAAGCCAGCAAGTCAATTTATTGATTTCAATTCTGCTTGTTGCTCTTTTCAGCCCTTCATGTGTATTTTTGGATGATGAAGCAGAGTTGGAGACAAAAGAGAAATTCCTCCTCTGCTTTTGGCAGAATGGAACTAACTAAAAACCTGCTTGAAAAATATACAGGAAATGTCCAACTCAATATGTGCTGTTTTTAGATTTAAGGATCCCTGTGGTGGTTGCTGCCAGCTGGGGGCAAAAATTCTCTGTTTTGCTGCTTCCTCCAGCAGCGCAATGCACTTCTCACTCCAGCACTGCCAATCCTGTCTCTCTTGCAGCAAACCTTAGACTAAACTCCATCAGACAAATGATAGGAACTGATAGGTAAAGGGACAATTTTCCTTGACATTTGTATTGACTGTAAGTGAATTTATCACAGTCAACACTGTCCAACAGTGTCAAAGGCTTAAAAAAATACTAAAAACTTCATCAGAAAACAGTTTACATCTGAGTAATTACTGCTTTGATACTACTGTCATTACTTGTGGTATTACAGTGAGCAGTATTTTGACTTTCAGGGGTTGCTGGCTGGCTGAGGCACATGGGGACTCAATGTGGGCAGGATAACCCAGTTGGGGATCCATCAATCAGAGCACAGCAAAGCCCAGGAGCTCTAAAAGACATCCAAATTAGCCTGCTCAATGCCCAGCAGTATTTTTACAAAGGAAGGTGAAGCTGGGGAGTTTAGAAGAGCCCAGTTTGCCTTTGTATTTGAGGAGAAAAATAACTGGGATTGTGCTTGGAAGTGGTGAAAGAAAGCTCCACAGGGATTGTGGGTTCATTCTTGCTGGAAATTAAGTTTTTTTAGAAAAGTAAGAGATGCAATCAAAGTCAGGGGTTGGGTTTGTTCCACTAAAATTGGGTTGCAATCCCTGCTTGCTTGAGGAACTTTATTGATGTGAGTAGTCCCATTGAGAGTATGAGTATTTATGTAGCTGAGAGAAGCTAATGAAATGAACTCAAGTGAAAAAGGGATTGTTCACATGCCCAAGAATTGTATGACAAGGGCCCTAATCCAACCATTGTGGTTTAGGGATTTGCAAAATTACTTATTTTTGCTATGAATCTGTGTCAGTTTTGCTAACTCTTCACACATTCCAGGCTCTCTCCTGAAATCTACCTTGTTTGCTCTGAATTTCTCATTCCAGGACAGACATAGCAACGTACTGACCTAATTCTTCAGGTTGCGCAGCTGTGTACTCACTATTTTAAGAGATAAATGAATAACAGTCTCTCCGTTCTCCAGTGTAAATTGACCAAAGCCTCCTCATGTCAGTGAAGCCACAAGAAGCTGTGAAAACTGAGTGCCTGGGGCTGAATGTTAGCTGGAAAAAGAAAAGGTAGCCACTGCATCATACTTCTGAAAAATTATTGTGACCATACAACATTTTCAGGTAAAAATGGTGATCTAGTTAAAAAAAAGGAAAAACAACAACAAAACAAGCAAACAAAAAACCTAGATCTGTGATGAAAGGACTTTGTTGCTATTCACTGGGGTATTACAACACAGATCTTATGGTGCCCAAGGTAATCACATTGTTCAAACTGATTTTTTCTCAGAAGGGATGTTTTCTGCCTTTTCAGCTATTCTTTTTTTCTTTTTTTTTTTTAATCAGGGTTGTATTTTTGAAGGTGTCTGCACTCATGTTGGCTGCTGGACAGCTGTATCACAAGGATTTCCCTCTGGTATAAAACACAGAGCTCTTCTGTATCAGTGTGGAATGCAGTAGCAAATCACTGTACAGTGGCCCATAAGGATACCAGCTACCCTTATAAACTTTTTATAACTTAGGAAAATAAACATGTGGTTTCAGGCCTCTGCATAGTCAGTACTAGCTGACTTGGAGCTTGCTTTACAAAACTAAGAAAGAAAATATTGGTAGAGCTAATAAATTTCTGAGGGAATCAGCAAATAGTATTCTGAAAGGCCTGAAACATTTGATGGTTTATGGATAACTTTGTATTTTATCTCTCAAAACATCATCCAAGTTGAGCACCAAAGTGCAGTGTTCTCCATAAGGAGTGCTGTGATCTGGGAGCTCCTGTGGGACACCAGCTTCACGTCAAGTTATCCATGGAAAGACCTGCTAATCCAGGGGATCTGATGTGCTCTCTGCAAGGCCAGCAGATGTGTCTCTCTCACTTAGGGAGAAAATAACTGGTTGTAGCAGCAGCAAGAAAGCAACCAGCTCTGTGCAGCTACCTGGTCA
The DNA here is from genome assembly GCF_037042795.1 of Molothrus aeneus. Classification (NCBI taxonomy): domain Eukaryota; kingdom Metazoa; phylum Chordata; class Aves; order Passeriformes; family Icteridae; genus Molothrus; species Molothrus aeneus. The sequence goes on from NC_089648.1 coordinate 108,104,797, forward strand.
CTCCTTATATTTTAAATAACCTAATTTCTTTTAAAAAATTGAGGATGATCAGAATTGAGAGATACAGCTTGTGATAATGGCTGTCTTTTTATCAGGCTGTGTTCATTGTTATTTTCCAGCACCCCACCCTCTCTTTGGATGCTGTGTGAGCCAGTTCCTCCTACAGGAGAAGGGTGCTCAGGAGGGATTTTTGAAACACAGAGAGCAGAAACCAGGAGTGTAAGAACTGAGGCCCAGGTTCCATGCCACCAACTCCCCAGATTCTAATAGTAAAACAAATAGAGAAAAAATTAAACAGGTGTTGAGCTGAATGAAGATATGGGAGGCTCCAGTTCATCTCCTTTCCATGGGCTATGGACAGACAGACACTTGCAGTGCTGGGTGCCAGGTGGGTTGCAAACACTGACTCCACACATAGGAGAAATTGCATGTGACAAACCTGTTATGTTTTCTCTGTTCTGGGCACAGGACAAGCCATGCTTTGGCTTTTGGGAGCCTTTCCTGGCCATGCCTTCACTCTTTATCTCAGATAAAGGTTGCAGTGTGTCCTGCTGTGACCAGCCCCTGTGAATTGGTGGTGAACTTCACACAGAAAGAAGAATTTTGCTTTAGGTGCACAACTTTTCATTGTGTTCACGTGAACTGCTGGCTCTGGTGCTCATTTGAACAGCCTGGCCTTGAACACTGCCAGGGATGGGTATCTTTCTTGCCCAAGGGACAAGAATGGCAAGGAACTAAAAAATGAAATATTTTCATTTATTCCATCAGATGGGAAACTGAGGCAGAGAAGGATTAAGTGACTTGCATACAGGGAGACTATGACAGAAGCATGGAATAAATCACAGATGTCTGATCCCAGTTTAGTGCCTTAACCACAAAATCACACCTTCCTCACATCAGAGCATCCTTTGTCACCACAAGCTGAGGGTCACAAGTGGTGGGGACAGAAGAGCTGGAGGTCACAGGAGTAAGAACATACATTTAGGTAAATTCACTTCCTGATAAGACCATTCAGGATATCAGTGTTTTCACCTGAATGTGAAAGGTTTTGAATTTTCACTGTCAGTCCCTTGGGTCTCTGTATAATTCCTTTGAAAAGCCAAAGCAGGAGAGTTACAAGAAAAATAACATTCATTAAAAAAAGCAATAATAATAGAGCTACAGTACAAGAAGGAGGTGAAATTAAGTCTGGATTTGTAGCCTGCAAATGGCCGTGTGAATGCTAAAACATTAACTCTGTTGTTTAGCTCAGATAAAATTGTTTTGGTGCCAGTAGAAAATACCTTTCTTTGGGAAAGTCTTCTGGGCTCTAATTTGGAAATTCCAAAAGGCTCATATGTATCCAGTTGTGCACTTGTAAAGAGGTGAGAGACCTGCCAATAAGTGATTTACAGTATGTTTTCCCATGTTTTACATTTTGGTAATTTCATGTTGCAACTCAATACCTAATAATGTAAAATCCAGCTCCTCCAACTAAGCCAGGAATGAACTCATGGAGGAGTGTCCCATAGGGAAGGGCATATTCTACATTTCGTGTCCCTGTGCCAGCACCAGAGATGCAAAAACAGCTCCGTGGAGATTTGTCTTGCAAGGCCAACATCCAGAGCCTAAAGGGTTGGCTGAATTCACCTCTTGCTACTGACTGACTGCAGATCCCAAGGCTCAGACATCAGCACAGAGACTGCTGAGGTCGGGATGCTGAGCCCTGGGCTCAGATGTGCTTTTAGATGAAACTACCCGTGAACCACAGCTCAAGAGAAACCTGATGGAAATTTGGAGAAATGCAAAATTCCTATGTCAGCATGGTCTGGAGAGCACAGATCCAGGTCTGAATCATGAGGTGGGATGTGAATTGACATCTTGGGCTGAATATCCCTGAGATGATGGATCTGCCCAGTGACTTGTGCCGTGCTGTGAGGCAGGAGATCCTGTTTCAGGCACACCTTTTATTTTAAGGTGCACAAAGTGACAAAAAAAAGAAAAAATTAAGGGCCAGAGAAAATGTGCTGCAGTGGAAAACTTAGATGAGATTGGTCTTTATTGGTGAAAAGCCATGTTGTGAGGTGCTTTGGTTATGTCAGATGAAACATCTTCATAAACAGCAGCAGTACAGACCTCCTGGTCAACTACACAGACACATAACAAGGGTTGGAAGCAAAAACAGAACCTGAGCTCAAATCCTGACAAGAAGCAAGGGCCAAATTTTAACTCTAGAGGTGACTAATAATTAATAACAACTGTGGCAATGAGTGGGGGATTTTTCATCTCTGGTCTTTTTAATCAGGCTGTGTATCATCCTGAAAAAATGGTTTATTTGAGCACAAGGCATTGAAGTTACAGCAAGAGGAGGGGAGGGTCATTTTTGAAGGTCTGTGTTAGGTAAATTGTTTGTTCTGGGCTTAGATTGTGTGGACTTAGTGCTCTTTCTGAAGTCCAAGAGACATAAACTAGAAGTTTCTTATCAAAATCTGTAGGATGTGAAGGATGTCATTTCTCTACCTTTCATGCCCTCTGAAATTCTCCACAATTCACTGACTCTTCTGCTGTCCAACTTTCCTGACTTTATCCAAAATACTGAGGCCACTGAAGCTGATGACATTTTTGTGACATCAAATATATTGCTATCAGGACAGAACCAAAATGAGAACAACTAGATTTTTGGCAAAAATTTTTGAAACACAGCAAAACTCATGGTTTTGGTAAAACATTTTTGGCTGCTAGGATAAGAACTGCATGAGCAGACTGCAGTGTTTCAGCAAGGAGAGAAAACAAGTCAGATATGGGGTATTACTCTGAGTCTGCCACAACCTGATTGCAACATCATCTGTTTGACCAATCCAACCTGAATTGAGACAAATTCCTCAAAGCACAGGAATTTGCACTAATTCCAGGGTTTCCTTAACCCAGCCAGCCTGGGTTAAGGCTATTAAGAAAGAAAGAAAATAAGGAAAGACCTGGAGCTATGATTAAATTTATCATTCAAGGGGCAGAGAAGAAAAATCACTGTTTGTTTTCAATGACTGCTAAATATTTTTCTTTATCTGGGGAAATTTCCAATCAGCCTCTGGCCCTTCCAGATCCTGACATGGCTTGTGCTGTTGCCATAGTTCTGTCATGCTGGAAGCAGCCATCATATGAATGTAAAATTTGGCTGGCTTTCCCAAGCTGTTGAGTGCTGTGGCCCCCCTGTGTGACAGCACTGTGCCAAGAAGCTGCCCTGCCAATCTGGAATACAAAAGCATCAGTAGACAGCACTTGTTCATCAGGTTCTGTTTACATCTCTCAGAGAACATTTCAGGCAGGTTCATATCATTTATCCCTGTTTTGCAGGGGGCAAATCCAAATTGCAGTGACTCGTCCAAGGCTGTATTGCAAATCAGAGAGAAGGAGAAGACTGAGATTTATCAGCTCCTGTATTCAGCAGTTTTTGGCTTACCCATATCAGACAGTCACACAGCTTAATGTAAACTCCTTAAGCTACTCCTTGCTACTTCTGGTTCATCCCTACAGTGATGTTGCTGTTCCCCTTCCCTGTCACCCAGAGAATTCCCATCCATTGGACAACAATCTGACATTGCCAAAGAGCTCTGGTACAGGTGAAGTGGAGCAGAGGTCATTTTGGGATGCATTTTTCAGACAAGGTGGGGTGCTCAGTCTCCAGATCCCTCTATCTCCAGATCCCTGAGATTGGAGCTACAATGCAGATGAAGCCTCTGCTGTGCTGAAGGCTCTGGCTATGCAGTTAAAGAAAATAGGTTGGGTTGAATGTGCTTTGCATCCTTACGTCCATCCTCTTCCTGCTAGACAGTTCAACAGGGTGGCAATGGCAAAATTTTACTCACAGAGCCTTGCTCATGAGCTATGATGGACTATGTTATCATCCTAGACAATGTAGGTGCTCTTGCCAGGATTTGGAGCTCAGTGTTCTATGGACAATGAACTGTTTTCTTTGTTGGGATACACCTGGCCTGCTTGACTCTGTGAAATGAGGACTGCAGCACTGCCTCTCTCCCATTTTCCCTGTCTTTTCAACTGCCTTCTCAAGCCCTCTGGAGGGAGGATCTCCCAGGGACCAGGTTTACACACAACACTCAGCTGTGGTTTCATCTGCCTCCTGTGGCAGGTGCTGTCAGAGGATGTTTCTATCCCAGCAGCTGAACACCAGAAGGGGAATTAAGCAATTCCACCTTGGACTCCAGGAGCTCTCAGTGGAGTTCAGTATCTGGGCAGAGCTTACTCAGCAAGGGAGTTTAAAATTGCTTTTTGGCTAAGAAAGCAAATCCTTCAGCGTCAATTGGAAAATTGTATTTTTGATTTATTTTGTTTAGATAAGGGTTAAGACGACCAATTCAGAGCCCCTTTATGCTGTGATGTGGGTGGAAGTTTGTTCAGACACTGAGATAGACCAGTTGCTCCCTTCCCTTCCCCTCACCACTTCACCCCCACAACTTGCCCTCACTGTGTTTTTCTGTAACATATGGGCCTAATTCAGGCTGAAGACTAAAAACAGTTTGCAGAGCTCTGGTTAAAAATTATGGCTTCTTATAATGAAATCTTTGTCAATGGGAACTTGAAATAGCAGCTTGGTTTGTGACTTATGGGGAGTCTGATGATGGAAATCAATTAATCATCCTGTTTCCCAAAATCTGAACAGGAGGGCACACTTGAATCAGAAAGGGGCTCCAGTTTATGAGCTGCTTGGACAGCTTCAAGACTTCCATTGAAAACCCCAGGAGTGTGAGTGGGAACAAGTACATTCAGACTGAATGTTTTTCTTAGGAATGAAGGACAGCAATAGAGATCCTCTGTTGAGGAACATTTGGTTTTGTTTGGTGGGGCTTTTGTTGCTCAAGAGGTGAGCACTTTGCCATCTTGAGCAAAAAGGAGTTTAATTTTTAATAGAGGCCCACGGGGTAATTTTATTGAAATCTGCTAATTCTTACCAGGGGATGGTCAGCAGGGAGCTGTGCACTGGCTTTGCCTGAGCTGGGCAAAGCTCAGCTTGGTGATGCACAGCACCAAAAGGAGTGGCAAAAGGAGTGGCAAAACCCATGGGGTCTCCTTCTTGAGATGTCAGATGTCTGGGACCTTGGCAGGGCACGGAGCAGATTTATGTGAGGTCCAGGTCCAGGCTGGAGTCCACCATTTCGTGGCCCGGGGCCTTGATTATACAGTTCCACATGTGCTCATTAAAAGAAACCAGACCATAATTAGAGCAGTGCATGTAATGGATTCTCTGGTTCAAAGGGTGAACAAGAGTGTTGGGGGGACAATGGCACTGGGTTGGAAAGGAACAAATTTGGAAGGGGGAGGATCTGTCTGGGTCATCTTAAAATGTTTTGTTTGACCTGAAATGACATGTTTTGCCTTTTCTGGAATTGCTTAACCCCCCCTTTCTTTATGTATAGGAACACAAAAAATTTAGTTTAAATAATTTAAAAAATTAAGCCATCCACACACCCTAAAGCAGCAAAACAAGAAGCTGTGTAATAGACACTCCCAAAGCTAATTTATTAACATCCCATTCATATTTTATATTCTATCTTGCCATAGGAAGGGATACTCACCTGTATGATTATGCTGTGAAAGTCTAAATTGATTTGAAGCAAACACATTAATCTTTTTCAGAATATCTGAATATTTTTAGCTGCTGCAGAGGAGTTCAGTCCCCCCAGCTTTGCTTTTAAGTGAAACAGCTTGCCCCAGGTGCCCCCCTCATTTGAAAGAAACGAGGCAGGTGACTGGGGCAGTCAAGACGAGGGAGGTACAAGGAACTAGAGGAGCACTGGAGCAAAGGACCCTGAGGAAATCTCACCATTTGGCACAAGGAGGATTTCCTTTGTCATCCTGCTTGCTTCCTGCCAGTGTGTTGGCTTTAATGAATAATGGGAGATAATAATTTTGGTTTTTGCCTGGAGTGGAAACAACTGACAAAGCGTTTAATGGAAGCTGACAGTTAAGTACCCAGCCACAGCAGTAAAGTGTCAGACAAAGCATATGAAAATAAACAGCCCAAATGAAAGCTATTTCTGAGCAGATTGCTGGCACACTTTCCCAACCCCAGGCAGGTTATCTGAGATGGTAATTGCTGCCAAAAAATTCCTCCTCGTCCTTTTTTCCTTTTTAAATACCTTATGAGACTTACCTCAAGGGACCATGGAGCAAATTTATGGATATGCTTAACTTCAAAATAAGCAAAATCAATACCAGAAAAAGCAGAGCTGTTTTACAGACCTTATACTAAGCTTGTTTGCATGTTTAAAAAAGTTAGTTGCCTCATAGCAGCTCAAATGTAGTATTTGCTTATATATATATATATATTTATATATGTATTTATGTATTTAAGAGGGAGAGACCGGGGTTAGCTGGAAACCTGAAGGAAGCTACAGAGCTCAGTTGTCAGTGCTTTTCTGTAAGAGCCTTGGCCAAAATGTTCTGGGGACATGATGAACTGCTCCAGAAGGGTCAGCATGAGCTGCACAGCCAAGGTTCCCATCCAGTATTTCTGCACTAAAACCTTGCCATCAGGAACTGTGCTTTTGATGTCTTTTTTTGCCCACTGTGCACGTTAGTTCTGCTTGTGTTGCTTTCAATCTTGCAGAACAGTTAATCAAAGCTGATGCAGGTTATTGAATGTTGCCTCCTGTTTAAAAATAGGTTCACTGGCTTTGTGGCCAGCAGGGACTTCTCTGTTCATCTCCTCTGACCTCCTGCATATAACACAAGCACGGGATAAGGACTATTATAGAGGGTTAATGTACACTGTGCCTTCATTTATTAGCTTTCTACCTTATTGATTAGTTCACTTGTGAAAGCAGGTGACTGAGTGTCAGCATTCCTGGTCCCATTCTTGGCCAAAATGGGCTGTAAAATGGTTATAATAATATTTCTCTATCTGTGATGCTTAACTGATTCCTGCACTGAAAAGGCAACAAGCTTGTGGAGACTTAACAGTTACTGAAAAGGATAATCCTGTTACAGCAAAAATAATAATCTAAATACCATTACCAGTCCCCTCCCCAAATCCAGGCTTAAACAAAGATTAAAAAAAAATACTTGAAATTCTGAAACCTTGGCTGCGTTAAACCTTTAAAACGCTGGATTAGGCATTTTCCATTTCCAAGCTTGGCTCTGACACCACATCCTTGTGTTGGTTGGTGTGATTCATCTGCAGATACCAGAACTGCATAATTCAACACAGATCTTTACTCCAGATATAATTACACTAAATCCTTTGGCCTGAGCAGTGCAAAGCCTTCTCTAAGGTAAGCACAAAAGGTGGTGCTGCTCTGGCGTGGTTTGAAGGGTGGTGGGTGAATGTTTTGAGGTGACATCTGCAATGGGAAAACCCAGCTGCTGTGGAATAGATGAAAAGACAGAGAAGAAGCAAATTGTGGCATCACTGTCTTGAGGGAAGCTGCTTGCGTTGTTTGGTGGGCTGAAAGTGAGAGGTTGGACTTGGTTTCCCAGCCATGTATAACCCATCTCTATTTTCCCCATTTGCATTGGAAATTGACATACAACATGAAATTGCAGATCTCTGGGTTGCTGTAAAAATATTGGGGACAAATGGCTCCAGAGCTCTGGGCACTAGAGGAATATAAACTGTGTTTTTATTCTCTGTAAACTGATTTTCCAGTGTGATGTTCTAGCGTTTTATTGCATTTACTTTATGATAGGCTGGTCTTTGAAAACTTCACTTTTAGCTATTTTTATGGGGAGTTTCCTAAAGGAGAAGGTTTTAATAAACACAGCCCTGTCCATACCTGATCACCCTCAACTCACTCTGCAGATCCTCTGCATACGAAAGACTTCTGCAGGAGTTAAAGCTGGTAAAGATAAAGGTCTGAAAGGACAGCAAGATCATTTAACCTGAGTTTTGGAATATATGAAGCTCTTGAATTCTATCCAGATCTGCTGAACTGAACACAGTATATTTTGCTGCAGGAAGACACCCTCTCCTTCTTTGAAGACATTAAGAGATGGAGAATCCTCCACTTGCCTTTTCTGGTTTGTTCCAGTGGTTAACCACAATCCCTGTTCGAAATATGTACCTCATTTCTAAGTAGAATTTCCCTGTCTTTCAGGTCTTGTACTTTCCCATTTTTAACTACAAAGCCTGGTAGTAACTGGTATTTCTTTGCTCATAAGTATTAATGATTAATAGCACATTAATCATCTCTTTCAGTCTCCTTGTCACCGAGCTCAACAGCCTGGGCTCCTGGTGTGGAATTCACTCTGAGTGGATTGGCTCTTTGGTGTCCAATGCTGAAGGCATCTCTGGGTTTGTCTTGGAGTTTCCTCAAAGCTCCAGGCACACCAATGCTCAGGAGTGCCTGTTCTGGCACATGGCACCATGCCAGCAGTGGGAATTCTGGAGAAGACCGGCACAATTAAAGATGAGCTCACTGCCCACCTTTGGCACAGCAGTTTTAAGAGGTAAAGCACATCCCATGAAAATGGGAAACCTGGATGCTGGTCCCGAAGGGATGAAACCTCTCTGTGTCATGGAGATGCATTGGGCTGTGGAGGTGTTGAAGAATAAATGTTCCTCTTTTGAATGAATAACAGGAGGAGCATGGTTTGGCAGACAGCAAGCAGAGCAGACTGTGCTAAGCACATACTGACACTTCCCCAGGTTGCTCTTCCAAAATCCAGCAATTTATGGTTCAGGAGATTGCTCTCTTTTTCTTTTTAGAAATGCAGATGGGATTCCTTTTCCATGAATTTGTCCAGTCTCTCCTTGATGTGAATTTTCAGCATCCACAACATCCTCTTGGCAAGTCCGACATGTTGTGTCTCTGGGAAAAAAAAAAACAATATTTCTTTTGGACTTGCCAACTACTAACTTTGATATTCCATAATTTTTGCATCAGAATAAATGGGGAACAATGAATCCTACCATTTTTCTCAATATCATTCATCTTCTACAACTGCAGAAATCTCCCCTTTTGCTTTTCTTTGTGGACAAGTTTTTCTCTTGGAAAATATTGTGTCATCAGCAAATGTGAACACTTCACTTAAAATGTCAAGATGATTTACAAATTTGTTGCCATCACATGTCTCCATGGCAATCACTGGTTACACTCCTCCCAGTGAAAATTACTAAAATTTCTTCCTATCCATTATCCATTCCTCCTGCCATTATCCATACAAGGATCTTTGACTGATTATTTTCCTAAAAGCCCTGGGCTGAGAAGGGCCTCAGGTTCTCACTCTCTGCTGTTGCTTCCCCAGAGCAGAACTGAGCAGTTGTTCCTCACATTTCCCCTGGGGCTCCATGCTGAAAGGGGAAACACTTGGCACCTGAGCAGAGCCAAATGCTGTAATTCCTGCTGTCACTGGCAGACCAAGGCAGAAAAGACCCTCAGACTGGAGGACTCTGCAGGTGCTCAGTGGTGACATATAGCTCTTACCATCCCAACCACATGTGAAGTTGAGGCCATGATGACATTCACCATCACTCTGCCCAGCAGCAAAACACCTGCAGCTCCTGTAGGCAGGATCTTAATGAAGCATTTACCTGGGGCAGGAGACAACCCCCATTTGAAAAAATGGTCTCTATTCCTTGTTCCTGAACCTTTGCATTCCCATTCAGCTCATTTTGAACATTTTCCCTGAACCTGACATGATTTATAAAGTAAGTTTTTGGTCATACTCCTATTTTCTCTTAGTTTGCCCTGTACTGAACTCTAAACTCATTTTCTTAACAGTGATGCAAAATATATTTCCAAAGCTCATAGACAAAAATGCTGAATGTACCAAACGTTGGAGCCCTCCCTTAGAGCCTCAGTGGGTCCCCCCACAGACTGAGGGGTCCCCATTAATGACCCATTTCACCCAGTCCCAAACTTACTCTCTTTACACTCCACTGATATTGCATTGTGCTAATCTTAAGTCAGGATTTCAGTCCTGTGCCCTCAGGAACACACACAACCTAGCTCTGCTTTGGCACTGATTTATTTCTGCCTAATTTCAAGTCTCCTTTCTGCCTCTGCTGCATGAAACTCTTGCAGTTGTTACCCAAAGTCAGTATTCTCCTATCCCTCCCCACAGTGGTGACACACACTTTGATGAAGCTGGAATCTTATTTTCACTCACATCCCTTTATAATGTGCAAGATTTGACATTGATACCTGCAGGAAGGGTAGTTCATATACTGCAAAAGGAAAAAAAAAGGCTGTCATGTAAATGCACATCAGGTCTGAGGGCTTTTCTGCTTCAGTTTTTTTACAGTGAAGTGAGTCAGAGATGTGGGAACTACTAACTTTTTTCACTGGGGAGGATTGTTAGTGACCTGCACAAAAAGCCAGAAAACTGTTATTACTTGAAATGTAAAATTAAAGAAAAAAAATTGCTCTCTTTCTCATTTCCCTGAACTGGACCACATGCTTCCCTGGAGGAAAATCAGTGTTGGAAAAAAGGTTGACTGCAAAATTTTCTGTTAATCTGAATATTCCTCTCTTGCTCTGAGCTGTGGGATGCAGGCACAGACCTGTCCCATCTGCTCTGGAGAGTGATCTGTGCCAGCTGCAAGGAGGACCCTGCTGGAGATGATGGATGGCCCAGCACGTGTCCCCTCCTGCTGTGGGATTGCACTGGTGGGACAGGGCGCAGCAGAGCACAAACCCTGTCCAGGACCAGCCTGGTGCTGCCAGAGGGGTCACCCTGGCTGGGACCCTGTGGTGGCACCAGTTCCACAGCTCTGACAGCTGCTCCTGAACTTTGGGAGCTCTCCTTGATGTTGGGCATGTTGTGGCCTGACAAGCCTTCTCATCCCCAGATTTATGCCAGATTTCTTCATCAAGTGCAGAGTGCCAAGGACGATCTCACAAGTGTTAATTCTGGTCCTGGCACTCATCCCTGAAGAGATTAAAGCACCCCTGAGAGAGCATCCCTTTCATTTTTGCTCAATCCTTATTACATACAGAGCTCTGATATATTCCCCCTCTCCTACTCTCTGTCTCTCTCACCATATGTTAAAGATTTTTGGGAATGTACCTTTTTTGCAGCATCTTTCTCTTCTAGATTTTAACACAGTCCTGATGCATTTACCATAAATCTCTGGAAATACAGCACAAAACCTGTTGGAAGCAGGACCTCATTGGAAGCAAGTTTTACATATGTGTACCATCTTCCTTGTCTGGGCACAAGAGCTGTATGATTAACTGGATTAAAAGAAAATTTTTCTATACCCAATGTCAGCAAAATTCTTGAGTGAAGATATTTTTACTCTAACAAGCCCCCAGTGTCTACTGTAGTCTACTGTAAAGGAGGATCACAGCAAAGAGCAGACTGGAAGAAATGTGCTAATTTGAAAAATCTGGAGGTTTTTATCTATGAGGAAAAAAGGTTTCTATGATGGTGATAGGAAATATAGAGAACAATTTTCTGAAGATTGTTGTTTCCATGGAAGTCTTTATCTGCTTTGCACTAGTTCCATCACCTAGCAAATATTTTTCAGCAGCTTTCCCCCATTAGCAGTTTACTTTTAAATCTCACATTTCCCCTTTACAAAGCTCTACCCTCTGGCTCTGAAGTCCACATTTTGTCACCTTTTCCTGTTGTGTCCTGTGGAGTGATCAGTTTATGTTGTGGCCCCAGCAGAAGAGAAATCCCAACACAAGTTGCACGGCATAGGAATGTTCCTGGGAACAAGAGGTGTGGGGGAGGAGGACATCAGAGTTAACATCCTAATAACTCCTGGTTTTTCTGGTTTTGGTCCAAAGCAGTGCCCAGGGAGCCCCATAGTCCTGTTAATCCAGAGCACGGGAGAGACAGAACTGGGCACTGAGACAGAGATTTGCTTCAGTTCTTTCTCTGCACAATTTTCAGTTCTTAGCACTCTTCCAAGGGAAGAACTTTCTGCCTGACAGGCATGCTTAGTCAGGACAGACAGGAATACACAGATTTCTACCATGAGATAATGAGGTTTTCTGGTTTGTTCTCAGTTTTCTTTCTAATAATCCATTGTGCTTTATCAGCCCCTTTGATGATTGTTGAGCACTGGGTTAATGTTTTCAGAGTATTAGCCACAAACCCCATTTTCCCTGTGAACAGTCATAGCTAATTAAGAATATTATGACATATGTATAATTATGGTTATTTTTAGTCTTACTTTGCATCTATCAACACTGGATTTCTTTCAGTGCCATGATATCTCATCAACAACAAGTATCACTCAGTGTCATGAGATCCTAATAAGATCCTATAATCTCCAACCTCTGTTATCTCATGAGTCACTGTTTCCCAGATTTCATGAATATGTTGAACAACATTCATCTGTGTGGAACTTCATGTGACCTCTCTCTATTACATAAACTGACTCTTAGTTCTGTTTTTACTCAGTTATTAAGATGAGATCTCAGTTTCTTTTTTTAAGCCTTTTGTAATATAAATACACCAAATTAACCCATCTTAATGTCACACAATTTCCTTCAAAATGCTTACCAACATATATGTAATATGACTTCCTTATGAATATCAGCCTCATGGCTGGGAAATTATAAGAAGAACAAAATTACAAGAAAGAAGTCCTACATTCTCAATATATCCCTCTTATCTTATCCCTCTTACTCGTGGCTTGGGGGTCAGTGCAAGCACCTCCTTACCAAGTAGATTTGGGCATCACAGCTTAAACCTGTTAAAATTTGAGATGTGACAGCGTAAAGTTACAAAGCAAAAACAGTATATTAAAGTTTAGAAAAGTTAAAAATTCCTTTTAAAATGAAGACTTGTAATGAAAATAAGCAGTGCTTCAATACACTGATTTTTCAGAAGATAAAATTTCTGGGCATATAATGCACAAATAAAACAAAAGGCTGGTCTTGGGTGTTATTTCAGAAAGTGGATGTCAGGCTGTATCCTGGCTGGACTTTCCTGTTAAAAAGCAGCCTCTTGTTAGCACAGTGCTAAGAGTGATTGCACAGCCAAAGCTGAGGCACAGACCAGCCGTTCGTAAATTATTTCTTTTAATATGTCACTGGAATTCCTAGAGGAAAACAGCTCCTTTTTAAAAATAATTTTATTTAATTCTGTTTCTCATTTATTTCTAGAAGCTCTGGTTATGTAACAGAGCAGCACAGAGTGGAGAGGGACTCTCTTACCCTCAGCCCAGACTAATCCAAGCGCTGAGCTCTTCCTCTTTCCAGAAACACTGGAGAAGTTTTTATTCTCTTTTGTGCAGTCAGTGAATTCTCCGTGGGGATCTCCATCTATCTGGCAGGTCACATTACAGCCCTGCTCTGTAACTGATCTGCCCATTGCTTTCTACAGAAGAAGTGTTGTTGATGAATGACTGCACATGGCGCTGAGAATTATGTTGCAGAGTTGTTACTTTTCAACCAGGGAGCTTTCCTGGGAACTTTCCATGATGTGCTGGACAGCTAAAGAGCTTTGGACAGTCTGTAGGATACAGCTGCCATAACTCATTGTGACCAATGAACAGAGAGAGCAAAATGGATAGAGAAGCTGAGGATCAAAGTGGCCGGCAGGACACGCATATCTGTGATTGGTGATGGATTTTGCTGCATTAGGGAAAGCTGGCTGACTTAAAAAGATGCTAAACCTGCTGGCAAGGCATAGCAATAACCCCCAAAGTCAGCGTGCTATGACAACTGCAGTTTCCCTCAACATGAGACAGCACCAAGTGCAATGCCAAATGTCAGCTAAGCAGATTTATTTTCTCTGAGACCACTTTTTCTTGCTCTTGAAGCCTTCCCTGTGCTTTCCTCTGAGGTGTAGTTATAAAGCAGAGTTGGTAGCACTGCCCTAGAGTAGGTCCATATTACAGCTGTGCAGAAAATAATTTTGCTGTTTTGTTACAATATTTGACACTCTGCAATACAGCACCTTAACAAAGATACAAACGCCCAGGATTTTAACAAAAAACCCTAAACCTTGAGAAAATAAAACTCATATTTTCATAGAAACATGGAATGGCTTCACTTGGAAAGAACCTTAAAGATAATCCGGCTCCAATTTCCCTGCCTCAAAGATAATCCAGTTCCACTGATGATAATCCACCTTCCACTATCCCAGGTTGCTTCAAGTCCCATCCAACCTGGCCTTGGACACTTCCAGGGATGGGACAGTCACACCTTCTTTGGACAAAAATTTTAAAGGTTGATTTGCACTAAATTAAATATTTGATGCCACTAATCATAAATATTATTTTATTTTCATTTTAGCCATTTTCAATTTTTTTATCTATCTAGTCAAATTTTGTCAAAACAACCTCCTTAGTTTTCTGTAATGTCACAATAAGGCACTTAAATGATTTTTTTTACAACATATGTTGAGTCAGGGGATTGACTGAAACCAATGTTTTCCTGTAGTGTTTTGGTTACTAAGAATTGTGGTTTTGCTATGAAAAAATATTTAAAAATTTCCAACTCTAATTTATGAAAAATGGTTCGCAGCAATGTCCTGTGGATTCTTAAAGCAAAGATAGCATCAACAGCAGTTAAACACTGCAGATAAGAGTTGGGTGATGAAATGAAATGTCCAATATTTTCATTACTTAATTTAGTCACACTAAGCTTTGTAAAAAAAGGGGATATTGGAAAAGATGATCACTAGCTTTTCAGTAGATTGTAGTAAAATGAGAACATAATCCATAGAGACATGGCTCTCTATGGAGATCCAGTCTTTGGGACACTGCTTGTTTCTGTCCTCTGGAAAAATCTTGTGGAGGATGATGATGAGAGAGCCCTTTTTACCAAAATAAGAAAGGAGGAGGTTTTTCTCCCCGCTGAAATGGCTTAGGAGGAGTGTTAACCCCAGAAGAGTAATGGATCTTGGCTCTGATTCCCAGCTTCCATAAACTGCAAGGATGAATATTAGATTTTGAGCTTGGATTCAGACAGTTTCAAGAGAATTATCCATCCATGCTCTGTAACTCAGTTATTAACTGGTCTTCAAACTCTCCTCGCATTAATGTCTGAGGTTTTATTTATTTGGATTTCAAAGTTCATTTCTACGGTTGCTGTCTTGCCTTTGCCTCACACTGCAAGCATCCAAGAGGCCTGGAGGTGCTGGGAAAAGGGGCTTGATCCAATGTCTTCTTTATTTAAGACGGGAAGCATGCAAGCGGATGATCTATTAATATAGCATTTATTAATACCCTTCTCACACACAGGAACCAAAAATCACAAGGCTTGCTTTGAAGCTGGGACTCTTTCACATGAATGGAAACGAGTTTCCAGCTAAGTGCAGGTGCCTGCCATATGAGCAGAACAAATCCTGGGACCACGAGGAGCAATTTGATGACTGCTGTGTGCTCCGTGCCCACAATAGATTCATGTCAAGGTGACACTTCCCTGGCTCAGGTCTCCCCTTGTCTCTTCCCAAAGACCTGTAGATATTTTACTCCTTTTCCAACTTTTTTAGTGCCTGATAGATGTTGTTCCTAAACACTTTTGCAGGTGATTACTTTGGGGAATTAGTAAGCTTCTTATTCACACCTTTCTGTCCAGCCCCTCTTGACTTGCATAATTCATTAATCCAGAGGAAACAAGGGATCTCACAAAGCCCCAGCCAGCCCCAGAGGGGCTCTTCAATGTTTTAATTTCATGATGGTTGTGGGAAATGCCTGTGCAGCTGTTAAGCATTTCGAGTCCCCTCCCATTCTTTCCCCTGTTAATAGGTGATTGTGCCACTGAGACATTCCCCAGGAGGACCCTTAATGTGAAGTATGAGTGTTGTTGCCTGTTGACATGCTGGCTAACAGGGATGACACATCAGACTTAAAATCCCAGGAGTGCCTAAACTTTTGTGGTTTTCAAGTACTATAAATTTGGCTTTCTAGCACAGGTGAGGTTTGAACCCCTACCTGGAAAAATTCATGGTGTCCCAGGTGTCCCTTTTTGGTAGTGGGGCCACTGGCAAAGGAAAATACAGATGTGAAAGAAGCTCTGAAGCCTTCAGACCTGCCAAGCTTCAGCTGATTTCCCATCACCTCCCCAAAGTGGATGTGTGAAGTCAAGACATGAACGAAGCAGCAAAGCTCCCTGCCTAAATGACATGGGTCCAGTGATGCTGCTCCAAGGCATGACATCAATTTCTTGGGCAATGTCCACACTTTGCACGTTGCAAAGGAGCATTCCTAGGTGCTTTAATTTGCTTTTGGTCCTCATACTGGTCCCTTGCTCACTTTTGACCTTGGCTCTCTAACATCCGTCCAAACAGTTTCCAGGCACTGTTCGGCAGCCGGCACAGCCAGGGACCATTCCCAGTTGGCAGCTTGGATACAGCTGCTCTGTTTTGGAAAGTGGGAGAGTTTAATGAATGGATGCAAGCATTTCTGTGCCAGTTGGCCTCGAGGCCAGAGAATGGTCCAGGCCACGTTTAATTTTCTAAAAGAGACACAGCCTCAGGTCTCCTTATCTTTGCCATTAACTTCCTGGGTAGTGAGGGCTTGGCTGTTTACCTATAAAAATGACTTTGTGAAAATGGAGTATGCATGAAAGAATGGTTTCAAAGATTATTTATTATGAATATGGTTCTTTTTAACCTAACGAGTCATTCACAAACTGATCTAGGCTTCCTTGGACGGAGTTAGTGTTCGGAGACATTCACTGATCATTTACAGCAAGAAACTTTCAGCCTCCAGTTTGTTTTCTTTGCTTCCTTTTTGCAGTGGGGACCAGCCAGCTGAGAGATCTGCTTTTGTTTTTCCTGTCCCTGATTTGATGATTGAAGCTTTTCAAACAGAACTATAACACACGGCAAGCATCCACGATGAATTTCTAGATAAATAAACACTTGAGCTGAGGTTATTTTGAAGAACGGCAGCGTCAGTGCCTCCCAATGGCAAATAATAGAGTGAACTGAGCCCAGCCTTTTTTTTTTTCTGGAGTTGGAGAGCTGCTATCCCTCCTGTTAACCTGTGCCTCTCTGTTTCATGGATTTTCTTGGTGCTTCTGAAGCACTGAGAAAGACCCAGTTAGGGCTGGCTAAGGGTCAGTCCAGGTCCATCCTGTGGGAAAGGAGACTCTTCCCATTGCCATGTTGCCCAGAAGTGGGGTGAGGGTCACTCCACGTCTGGCTGCTCGTGGGAAGGTCAGTCCCTTGCAGGCATGTCCATGCCAGGTGACTGCTCAGCCTTTCCCAGCTGGGGATGGCTCAGGAGACGTGCTGGAGGCAGGCTGGCATTGCCTAAGCTTAGCTCCTGGCTCCATTGCTTGCTCATCTGTGGCTTTGCCTTCCCTCACTTGTTTCCTTAGATGAGTTCCTCTGCCTGCTTATTTGTGTTAGGAAAATTATCATTCTTGTATTTCGGTCTGTGTTGCTTCCTCTGGGCCTGTTTTGTTATTGCACAGAGGGATGTCTCTAATGAAGTGGACGGAAGGAGGAGGATTCAGGGCTTATTTTTATCCTATACATAGGAAGTTGGCCAGAACAGGGAAAAACAGAGCAGAAAGCCCTCAGAGTATTCCCAACCCTCGGGGCTGGAGACAGCAATCTCCATAGACCTTGCTCAAATGTTCCACCACTGCCCAAGGGAACTTTCTCCGCAGTTTTGCTTGTTTGTTTTTGAAAGGAAAAACGTGTGTTGCTTCCTGCCACAGGGCTGGGGCTTGCTGCTCTGCCATTGCTGCCATCCAAGCTTCTTTTATTAATGAATTAAACCTCAGACCACCAGACTGACTGTAAGAAAAGAAAAAAATAAAAGGATTTTTTTATATGTGTGTTGGAAATGTGACAGCACCTGGGGCCCTGATGGGCCTGGCACTGATATCACACTTCTGTAAAGATGGGAGGGCTTGTCTGAGGAGCCTCAAACCTAAACCAAACAGACAGGATTAAGACAGCAACACAGGGCAGAAATGCAGAAAAATGTCGTGGTTTTGCTGGTACCATGAAGGGAAGGCAATGGTTGTGGCTTTTTAGTGTCATTGTACAAGAGATGATGGCTTGAAGTTGAAGTAGGGTGGTTTTAGGTTAGATATTAGGAAGAAACTCTTTACTATGAAGGTGGTAGGGCCCTGGCACAGAGAAGTTGTGGCTGCCCCATCCCTGGAAGTGTCCAAGGCCAGGTTGGATGGGGCTTGGAGCAACCTGGGATAGAGGAAGGTGTCCCTACCCATGGCAGGGGGTTTGAACTAGACAATCTTTAAGGTCCATCCCAAACCAAACCATTTTTTGATTCTATGTTTTTTTGATTCTATGATTCTACAATCAGTGTCTACACTTAGATCATAACGTTATACTAGAAATTTTGGGGAAGCTGAAGCACGTGTTTTTAGGCAAGGTATTTGCCTTGCATTCCCATTTTCTTTGTCCCATTTAATCCCCTTTCCAGGAGACAGAGGGCTGTCTTTTCACTTTTTTTTTTTTTTTTTCCAGTGGTGATATCCAGCAGAAAGGACCAGCAGAGCAGACATTTGGAGCTCTCCCACACAACTTCCCTGGCGCAGCCCAAGCACGGAGGATCTCCCTGCTCTGCTGCTGCTCCTGTCACACAGCTGGGCTTCAAAAGAGGATGCTCCTCTCCCACGTGCTTCAAAGGGAAACCAGGAGCCACAGAACAATTTACTCCCACTCACAGGGCGAGGGGAAATCCTCTTCTAACAGGGGATCATCCTGTTACAGCGAGGATGTCTGGTGATTTATGACATGCAGCTTTAAACCCTCTTTCCCCTCCAAAGAAACACAGGAGACAGCAGAGCTGGAGGGAGATAGGAGAGAGCTGACATTGGCAATGCTTGAAATATAGTGTGAGAGCTGGGAAAACCCTTCCTTGCTGTCTTCATTAGCATGACTTAATTAATAGTTATAATCTTATCAAGCACAGGTTGCCATACAGGAGAGATGTGCAGGCTGGAAATCAAAGGATATAAAAATATCTATTTAATAAATAGATATTTTAAGACCAAAAAGCACCACTGTAGTTTTGTCTGGCTTCCTGTGTAATTGATGCCAGAAGGAGACCTTTCCAACTGAAAAAAAAAAAAAAGTGGATTTAATAGGAAGGTATTAGTATTGTGATTTTTTTGGGCAATAATTTTAACAATCAAAATTTGAGTGGTTTATTTTGCAAGAATTCAATGTATCTGTACTTGATTGGCTTTCATTTTCATTTTCTGTTCTAAATGCTCTGTAAATCCCAAAGATTGCATGCTCTGTAGGGCTTATGCATCCATTTTCTTAATCTTTTATTCTGGCATTGAATTCAAATTTAAAAAGAATACTCTCAACCTGGGACAAAGAAAATTTTCCTTTTTTGAGACCAAAAAGCTCTTGCAACTTACATTAAATACTGCAAAAATTAGTTTCTGTGCCATCAGTTCTGTTATTGTCTCTGACATTTTTGTAGATCTCCCTTTCCATTTTCTTTGTGTTAGCCTTGGCTGGGTCTTGGATGTGGTGGCATCTCTTAAGCTCAGGAATATTTTGATATCTTGAGGTCTGATTTGGCAGTGAGGGAGGCTCTCCTCACAGGAATCAAGAATAAACAGAATAAAATGTCCATGGAAGCTGAATGGCAGAACAGCTTGAGTCAGGACCCAAAAAAAGGAAAACAATGATCCATTTATTTTAGGTGTGAAGTGGAGAAGAGAAATCCACCTGAGGACCCACAGGGAAGCAAAAGACAAAGAAGATTCAGTCCATGGTGTGGGCAGTGCAGCATGGGGCAGCCCAGAGGGAGTCAGAAGCAGGACAGATTATCCAAATTCAATCATACATGGAGCAACTCATACAACTGTGAGCTTTCCCACATCCAGATTAGAGTAGTCCACACTCATTCATATTCTAGGTATTTCTAAGACAGCACCACAGCCTATGAGGGCTCATGCTTATTCAAAATAGCTTTCAAATATAGAGAAAACCATGATTTTATTCCAGACTGAGTCCATCAATCTCAAAGGATTTTAGTCCTGCACCACTGAGATCTGAATTTGCACCAGAATGTCAAGCACAGGCCATTAACAGGAGAGATTTCTCAATGGTAAAGGGAGAGAGAGAGAGTAACTGTGAATTGTAAAGCCACATCCTTACTGGTGGCTATAAATTTGGGTAAGCCTCCTCCCCCAGTGATCTGGATTCTCACATCTGTCTCATCAGACCATTTCCCTCTCACTTGTGAAATATATTACAGTAGCCAAATTACCAAATGACCTCAATAAATTCAGTCATTCTGCTCTAAGAGAAGATACCATGCTGTGGAGAACAGAGTGAGAATGTTTTTTTTTTCCTCTCCAGACTTGCAATTGTTCCCATTGTGTGTCAATTTTATTGCCAGGTGATTTTTTTTTCTCCCTTGCTTGGCCCCAGTTTGAATTTTTGCATTCTGCTTCCCCTGCAAATGCCTTTTCCAATCACTATATTTTAGCTCATATCAATGAAGTCTGTATGGGAAAAGAGAATAAAGCAGGACAGATCCTCATCTGGTTTATATCTGCCTTGCTCAACACATTCCAAGAACCTCCCTGCTGCTCTGCCCAGCTCAGTGCTCTGAACACTGGGCATAATCCTACTTTATATTTTTGTAGACAGATTTGCTAAACTGTTTGTGCATGAAAGAAATTCCCACCTCAGTTATTAAAGGAAAAGCTGAATTTAAATTTGTTGCTGTTGATTGTTTTGTTTTAGATTTTTTTGTAATCATAGAATGGTTTGCATTTGAAGGGACCTCAAAATCATCTAATTCCAATCCCAATGCCATGGACAGGGACATCTTTCACTAGAGGTGTCCAATCTGAAAAAATGAAATATTCATTTCTGGGGAAAAGTTTTATACAGATTCAAAATCAGCCTGTCTTCACCTAAAATTTAGCAAATATTTTTTGTTTTCCCAGTGTCCTTGACTCAGTGCTCTAAGCAAAGAGCCTGGGGCAATGGCATCTGAGAGGCTCCCAATAGCACTAGAAGTTCAAACCTCTCTGGGCAAAATGTCCTTAACTTCCCTGAGGAAAGTCCCAGAATGGCAGCAGGGGCAGAAAACAGATAAGAAATTCCCTACCTCAAGTCCCCAAGCTTGTGGGGTTTTTATGAAACTTTCTCAATGTTAATGTAGCTTCTCTTCCAACTGTGAGCAAACAGAAAAGACTAAAGATTTGTTTCAGCATCCGTCCAGACAGCTCCAACTTTTCTGAGGAACCAGATGCACAAACCCTGTGCTGGCTGAGAACAGAGATGCAATTTTCATGGAAGAAACAAACCAACAAACTGTTAATGAAAATGAAATGAATTAATTTTATAATTAGCTCCTAAGCAGCCCAAAAAAAAAAAAAAACAAACCAAACCCAAAGCCAAACCATCAACCACCATCAACTATGAGTAGCATCTGTAAGAATCACTGGAATACAGAACAATAGAAAGGTTTGTGTTGTGTTGGAAGAGACCTTAAAGATCTTCCACCTCCAACCATTGCTGCTCTGGTTCAAGAGCAGGTGAATCACACCCATGCCTGGGACTTGCCTCACCCAGTGAACAAAGTTAAATGTGAACATTTGGTCTGAACTACTTGGGGATTCTGCTCCTGAAGCAGCTGCAGCAAGACTGACTCTTGTTCTTGGGGGATGCTCTCACACCATTCTCAAATGGTCCAAATGCCAAAAGGATGTGATGAAGAACAGCAGCCATAGGACCTGGAGAGGACCTCGTCCCTGGGTGTCCCTGTGTGCAGGGAGGGTCAGAGCAGGGCCCAGGCTCTGCTCCAGGCCCAGCAATGGCACCAGAGGAACGGGCAGGGACTGATCCCAGCAAGTTCCACCTGGACAGGAGGCAGAACTTCTTTCCTGTGCAGTGACCAAGCGTTGAACAGAGCCCAGAGAGGCTGTGGACTCTCCCTCACTGGGGATATTCCAGAAATGTCTGGACACAATCCTGCACTCTGGCATGACCCTGCTTGATCAAGGAGGAGGGACCAGATGATCAAACTTGGTACCTTTCAATCTGACCCACTCTGTTAATCTGTGATGATTTTAAAAGTACTCTGAGAAGGCAAAAGGCAAATTGGGAAAACAGACACTCATGTTCTGTCTGTGCTGCTGTGACAAGGAGAGAAAAGGTAACTGATATAGGATTCCTCTAAGAGTAGTTTCACCTTGAATTGTCACAGTTAAAAGGGAGTAGTGTTTTCCCTTTTTCTTCTATCATGGCATCTAAAGTTTAGGAGAAAATGGGATACAACAGTAATAGAAATTTAAAGCATTGCCTAAAAGCCAAATCCTTTCATAATGTCCTTAAAATCTCAGTGATTGCAAACTTTGCAGGAGAGGGTAATATCTGCTCTTCACTGATTTCATCTGACAAAGTTGTGGGGAGAGAGAAAAATTGCTTTGGGGCATGCGAGTCCTTCAAATCTCTGTAGATTATGAAATGTCATTGTTCCCTGACTTACCTCATGAAACATAAACTTTACTAAACATGGTACATTAACGACAAGATGTGCAAATGTGCCTTTTCAACCCCAAAACAGAGTTGCTCCTGTTGCAGATAGAGCTACCTCTTTGGACCCAAGATGACAAATAATTCAAGTTTAAACATGTACACTTGTTTGTAGGCCCCACGACACTTCATGGCAAATTTGCTCCAGCTCCTTTTCTCAATATCCCCATACAAGTAGGACCCAAATATCAATGCCAGGAACAAGAGAGGAGACAGTTATGTGCAGTCTGAGGATGAAGCCACAGTGACTTTTATATATACATAGACACATGTATATACGTATGTATATATTATATATATACATATATATAAATTAGGAACCCTGGAACTTAAATCCATATGCAGGAAAGCCTGCAAACAGACAGGAAGCTGAAGGCATTTTGGAAGAAAAAGATATTGCTGCCTGCCAGTGTGAATGCAAGCTGCATATAGGGTTAGTATCTGATAGGGGGTTTTCAGGTGGTTAGTTTTCCTCTAAATAGAAGTCAGGTGTTTTCCAAAAGGTGTTTTTTTTCCCCCTTTTAATGCATCAAAGTATTTTTCCAACAGAAAATAACTGGCTTTCCAACCAGTATGGAAATTTTTAATTCAATCTGAAATTTGGTTTATTTTAAGGGAAAAAAAAAGTAAAAACCAACCATGGAAACATTCTTACTAAAAATTCTGGCTTTAGATCAAAACTCTTGTTGAGATTTTTTCAAATTAAATATTTCCCTTTAACACTTCAGTTTTAAAAAGAACCTGCTTATTTTTCTGAGAGTTTTTAATTGGGAAGGAAGAAAATACTAAAAGGTAATAATCAGAATCACGTTGAAAAACTTTGAGAGGAAACAAACAAAAAAAGGCATATGTTAAAATGATATCTTCAATTAAAAATAATTGCCACATTTTGATCACCCAGTAGAATGTCTGGCCACATCTGACAGTGCTGTGGAGGTGGCTCCAGGAGCTGCACAGTGCTTGGGAAAATTTGCATTGCCAATAAAACCAGCCATGGGTTGCTCCTTTCCTACCTTCCCATATGCTGGGCTCATTAATGGAACATCAAATCTATAAATGTGGACATAAAGTCAGCCTATACATGCCTAACTTCTGATACGAGCATCCGACCACTGCTTTGGGGGCTGTGTTTGAAAAGCAGGGCCATGTCCTGAGGGCTGTAAATCCATTCTTTCTTGACAGAAGACAAATCTCAGTGGGATTCTTTTTTTTTTTTTCCTTTTCCACAAAAGAGTCTTGTGTTCTGCATTGCAAGGGAGGGGAAAGCTGCAAATCCAGCTCGAGGCTTGAAAGATTTCCACTGTCATTGCCGGAGCTGTGCGGAGTCAGAGCCCCTCGGTGCCAAGAACAAACACATCATCACCACCGCGTAATGCAAACACCATGCTCGTGTAATCTGCTGTGGGACACTGGGAATCTGCCTCCTGGGAAGGGAGGCAGGCAGGGAAAGCCCTGGAAATCTTTTTTGGTGACTAAAACCATGCTTTATTGCAAAGTGCGCAAAGGGCTGTCTCTCCTTTCCAGGCTGACTTCCCACCTGCAGCGCCTTGCTGATTTAATAAGGGCTGAAAGGGATTATCAAGTTGTGAAGTTGTTTGCATCCTACTGGGCTGTAATGAATGAAGGGTTTTGTTCAGCTCAGCCTGACTGAATGCTTCTTGTAGTGATCAGAGCTGGGGAAAGGCTGGAAGGGACCAGCGTTTTTGGTACATGGCTAATGTTAGAACATTACGTGGCAAAATGGTGGGTACATCAACTCCTTGTTAGTTTTGCAACTTCTTTTCCTATCCTAATGCTTGCCTCAGGCTAGGTCCTTGCAATGGTTTTTTTTGGGTTTTTTTTTGGTTTTTTTAAGCCTGCTTTGGTAGCTCAGCAATCAGTCTCTTCAGCTCCTGTAATTCATGAGAAACTGGAAAGTTCCCTTACCATACCAGTTCTGCCTTCACCATACTCCTGTAACTCTGCCCAGGTTGCCTCACCCTTGGGGAGTTTGTCTCAATTGCAGTTCTGCACACAAAACTAATGACAAGAAAGATGCTCATTCCCTGCCAATTCCCTGCAAGCCACTTGCATTCCCTGCTGGGAGT
Organism: Molothrus aeneus; assembly: GCF_037042795.1. Taxonomy (NCBI): domain Eukaryota; kingdom Metazoa; phylum Chordata; class Aves; order Passeriformes; family Icteridae; genus Molothrus; species Molothrus aeneus. The sequence continues at coordinate 108,129,279 of NC_089648.1, forward strand.
GCACAGGCTGAAGTAAAAGTCTCTTAATGCATCTCATTTTCAAGCCAATAAAAGAGCAGAGCACCTCCAGCTAATTAGCAGACACCAAACCCTCCTGTCCCTTTGGAAGCAGAACTGTCTGAGTGACAAGCATTTAAAACTAATTTCTTTCATCTTTCAGGTGTTTCTATGAATTTGGCACCTACATCAGGAGCAGGACTTGGTCCTCTCCTAGACACCTTCTCTCCCTCTGGAGAGATCAGGCCTGCCCTGTTAGAATCCTCTCCTCAGGGTAGGTGGATTTTGCTTCCTCTCTCTATCCCAGTAGACTGTAGCTGTTCCCAGTCCCTCTCCTGTTTCCTGAGCACCAGTGGACTTTGTGAGGAGATGTTGACCCAAAAGATGAGGCTTCCTTTTTGGCCATTCTCTGTGACAAAGCTTATGCAGACACAGTGGTACAAACATCAGCTTTACCAGGTCAGGAGGAGAAGATACAGAGCCCCAGATTTCCTCATCTAAAAGAGGCTTGCAAGGGCAAGCTGTCCCAGTGTTCATGCTCTTACTTTAAATTTCCTTCACAATGTGTAATCCACCATTCAAGAGTCTAGCTAATACCAGATCAGCCAATAACAAAAGTTTGGTATTTTCCTAAGCTTTCTCTGTGCTTCAAAAAAAATACAAATGTGGTAATCTGTGTCATATCTGTAGGTTTTATCTTTATACCCCCATATTTTTTTCTATTCATGTTTTTCCACTGCCTCCCTCCACCAGCTCTTCTAGTCAGATATTTTCTCATTTCTTTTTCCCACTCCTGTCTGTGAGCCCTTCTTCCTTCCAGCAGATAGTTTTTGGAAAAGGAGCTCAGCAAATTTAACCAGGTAAAACATCTAAAACGTCTTCCCTACCCAATTTTAGTCTCCCAAGTCAGACAACAGGTCATTACATACTGCTTCTGCAGTTAACAGAAACTCCTCTAAGGGCTGATGGATCATCCTTAAGCCATACTCCTCCTCTGAAACCTTCAGAAGAACCTGAATCTGTTCCTTGGGAGCCCAGGAAGAATTGTCAAGTTGTCTGGCAAACAGATGACCCTGAAAGTGGTGTGGCTGTGCCACAAAGACATTGCCTTCTCCTATTTCAGGTACTGCCTAAGGGCTCATTTCTCTTGTGATGTTGTGAGAAATATGTGTAACAGCTACAGGAAGACAAAAGTCAGGAGTTCATGGTGGCTTTGGGACTCTCTAGTCAACAACAAAAGGGCTATCCAGGTTGGATTGTCTATATCATAGGAGCATAAATAATTGCAGTGGGAAGGGACCTCAATAGATCTCCTCAGAGTAGAGCCAGCCATGAGGTAAGACTAGATCACACAAGGTTTCATATTAGAAAAGCTCAGAGTTTCAGGTGCCCCATTTGGAGGCACCAAATGGGTTCCCACTGCATTTCCCAGCTCCTATTTGTTGGGAATACAGAAAAATAGGCAGGTGGGGTGGGATGGGGTAGCTTTCCTGTAGGTGTGTGGTCCACAATGAAGTCCAGGCTTCTTTGGCTGCCAGCAGGTGAAAAGGTCACCACTCAGGCTGTTACTTGAGTTGTCAGAGCTGGCCTGATGGGTTTTCATCCCATTCCAGGAGCAGCTGCTCTACAAAGTCAGAGGTAACATCAACTAACATAGACTGAGCTTTCCTTGACATTTCTCTGCTTGAAGAGGTCCTGTTGTAGAGTGAGCTGGTTTCTAAGCAGCCAGTTCTTCCCTCCCCCAGAAACAAATCCTGACTCATGTTTACCAGCTGGAGAAAACATGACCAAATAGTGAAAAAAAAAAAAAAAGAGATCTGCTTTGAGCATTAAACTTCATTGCTGAAAGACTAGAAACTACTGTTTGGCCTGCCAAGGCTTTAATTGTCAACTTATGTAAGAAAGGCTCTTTTTCAGTCCCTGTTTGCATTCACCAGGGGGTTCATAAAACAATTATAAGAATCTAGTGATAATCTTCTTTCAGCCTTTATACTCCAGGCAGCCCAAAATGTCAATCCAGTTGATGATTGCTCCTATGTGAGGTCACTGAGCCACTGACTGGCTCTCTGACTTTATTATTATTAATTGTTTTTATTAGTTACTGCTACTATATGGCATGTGGGTCACTCACCCTGTCCTCAGCCCTTAATAGCTCCATTGTGTTGCCCTGATCAAAGCTGGTCCTTTCTGTGTCCCTTTCATGTGATCTTCAAAGTCATCTTTGGATGACTTCAGATGGACTGAAAATAAAAATCTCAAATGCATATTTAGGCTGAAACAAAAACTGACAGCCCCAAGTTTTTGATAGTTCAAATATTAATATCTTATGGTGTTAGACTGTCATCTTGTGAACAATCTAAGACAGGCGTGAGACAACCACAGGCCCTGGCTGGAAGCAAATCAATGGACTCTCCCCATCTCACTGAGGGGCTCAAAGCCAGTGAATGACAGATCCTACTGCTTCAGGTTGGCTTGAAATCATTACACACACTGGATATTAAATTATACACTTTAGTGATAACTGATTGCTGAAAACCCTGCCTTGTGTGTGAATGAAAAATAAGACTTCACAACTGTTTTATATTCTTTTCTTTCAGCCTTCATACTGCTTGAATGCAAGTTGTATTGCACACAATATCCCTGTCACTTTAGAGGCAAACTGCTGGAGATCAAATCTTTACATAAAATATTGGTTAAACCTGAAACTGGCAAGGTACAGACCTTACAGGACACTGCAATATTTCATGCTTTGATTTTGACAGCTGCACCAGCAGGGGGAAAAGGGACATCTCTATAATGTTATATTATTTACTAAAGAACTAAAACACATTAAAGTATTGAAGGCCAGGTCAATCTAGAAACCTTGAGGTCTCAACTGAAGCGGGTGCTTAAATATTTTATACATGTAGTGGTCTGCCTGGCCTTCAAGTTGATGCTGGTATGAAATTCATGCCACAGAGACAAAGCAGCCAGAATTCTTCCTCACAGTCTTGTGCACCTGACTTTTAGGCAGCACTGTATCAAAATGGGTTGAGGCTAAAATAAACACCACTGTCCTTTAAATCCAGTGTCATAACAAGTTTAGAACAGAGGGATTCCAACAAAAGAGACCAAATAACAGGAAAAGTCAGATAAAATTTCATTTTTCTCCTGTGGATTGTCCTTTCAGCATAAGTCTGGATATAAATATGAGCATCACGTGGGATTTAACTATGTCATAACAAATAATTATTAGTTAAAAATATGAGTCAGGCTCAAATATTTCTAGAGGACAAAGTCTGGAATTTAGGGCTTTTTGTCTAAAGACAAAATTAACCTGGAAAATAAAAAATTATATTTCATATCAAGAAACTGGCAGAACATTCAATCACTCATTGCTTCCAACATCAAAAAATTTTCCTCTGCTGTGGGAGAGGAGTAGTTTATACTTTTATATGTAGTGGTGAGAGAATATGGCTTAATACAGTGGTAATAAGATAAGCTGCTAAAAGCTTTTCCATGGAAACCATCAACCTGGAATGGGGTTTTCCCCACTGCTAGTGAGATTGGACCCATGTTTTAATGGCATCTTTGCCAGAGGCCTACATACATTATAAGTTGAACAGAACTAATGTTTTTTGCTTCAAACTTTTCTCTCAAGCTTAATACTGGTCCATTTGTGAGGTGTCCTGGCAATAACAATAAAATAACACCCAAGAACGTTAAATATGATTTTGTCATGTTTTCATATAAAGCACAATAAAGCACAAGGAGGAAAGTGCCACAGGGATGTGGTAGGACACTCTAAAAAGGATGCAGAATTATTACATAAGAGCACAGGACACTGAACTCTCTTCTGCACTCCAGATTTCCCCTTTAGGTGCCTAAACTCCAGCTGAGTTCAGTGAGAGTTGGGCCACTTAAATCCCTCTATGAACTGGACACCAAGTTATCACCTTATGGCTTAGGTGAATTAGGTATTTCAGGGCTCCTGAGGAGGGTTCCAAATTGGCTTTTTTTTTTTTTTTCTGATTTCACCGGAGGTCCAGGAATGGTCTGAGCCTAGAGACAGGAGCAACTGGCAGCTGCAACTATTGGAGACTGAGATTTCACAAGGCTGGAACAAAGGACCTGTAGAGCATCATCTTCTGGTTAGGATTTGGCAGATTTAAGGACTGTGGGAAGAGGTGTTCCCAATAACTGAGCAGAATTGCTAACATGGGCTTTACACATTGCAGCTCAAGGATCAATTTGGCTTTGACCTTAGCAAAAGCTACTTCTTAACAACTGACTTGTGAACTGCAAAGGTGAACTGTCTTTTTTCCTCCCTATGGGACAACTACATTTTGACATTGCGGTTCCTAAATGACCAGCAAATAATTTTGTATGCTGGAAATTAAGAAAGGGAAGGAAAGAAAATAAAAGATTCAATCTTTTCTTCCCCCCAAGTTAATGAATTTTTTATAAATGTGTAAGCATGTCACTATTCCAAGCCACATCAAATCAACTTTTAAAATCTGTATTTTAAAAACAGGAATGTGTATAATATGAATGGCTTAAGGAATAAAATGCAAAAAGATGTTGATGATGCTGGATTAGCAGCCAGCTGGAGGATTAAAACAGATGAAGAGAAGAACAAAAAAGCCCGTGTTTCACCAGCCAAGTCAACAGCCGTGTTTTTTCAATCACCCCTCATTATGGAAAAGTGTACTCAGGTTGTCCTAGAATCAGAGTTCACTGTTTTTAAGGAGTCACATCAGGAAAAAAACTCTTGATGCAGTGCAGAGTGTATGACAGGGAACATCTGGACACCAAACTACTGGAGCTGCCATTTTTGCAGAGGAATGGCTCTGAGGATGAATTGGAATGAGCTGTAACAAATATGGGATTTTGCTGGCAGCTTTATTTTATTTAAATGCATCCCTGGCTTTTGAGATTTTTCTTTGTTTTGGATAATATTTAAACATGTCAAAAATCCTCTCTCCTTCCTGCCCTTCATTACACATGACAGGGAGTGGATTGCTCTGGCCATCTGTAGAGTGGGAATGAATGGACCTACATCTGGATTGGCTGGGGATCATATGAATGCTCACAGCAAGCCCCAAGCAGTTAACCTGAAACCTGTCTTTCCCTGAGTGAGCTGAGACACTATCACAATTTTTGCCAGGATTGTGTGAAGCGGTGTTGGAGCCTTACAGCTAAACATGTCCAGAGCCTGTTTGGGGGCCCTCCCTAAAGTTAAGCACCTCTGCCAATGCTGCATGTGCCTAGGAGTTGTGTTTGATAAGAACATCTGGCATTTATTGTGTGACTTCTTGTGCTTACGAAGCCGTTCCCGAGGCTTCCCTGCAGCCCTGCTGTGGAAAGCTTCAAGGGGGAATACAAAAGCACATGTGGCAAAGTCTGGAAGAGGGGAGAGCTAATAAAGGAGCAGACAACCTGTAGGTCCAGACACACACATGGCTTGTGCCAAAGCTGTGCCATGCTGGCAAGCCCTGAAACTCAGCCTGGCAAGAAACAAGGCAAAGGCTGGGATTCTGAAGCTGCTGCCATTGATGCTGCTGAGGACTGAGCCAAGCCCCATCCTCAGGGGCTGGTGAGAGGAAAAAGTGTGCACCTTGGAGACATGATTTGGTGGTGAATGTGATGGTGCTGGGTTAATGGTTGGGCTCAAAGATCTTAGAGAACTTTTACAACCATATGAGGTCTATGTTTCTATGATTCAGTGATGACTGGGAACCCACCCCCATCCCCTGCCTGTGAGCTGCTGCTGGAGGTCTCTCCCCCTTGGGTCTCTTGTTCAGCTGTGTGTTCCATAGCTGTCAGCCATATCTCCTCTCCTCTCCTCTCCTCTCCTCTCCTCTCCTCTCCTCTCCTCTCCTCTCCTCTCCTCTCCTCTCCTCTCCTCTCCTCTCCTCTCCTCTCCTCTCCTCTCCTCTCCTCTCCTCTCCTCTCCTCTCCTCTCCTCTCCTCTCCTCTCCTCTCCTCTCCTTCCTTTTATTCCTTTTTCTTCTATTGTCCTTAGTGGCCCTTAGGCTGTAGGATTTATGGTGTGTGACTCTGATAGTAAGGTCTGACCAGATGAGACACTGACCCTTTGGCCTGAACTGACCTGCCTTGTGGACATCATCCCATTCTCCACACCTGAACACACAGACTTTGACCCATCAGCTGAGCTTGTTTAGGGAGGTGCCAATTTGCCATAAATGCTGGTTTTCGTTAAGTGGATTTTTTTTTCTTCTGCAGTGAGCCCCAGGCAGGCTCAGCTTGCAGCATTTATGGATAATTTCACTCTGCATTGAGCGGGCAGCAGTGCCCTTCATTGCAGCAGGGGGGGAAGGAAAGTTCTCTCTGGTGCCCTGACTCATGGTTTGCACACCCTTCCTCTTGTCCTGAGCTGATTTTCACTGAGGGAGAGGAAACTCATTGCTCAGCATAGGTCAGGCTTGACTTCCAAACAGCACCATGGTGGTGAGGAGAGCAGGTGGGTACCGTGGCCAATGTCCTGATGACAGCAGGGTGACCCACAGCAAGCGAGACACTGATGGACAGTGGGACAGGTGGAGTCAGACTGCACTGACTCTGCTGTGGGGAAAGATCAGCACCTCTAAAAGAGTTGTGATCGCTGCTAAAACTGCTCAGTACTGAGTCATGGCTGTGCTGGAACTGCCTGGAGTTCTGAGCATCCCAGCCCAGGAGCTGCTGCTTTTGGGGTCCTTGCCAGGGGCTTACCCATCATGGCTGGGCAGGCAGAATTATGTGCCACAGCTCTCTGGCTCCTCACTGCTCTTATGTGCACCCTGTCTAGCATCCACAGCTATTCCTGAGTCAGGAAAATTTCTGAATGCAAAAATTACACAGAAAGAGTTTGATTTAAAAAAAAAAAACAAACTGAGATCTTTGCTGAGGCCAAGCTGTTGTCAGCTTCAAGAAAATGTTTTCTCTTTGTGTTTGGACAGTTTTGCAGATTTATTTCCCTTCCCCTTCTTGGATGAAGGTTGCAAAGATTTCCACAAAATAAGTTTGGAGGAACCAAGCCTTCAACACCAGCAGTTTTCAGTCAGAGTGTTGGAATGATCAATAAATCGGCACTGACTGATCTCAGAGTCTGAGGATGTCTATGAGGCACAAGCAGCTCTTTTAGGTAAGCTGGAGCAAGTGAGTAAATCCAGTAGCTCTGGAGCCAAACCCAAAAGTGGATGCAAAATCTTATGGGGAGCCAGTGCTGTGATTTTCAGTACAAGGGTGATGTAATGATTGAGTACAGTTCAAGTAAGTAATCTACTCATCTGTTCACAATTTTGAGTTATGG